>NW_020954648.1:10914990-11004393 GCF_900497805.2 Vombatus ursinus
TGTGTATGGTGGGGAGTAGTGGCCAATGAGATCGGAAGAGAGGTGAGGGCCAGACTGTGAGGGGCTTCAGAAGCTAAACAAAGTGCACCTTCATCTCTCATCTTTTCTTTTTGTACAGATTGACTTGCGGTATGAAGCTCGGAATCTAGAGTGCTTCCAAAACAATTTCCTGGATGTGAATTTTGTCAGGTTCCCTACTCCTCTGCAGCCCTTTGTCACCAGAGATGTTCTAGTGGAAACATTTGAAGTAAGAATGAAAGGAAATAATTTATATGTATTATATATATATATATATATATATATATATGTATATATACATATATAAAATCTAAAGTGTGTGTGTGTGTACATTATGTGTAATATACTTAGGACAGGCCAGTGTTCATCTCTGAGAAATAGAGGCAGCATGGTCTAGGGAGAAAAGGACCGACCTGGTGGTCAGTTTGAGTCTGGGCTAGGACACTTACTGTTTTGGTGATTGTGGGCAAATAAGTCTTCAAAGATCCTCCTCTCCTAGCCCCAGAAAGGCAGATTTACCTTTATATAAGGAAAAGCCTTTCTAATAACAAGAGCTATTCAGAAGTGGAATGGGCTGCTTCAGAAGACAGAAGATTTCCCCTTGCCTTTAAGCAAAGGCTGGATGAGTGAACATTGGGAAGAGAGTTCTCTTATTCAAATACAGGTTAGACAAGGTGGCTTCTGAGATCTGTGATTCCTGTGGGGAATGTCTAACTTGGGAGTGTGATGTAGTTGGAGAGAGTCAGGAGGGCATGGAGCCAGGGGAGACCGGGGTTTAAATTCTACCTCTGATGCTAGCTGTCCAAACATGGACAACCTTGCTGAGTCCCAGTTTGGTCATCTGCAAAATGGGCAGAATACCTGTATCACCTACTTTGCAGGGTTGTTATAAGTATCAAATGATATAATGCTCATAAAATTTTCTGTCATTATGAAAATCAATGGCTATCTATTTTTATTGCTATTATTGGAAATGAAATGTACCAGGATGTGCCCTATGGTGTCCTAGTCAAATACAGAATGCTAACTGGGCTGGATGGATCCAGGATTATTGGTCCTAGCCTGTTGTGACATAGGATCATCATATCCCATGATCTCTCTTTTCATCCTTCTTTGTAAGGGACTGTAAAAGGACTGACCTGGGTGAGTGAAGTTTGGTTAAGCATCTGCTGGGAAAGCAACCTTGATATGTTAACTAGGGAAGGGGTAGACTAATAAGACTCCTCTCCTCCCCCTCTGGGCAGGAGGTAGGGGCATCAAACTGACACTTTTTCCTCTCTCCTTGCTTTAAGGAGAGTGTTCCTGTGTCCTGTTATCAGAAGTCCGAGATTCCCACAAAGCTGAAGGGGAAAATAGCAAAGCTGGGGATAGACATGCTTCTGAAGATGGTAAGAACTGGGATGCTGTAAAGTCCCAGAACTCTACCTGTTGGGAGAATGGACTAGGAAACGTGCCCTGGGCTGAGATGAAAAGGAGATGACATCTGCAGGTGTGCCCCACTTTAGGAAACCCGCATGAACCAATGTCAGAACCCGAGGATGAGGGCATGGTCCTTCACATTACAAAAGGATCCCTTCCTTTCTGCCTTCTGCTGGTTTCTGGTGCCATGCTCTGCCAACTGTTGGAAAGAGGGCTGGCTCCACAACTTTCTAGGCCCCCGTGTGCTCCCTGCTCCATAGCCAGTGCTGATTGTTTGCTTGCCCCCTCCCAATGACTTCCTCTGCATCCTGGAGGGCTCAAAATAATATCCCTCTTTGCCCACCAGCAGACTGCCCTTGGTGCCCTCAACATCATCTCTCCCACTACCCATAAATGCAAATGAAGGAGAATGGTTCAAATGTAATTTTTAAGATTATAGTGAGTTGAGCACCATTAATTGGACTATTTGAAAGACTGACTAGAATCAGTGAAAAGTCTAAATTATGAGATGTTTTAAAGAAGTTGTGTTACTTTTAAGCACATATGATTATGAAAATAAGGTTAATAAGGTGCTACCAAATTTTTCGAGGTCTTAGATGACCTAAGATTTGTGTTGTTTTAATGAATGGATAAGAATCATTTGCAATTGGCATACTATTAGTTCAACTCCACAAGTTCAAATAAGTGCTGATAAAGCGCTTTAACATAATTATGGGTTAAATAGTCCCTTATCTAGTTTATTGTCTTATTTTATTTAGAGGATACCTTTCCCCCATCTTCCAGATAAAATCAAAGCTAAGCGTCAGTCTCACCAGCCCTTATCTGCACTGTGAATTTTTTATTGATGGGGTCCTAATTAATGAGACTTTGTGGTATTTGTTATTAGAAACAGCATGATGTGGAGTTGGCTTGAGAATCAGAAGACCTGGGTTTAAGCCCCATCCCTGATAGCCTGGCAAGGCACTCCATGCTCCAGGTCACTCTCTTGGACCACAAGGTGCAGACAAAAAGCTAATCTCCATTAATAGAGAGTGTCATCGTTAGGAGTAGCTTTATACCAATGAAATCAGAGATCTAGTACAAAAATTGTATTCGTACATGTACCATTAATGTGGATAACTGAGAACTGAACACAAATTTAAAAGAATTTTCCCCTCGGCAGTGAGAAAGTGGTGGGCCTCACCTATTCATGATATGGATCCCTTTCCAGGTATTTGTTGACAATTTTGTCCACGCCGACCTACACCCTGGGAACATCCTGGTCCAGGGAGCAGAACTTCCTAAGGAGTGCCAAGACCAGAGGAGCCTGGGGGACACGTATGACACCCTGATGTCGGACGTCAGACCTGCTTCTTCCCTACTGAGGCTGGTCCTGCTGGATGCAGGCATTGTGGCAGGGCTGCAGGCAGCCGACCTGGAGAATTTCCGGGCAGTCTTCACTGCAGTGGCCATGGGGCAGGTGAGACTTGTGGTTCACGCAGCGGTCAAGCAGGGGGTCTGAGCACTGGTTTTATTCCAAGAGTTGAGGATTTTCGAGCTCTGCCATTCAGCTTATAATGCTTATAAATGTCTAATTTTACCTGGAGGGCATGGGCTTTAAAATATCTGGAGCTCGAGGGACCTTGGAGGCTTCTTTATAAACAAGGAAACTGAGGCTGAGAGATAGTAAATGACTTGGTCACACAGGTAGTGAAGGTCAGTGGCAGGATTTGAACTCAGTCCTCCTGACTCCAAGGCCAACTCTATCCACTGCATCTCCTAACCCCCCCCAAACACACACACAGTACACATGATATTAAGTATGTATATATGTGTATGTATATTTGCATATGAGCAGCTAGGTGGCTCAGTGGATAGACAACTGGGCTTGGAATTAGGACTCATCTTCATGAGTTCAAATCTGTCCTTGGACACTTACTAGCTCTGTGATCCTGGGTAAGTCACCTAACCTTGTTTGCCTCAGTTTTCTTATCTGTAAAATGAGCTGGAGAAGGAAATGGCAAACCACTACAGTATCTTTGCCAAGAAAACCCCAAATGGGTCATGAAGAATTGGGCGTGACTGAAATAACAATAACAGCAATAAAATACGTGTGTCTATGTGTATATGTACACATACATACATAGATAGATACATACACAGACACACATATATGTGTGTATATATGTGTGTGTACATATATAATACATATACATATATACATATATATATAAATTCTTAAGATTTCCTTACACTCTAATAGAATTGTTTTGCCTCCAAAACAGCTGATGGTATATGCTATGGTGAAAACTCACCATGGAGGGGAATGCTCTAATTTTACAAAAGGGAAAAAGACTGTGGTCCCAGAGACATCACATAAAATTTTAGAGCTGTGAGGGGTCCCCATTTTACAGATGGAGAAATTCATACTCAGAGATTTGTCCAGGCCTAAGCAGCTGGGTGATGCAGTGGATTGAATTCTTGGCCTGGAGTCAGGAAGAAGGGAGTTCAAATCCAGCTTCAGACACTTACTAGCTGTGTGATCCAGGGCAAGTCACTTAACCTTTGTTTGCCTCAGTTTCCTCTTCTGTAAAATGGTGATAATAAGAGCACCCACCTCCCAGGGTTGTTGTGAGGATCAAATGAGATAATTGGCAGAGCACTTAGCACAAATGCTTGTTCCTTTCCTTGTCCCTCTCCCCCCACCAGAATAGTGAGTATGAGAGCACTAGAACTGAAGTCCTTCCTGACTTATTTGGAGATACCCGCTTTCTCCTCCACCTCGAATCATACGGCCTCTCAAATCATGCCATACACAAAACACTAGTCACTCTCTCTATTTTTCCTTGTGGCATGTGTTTTCCCACATAGGGAAATCCTTCTTCCCTTCGAGGGCATGGATGCTAAGCATGTGGCATACTGCCTGGTCCCACTGGCTGCTTGGGCTTTTTGTAACAGACCTATGGTAGTTTGTGGGTGATTTGGGGGCATAAAGTTAAAAAAGATTGGGCATCTAAAAATAGAATTATATTAGGAATAGGTGAGAGAGTAGGACTGTGAAGGAAATTTAGGCAGAGCTGTCTAAATGTACACCAGCTAATTCTCTAAGAAAGTTTTTTAAGTAGTAGAAGTGCCCAGTGGGATGTGGGAGTTAGGTTATTCAGATACTTCAATCATGTTTGACTCTTCATGACCCCATTTGGGTTTTCTTGGGAAAGATACTGGAGTGGTTTGCCATTTCTTTCTCCAGCTCAATTTACAGATGAGGAAACTGAGGCAAACAGGGTTAAGTGACTTGCCCAGGGTCACACAGCTAGTAAGTATCTGAGGCTGGATTTGAACTCAGGAAGATGAGTCTTCCTGATTCCAGGCCTGGTGCTTTATCTACCATACCACTTAGCTGCCCTTGGGAGTTAGGTTACTACAGTTATATCCTAGGTTCCTATAATGTATCTGAGGGTATGTGGGAGGAGGGTGAAGTGCATACAGATGAGATAGGTGAGATGCAACGTCACATAGTAGAGTACTGGACTTCAAGTCAGGAAGACCTGGGTTTAAATCTTACCCCAGACAATTATTAGCTCTATGGACTTTGGAAGGTCATTTAACCTCCTCTTCCTCAGTTTCCTCATCTGCTAAACAGCAGGTTAAAGTGAATGGTTAAAGTCCCTCCCAGCTCTAAATCTGTGACCCTATATTGGTGAGTAGCATGCCCCAAGTCTTCCAGTATCTATATGACTTAGGGAGATGGGAACTGAAACTGACCTTTCTCCTAATGCCAACACCTTCGAGGAATGGCACTCACAAGCTTTCTCTTTACTTGTGGTCTTCAGGGTGAAAGAGTGGCTGAGCTCATCTTGCATCATGCCCGGGCCAATGAGTGCCAGGATGTGGAGAAATTCAAAACCGAGATGGCGGTGCTAGTGACCCAGGCCAGGAAGAACACCATTACTCTGGAAAAGGTAGGCAGGCCAGGAGCTGGGAACACAAGCAAGCAGGAAAAAACCCTCTTCTTAGGCTTGGTTAGTGCCTTCTTTCTTTGCTAGGGCAGATCTCAAGCTATATAGAGCTGGGGAGTGGAAGAGATGTTTCTGACTGAAGGACTATGTGGTCTCTGTTTTAAGGCAGATCAATCCAATCTAACTCCCAATAAGCATTCTAAGTGCCTACTATTTGCAGGCACTATGCTAGGATTAAAAAAAAAAAACACAACTCAACATTCCCTTCCCTCAGAAAGCTTACATTCTTCGTGGTGTGGCGGGAGAAACAGTAAAATGAAGGAGATAGGAAGTCACCATGTTTTTCTCCTTTAAGTCTTCCAGCCATAGGTCAGCCCATTACATCGAATGGTGCTCCAAAATGTGATTTTCTCCTTAGGCGCTCAGGGTGGGTCTCTTGGAGGCAGAATGTTACAATAGAAAGAAACCTGGCATCAGAGGAGCTGATCACACTTCCGATGCTTACTACATGTGTGACCTTGGGCAAGGATTTTCCTGGGCCTTAATCTCCTCATCTTTGAAATCAGGGAGTTGGGCTAGATGGCTTCTAGACCCATAAGCCAATATGATAATAAGTAAATTAATAGTTTACTTAAATTATGTAAGAAAATGACCACAGGTCAGCTCTGGAGATACAGTTGTAAGCAGGACCAGCCTTCTCATTCATTCCAGTGACTTTTTTGTTGCTTTTTTGTGTGATGGGAAATGTATGGACATGATCTGTAGGGCCTCTTGCCCCAAAGAGAGAAAAGATCCTTAGACTGAACAGTTTTAAGATGCCCACCCCTACCCTTTCCCCCCTGTTTAAACCAGCCCTCCTCAATAAAGCGCTCATACGGACTTCAGGGACTGGGAAGTCCCTATACCCTTCTTGAGCAGTCAATGAGCTCCTCTCCTCCCCGACCTTTTGTTTTTTTTTGTGGGAGTGAGGAGGGAAGTGATACTTTTAGGCTCTTTAATAAGGTTTGCTTTTCCTAACAGCTTCAAGTATCAAACCTGCTCTCCAGTGTCTTTAAGCTGCTGATGACCCATAAGGTAAGCCCAGACTCTAAGCTGGACCTTCTGCCTACAGGCCCAGGCCACCTGGGTAGGGGTGGGGCATCCTAGAACTGAGCAGAGTGGTTGCAGCGACCTTATGGTACAAACAGGATTTGGCAGGGGACAGGGGATGTTTAGTTTAGGTAAGAATAAACTCTTGTAAAGCACTTTAGTAGCAGCAATTCAAAAATAAGTTGGGCTAAGAGTTACAAAGGATAAATAGAGTCTAGCATATAGCAGGCACTTAATAAATACTTGTTAATTGACTAGAATCCATTACAGCAGGTACCCAAAACCTCTATAGCCAACCCTGTTAACCTGGTTTTTGTTTTGATAAGGAATTGGAAGTAGTAAAAATTTAATGTATGTATGCATGCATGCATGTAAATGTGCATTATATGTATATACATATGTGTACAAATAAAGGCACAAGTTATGGAATCTCTATATACATGGGTACATATATGTTTACATATACATACTTATCCATGCATGTGTATGTACATACACACATACATATGTCCCTCCTGGTTTATTGCCTTGTGGCAGAGGGGCGGGCATAGCTCAATGAAACTAAGCGCTATGCTGTTCGGGTTACTTAGACAGACGGGTCATAGCGGAGAGTTATGATAAAAAGTGACCCACTGGAGAAGGAAATGACGAACCATTCCAGTATCTTTGCTAAGAAAACCCCACGGACAGCTGCTTCTCTTGTTTGTCCTTCATTCTGGAAGGGGACCATGACCTCAGGAAGGTGATGCCATGGCAGGTGGATTGGATTGAAGTGAGGGAGGGCTGGGCAGAGTCACCAGTCTCAATCTCTCCTCCGGAGCCTTCTGGGTCCAGTGGTAAGATACGGATCAGGACCACTGGAGATGGCCCTGCATGCAGTGGGACACCGTGGCCTTTTTAAGCTAAGGTCTTTCCCAGGTCTCGGTTAGACTGAGGTAGAGCCCATTCAGTGATTAAGGCTAGGTGAGAAGAAAAAAAAGAAAAATATACAATTAGATTGGGACTGGCTGGAGTTCATGGTGTTAGAGAAGGGACAGGGTAAGGCAGTGCTCGGAGGGTAGAGACCTGAAATGGAAGTACCACTGAGGGCACTAACATGTGTATGATGAGACTTTAAAAAGCACTGCTCTGCCTCTGTTCTTGCTATTTCAGGTCAAGCTTGAGAGTAACTTTGCCTCGATTGTCTTTGCGATCATGGTGTTAGAAGGGCTCGGCCGCTCGCTGGACCCCAAACTGGATATCTTGGAGGCAGCCAAACCCTTTCTTATAAAAAACTCGACGTTTCCCCCCTGGCTGCAATGGTGAAGGCAAAGGGTTTCACCAGGTAAATGCCAGCATCCCTCATGAAGCTATCCTGGGACAGCCAGGGCGTCATCTTCCTTTCATTCTGGGTTGGTTCCAAGAAGGCTGACTATTAGACTCTGAGACAACTTGATTGGCTGAAGTACATGGTTGAGGAACTCATGGAATACCCTAAGTACTAGTACTTTATTAGTCGACCGTCACCCGGCAGATGTGAATGAGTTGATTGTAGAAGAGAATGAATACTTTTCTTTACCATCCCCACCCCAACATACACAGACACATTCACTTTCTGTCTCTCTCTTGGGCTTAAGGTCCATGGCTATTTTGAAAAGTGATTGAAAAGTGAATAGAGTCCTAGATTTGGTCTCAGGAGGGATGAGTTTGAATCCTGTCCCCGTGTAATTTACTTATCCTCCCTCAGCCTCAGTTCCCTCATCTGTAAAATGAGGATAATAACTGTACCTACTTCACAGGGGTGTTGTGAGGCTCAAATGAGTTAATATATTTAAGGAGTTTTTCAAATTTTAAAATGCTAAATATATATATATATATATATAAAATCAGCTATAATTATTATTATAATATTTAATAATTAAAGGTACCATAAATAAGGGTACCATTGTCAATGGTGATTACAACATTGTTTAGCATTTGTTAAGGAGCATGCTATTACTGAACACAACATAAGTTTGGGGGCATGACTGACAAGGAGCAGGGAAGTGGTGGCCCCTTTCCTCTGAATAACATATGGCATGTATGCCATATAAAAAAAGAGAATTCTAGGCTATCACCTTTCTCCTTTTCCCCAATTACAGAGTTATCTCCATTTCTTTCCTTGTAAGCAGAAAACAGGATTTTGGTTAGTGTATATGTTACTGTGAGAAGCAGCATGGCTTAGTGGTTAGAGAGCTGGCCTTGAAACCAGGAAGACCTGGATTCAAGTGTTGCCTCTAACACATACTAGCCATTTAACTGGACAAATTATTTAACCTCAGTGCTCTGGGGGCAGCTAGGGGGCGCCACAGTGCAGACTGCTGGGCCCGGAGTCAGTAAGCCAAGGTCAAATGTGACCTCAGACATTTCTTAGCTGTGTGACCTTGGGCAAGTCACTTAACCTTTGTTTGCTTCCCTCAGTTTCCTCAACTGTAAAATGGCGACAATAAGAGCACCTACCTCACAGGGTCATTGGGAGGATCAAATGAGATGTTTGTAAGATGCATAGCACAGTGCCTGGCAATATAATAAATTAATAATAATAGATGCTTTTATTATTAGATTTGGTGGTGTGAGGCATTATTTAGGATAACATTATATATTAGGGTAGTACTGTTATTAAGATATTCTTATCTTCCAATGATTTCATACTCTGACTGTTCTTCAAGAAGAAAACATAGGGGAATGGGGAAAAACCTGTTTGGGTTTATTGAAGATTCACCTTAGAGATTGTAAGCTCTAGGAGGGCAGGGCTGGTATTATTTAAATTTGTATCACTTTAATTGCAATGACTGATTTGGGTCCCAGAGTATGGAATGTGAAATATACTTTACCTCTCTCTGGGTAGAGAGGTGGGAGATTATGGGAACATTTAGATAAATGCTGTCATTTTTACTTAGCTGTTTGTTACAACAAAGGTGTGTGTGTGTGTATGTGTGTGTGGTGGGGGCTTTTGGGATATGATTATGATTCTGGTTTAAAAAACGGAAGTCTTTTAAAAAAAAAAGCTTAAAAAGTATAACCCTCCCACTACCTAGTATGGTGCTTTCTGAATAGCAGGGACTTAATAAGGGGTTTGTTGAATTGAATTGAATAGCTGGGCCTGTTGGATGGTCAGACAATACCATATTAGTTCAAATATAGGCCACACTCCACTTCCCACCCCCCACGTGGTTTGTACAAAACCTGCGTCGTAGCTGTCCTTAACACTCTTCGTATGAGAATAAAGTGACAAAGATGAAATGACAGTGATGATAATAAAACATCTTTATCTGAATTAAAAGAAACATAAAATAGAACATTTACAGTCAACATTAATATATGGTAATGGCAGATAATAATTTTTCATTGTCTTTTTCCTTGCCTCTTCCTCCTTCAGACTCCAGGTACTCTGATCTGACCTAGGGATTGAATGAGCCTAAGGACCAGCGGGCCCTCTACCGTTCCACTGAACCTGTAGCATTTCTAGGTCTTTCCATCAGCCCCACTATTGTCTCCCTCAATGATATTATAAGCTTCTGGACAGCATGGACCTCTCATTTTTCTTATTTGTATCCCAATTGTTTAATATACTGCTTGGCACATAGTAAGCACTTAACAAATGCCTATTCATTCATTCAATCAATGAATACACTGTTCTGGCCCAGAAGTGTCTTGAGGAGAGAGGTATATTTAATTATTTGTTCAAAATGAGACTTTTATTTAGTTGGCTACATTTCCAACCCTTTTGAACATGTTTGGTTCTTGGTGGGATGAAGCCATAGTCTGCAGATGACCAGCAGCAGACCTTATGGCAATCCTGGCTTTAGAGGCCATGGACATAGAAGATTGTGGGAGTTAAGTTCCACCTACACTGAGCTGTGATTTTAACAAGGGGGGCCCAGGGGAGGTTGTTTTAGAAAGTGATATATTACAGGACTGACTATAGAGTTAGGAAGACCTAGTTTCAAATCCTGCTTCACACTGAAGCTGTGTGGCCCTGGGCAAATCACTTAACCTATCTGAGCCTCAGCAAGATGCCTTTCCGGAGATCTTTAAAGCAGTTCCTTCCCTTCTGAGATTATTTCTAATTTACCTTGTTTATTTCTTGCATGTACTTAGTTGTTTGCATGTTGTCTTTCCTGTTAGAATGCGAGTTCCTTAGAGGGAAGGAACTGTTTTTGACTTTCTTCACCCCAGGACTTAGCACAAGTTGTGGCACACAGAGCTTAATAAATGCTTGCTGATTATTTATGAAGATCAACCGAGGTTTAAAGTGAAATACCGTTGTTGTTCAGTCCTGTCTAACTCTTCATGACCCCATTTTCGGGGTTTTCGTGGCAGAGATACTGGAGTGGTTTCCCATTTCCCTCTCCAGCTCATTTTACAGATGAGGAGAATTAGGCAAACAAGGTGAAGTGATTTGTCCATAGTCACACTGCTAGGAAGTGTCTGAGGCCACATTTGAACTCAGGTCTTCCTGTCTCCAGGCCTGGCACTCTTATCCACTGAGTCACCTAGCTGCCTAAAAAAGCAACATATATGGTACCTACTACTACCACTTACTACCATCACCACCACCACCACTACTACTTCTACTAGTACTACTAGTACTTCCAGCTCACAATCTATGACTCCAGGATACCTACAATTACTATTTTGCCACGATCACCAAAGATGCCAACCCGATTACTTTATCTCTGCTTTGAACAATTTAGTCAGTGCATGCTGGGGGCTATAATAGTTTTCATTCACTGGGAAGTAAAATAAAATTAAATCTTACGACTCTACAACTCCAATCATACAGAGAACACACCTAGCTACGTTTTGGTTCTAGGTCCTGCAAAGTCTTCCTACACGCGTCTCCCGGCGTGGGGGTGGGGCAGTGGTCAGGCGTGGTTACAGGATACGTCACTCCGGGGCAACGGACGGCGTCCTCGTTGCTAGGAGACCACCTAAGTCCGCCCAGGACTGAACCACTCCAGAGAGCTCAGGGACCGACAGGCTACTTCTCGCCCCCTCCGCGGCTGACTAGCATCTACCCAAAGGAGACGTTACCAGAACGCTCCAGGAAGAAAGATGCTTCCTCTGCTAGAAGACCAGAAGGAGCCCTGCTGCTCCCCGCGACCACATCCTGAACCCCCTTCCCCACGCGAAGCGGGAGACATAGTTGGGTCCGAAACTGGAAGAATCCATTCGCTTCTATACGGGGGGAGGGGAAGGACGCAGTGCGAAGAATGAAGAATCAGGGCTTCTTTCCCACTTGGCTGAAGTAGAGCACTGCAAACTCCAGCTTGGCCCCCCGAGCCGCGTCAACGCTAGACTGACTGAGGGTCTCGCGAGCATCTCCCGAAACGACTGGAGACACCCCCGCTCACTACGCCGACGGGGGAAGTGACGTCTGGGGAAGGGGCGGAGTCAGATCGCGACGGCTCCGGAGCGTTCTGCCCCGGCTCTGCGGACTGCGGCGGTCATGTCGGCGCTGAGGCGGCTGGGCCCTTTCCTTCGCGAGGGAGGCCGGCGCTTCCTGGAGGGTCCGAGCGAGCGGACTGCTGATTGCGGCATCGGAGCAGTCCGGTAGTGAGTGTTGACTGGTGGATGGAGGGGTTTTCGGTCGCGTCTTTCTGTCCCCGGGTCCGCCGTCACCTTGAAGGGCGCTTAGAGGGGACTACAAATCCCAGGATGCTAACCTGAAGCACCCTGCCTCCGCCCCAGGGCATTTGTGGGCTCTAGTGGGGAGGCGGTGATTGGACCACCCTGACTTTATGCCCGCCTCTCGTCGCGCTCCTCCCTCTTTTCCCCTCCCCCTCCCTTGTTTCTTCCTCTTCCCCCCTCTACCCCCGTGCATTAGTAGAATCTATGCAATGGCAGCGCTGGCTGAAATGGCACGTTCTAGACGACCGAGGCCAAACCCTTCATTTTCGGAGGAAATAAGGAAACCCCAGAGAGGGGTTACTTTTGAGCCCAGTCAGCAAGAGTTATTTATTGAGTGCTTATTATGGCCTTGTGTTCGTTCATTCATTTAATAAACATGTATTAAGCGCCAACTGTGTGCCAAGCACTGGGTTAAGTACTCGGCATACAAAGAATGGCAAAAGAGAGCCCATGTCCTCCAGGAGCTCACAATCTCGTGAGGGAGATAACATGCAAACAGCCACGTATTTGGGATTCATTTATTAAGTAAACGTGTATTTGAGTGCCTGCTATGTGTCAGGCACTGTGTTAAGCACTAGGGATACAAAGACAGTCCCCTGCCTTCAAGGAACTAAGAGTCCAATGGGGGAGACCACAGGCAGACAATCACGTGCAAACAGTATATTCAGGATAAATTGGATATAATCATGGAGGGAAAGCTCTAGCACTAAGGAGGATTGGGAAAGGTTACTTGCAGAAGATGGGGTTTGAGTTGAACCTTGAAGGAAGTAGCTTCCTGTTAACTACAGGATCACTGTCTCTGGGCCTTTGCACTGGATACAGGAGCTGGAATTTACTTCCTCCTCACCTCTATCTCTTAGAATCCCTAGTTTCCCTCAAGGTTAAGTTGAAGCACTACCTTCTACATGAAGCCTTCTTTACCTGGTGCTTCAGCTACTTTCCCCAAAAGTCATGTCCTATACGTTTTGTATCACAATGCCATGTCCACAGCGAGTATGTAATAAATTTTTGTTGGATTTAAGTCCTACTAAACCAGGCCGTCCTATCTCTCCTTTCTCTTGCAGTGTATCTGTTTTAGCTGTGTTCTTTAGTCAAGCAAGAATATTTTCCAAACCAAAGAAAAGTTATTTTTCTTTGCCTCTCTGCCTTAAATATTTTGAAGAATATATAAAATTTTAATAAGAGGGGAGTACAGGTATGAGGTGTATTTATATGGGTCTAGGATCTCCTTAATATTGAAGCTCCATCCAGTGTTGCAGTTTGCAACCCATTCATCCCTGCTCATCCTCAGATTCATGTCCATGTCCTCCCACAAGTCTGCTATGGGAGCTGTACCTACCTTGCAGGAGATCTTCCTTGATTTCACCTGTGCAGTTATTCTATATAATAATTTATTAAAATGAAACTTCTCTATTATAATAATTATGCTTCACATTGCTCTAGAATTTATAGAGCATTTTCGCATCTCATTTGATCCACATTTACCACAACCCTATGAACTGCAGTTGGGGAAAGCGTATTTGTGAGTTCAGTTGGTTGGGGGATTTGTAATTCTGAAAAATCAAATGCATTGCTGATGTAACAAGCACTTAAAAAAGATCTTTTCTGAATCGTAGTGCTGGAAGTGGTGTACACATTCAGCCCCGATACCGGCAGTATCCCCAGCTGACAAAATCTCAGGTGTTCCAGGCTGAGCTGTTAAGTGCTACAATGTGGTTTTGGATTCTTTGGCGTTTTTGGCATGATTCAGATGCTGTACTGGTAAGTTTTGGAATATAATTTTTTTTATTTGTGAATATTGATAAACACTCAAAAACTTTGTTCTGTATCCTTCGTTATTGTTCGTGATTTGTAGATGCCAATTCTGCTTCTGCTATAGAGTATAAATGCCATACTAGTTCAGCCTGGAATTCTCTGATGGGGGACACTGTGGGAGATCATGCTTGCCTTCTAGGACATCAATTTTAAAAGTTAGGGATGAACTATCAGATATCTTCGCTTTCTTTAACACAATCAGTTATGAGTCAGAGATCCAAGATACCTAAGATATAAGATATCTAAACTGAAGATTCTTAATCTGCGGTCTGTGGGATTTCAAGGGGACCTTGAACTTGGATGGGAAAAGAAAACATACTGATTTTTACTAACCTCTAATTGAAATCTGGCATTTCCTCCAGTTATTTAAAAAACATTCTGAGAAGGGGTCCATAGGCTTTGCTAAAATGTCAAAGGGGTCCATAACACAAAAAAGATTAAGATCTAACCTAGATCTTTCTTAAACACATTTATATATTCAGCTTCTTGTGCATTTTTGTTTTTTTGCGGGGGGGATCAAAAACTTCTATAAATTTGCTGTCATTTTTGTATTTCGAATAATAGGATCTTAGGGTCATAGATTGAGAATTTGAACCTTAGAAGTCAAATAGACCAACCCACTCATTTTATAGATGAGGAAACTGGTCAAGACACTCACATAGCAAGCGGCAGAGCTGGGATTTGGAACTCAGCCCTCGGACCCTACATTCAGCACTCTTCCCATTGTGCCACCCTGCTTCCCATCTTGTCTAGAAAGGTGTCATGAGAGACTGTCAGAGGTCTTGATAAAAATCTAGGAATACTCCACCTGTGACATTTTCCTAATCTGTCAGTATAGTAACCCTATCAAAAAAGATAATAAGGTTAGTCTGGTATGACCTATTCTTGATGAACTGATGGCTCTTCTTGATCACTGCTTCCTTTTCTAAATTCTTTTTTATAATACATTCTAAAAGTCTTGATTGTTCAAAATAACCTCTTGTCAGATCTTCAAAAGTGGGATCAGAAGCTGTTGTTAGGACCACTAAGAAATAGTTCCTGAATAAAAAAGCTACAAAGGAGTGGCTATGTCATGTATCCTGACCAAATAAATTAGGTCCTTCTTGCATGATGGTGGAGCTTAAGGGTCGAGAGATAATAGAATACATTATCAAAGTAATTGTTTTCCCCAGTTTATGAACCATCTTAGCTAGCAGCTTAGGGAGACTGCCACAAGTCACTGCATGTAAACCAGCTAAAAGGAAATTATCTAATTTGGACGTATCTCCTATTTTGCTGTTTAAATAGTTACTAATGGGGCTAGGATCATCTCAGAGGACTAGCTGGATGAGGATCGATCCCTGTGGCAAGTGTAGTTCCAAAGTTCAGTCTGTAGTCTGGGTCTGTTTTTAAGGTCCTGTCCAACTCTTAAGATTCTGTTTAACTTTAAACCCAGAATATATGATAAGTGGGCTTTTCATGACACTTCCCATGTCCTATAAGTTTAAACTTAGCCTTTCCTTCAAGCTTCAGTGGCTTCCCCTTAGTATTCTGCTTTTTAATAAACAAATTCATACTTATCCTATCTTTACCCATCATGATTTCATAAACTTTTCTCGTATTATGTCTTAGCTCTTGTCTTTCTGGACAGTTTTTCCTTTAGTTTGTCTCACAGTGAAGCCTGCCCATCCTCATGTCATTTTAGTTCTTTCCTGAACTTTTGTCAACTCATGTATGGCTTTCATGTGTTGTAGCAGGAAATGAGGTGTGTCCCCTCCAGCTTTGAGATTCTTTTAATTTTCTTGTCCTAGTTTGCGTGAATGAATGAATGAATGAATTTATTAAGTTCTTACTATGTGCAAAACACTGTGCCACATCCTCAGCATGCAAAAAGAAAAGGCAGTCCTTGCTCTTAGCTCACATTCTAATGGAATCCTATTCTATGTGCAAAAGTACCATGATTTTATATAAGAATAGGGTAATGCTTTCTGGCTTATTTCTTTTGATGTCTTTTGTTTTTATGTAATCTGAATTTCCTCCTGTACCTCTTCCCCTGACCACTCCTAGAGAACTGTCCTTTATAACAAAGATTACTGATTTTTTTCATCAAAAATATCTGATGTTATATGCAATATTACATATTTGTCACAATACCCCTCTACCTTTGCAAAGTAGCGGGATGAGGTATCTTATATCTTTTCTTTGGGGCCAAGCTTCTTCTTTGTAATTTTTTTGCAACATTAATTTTTTATTGTTTTGTGGTGGTAGTTCTTTCCATTTCCATTGTTGTAGTCCTATATATTGTTCTTGCTCTGCTTATTTTATTTGTATCATTTCATGTCTTCATACTTCTGAGTTGGGTGACTTCAATTCTCTCAACAAGATAAATATGTGAAATCAAGGTACCCATGGTGGCAAGAGAAGAAAAGGTTTGGAATAATCTTTAGATTAGATAAGGAGTTGATAAAGGTAGAGTAAAAGGATTGTGGAACAGCATTGAAGTGCCAGCTGATATTACGTAACATGAATTTGTAGTGTCACAGAGACTGTTCTGTGGAAAGTCCAGGCATAAAAGAGAGGTGAGGTTGAAGGTGGTGAGGTTCTCCATCCATTCTTATTTGTGGGTGCCTGGCCTCTTCATCAGAAGCTGAGGCCACTCAGAGATCAGCTTAGCAATCCACATAGGAACAAACAACTGTATGAAGAATGCATATTGTCCAGGTTATATTGAATTATTCTATCAGTACATATATCTTGGGCACCTCGGTGGTGCAGTGCCTGGAGTCTGGAGGATCTGAGTTCAAATGTGGCCTCAGACGCTTACTAGCTCTGTGACCCTCTAGTATCTTTGCCAAGAAAAATCCAAATGGCATCATGGAGAGTTGGAAATGACAATAAAAAACATGTGTCTTGGATAACCTCTACAGGTAGACAATAAATTGGGTCCAGCATTGAGGAAGAGCAGGCTGGATTGTATTTGGGAAATCATACAGTGCCTCCAGTCAACCAATCTGTGCTTTACAAAGATGGAGAGGTTTAAAGAATTCAGTCTACAGCACAGAGCTGAACAGGTCACAAATAGAAGAAAGGTTAGGACATCAAACAGGTTAAGCAGTAGCGTTCGGTCATCAAGTATGAAAGGGGACTGGGAAAAAGGAGGAGTGCCAGAGAAGCGTGCAGCCAATTACCGGGGTTATTTTCTCTTGGGTAGATAATACTGTTTCTCACTATTTTATGTTTTTTTTTTTTAATTTGTTTTCTCTAGTTAAATGGATGTGTGATTTTTTTTTTTAAATTGTTTTCACCAGGGTCATTTTCCATATCCAGATCCTTCTCAGTGGACAGATGAAGAATTGGGTATTCCCCCTGATGATGAAGACTAAAGCAATGTCATCACTACTACAAGTAGGTGCTACCAAGCACCTCATTTCCCATTAATTACAACTACCTTTCAAATTTAAAAAATGTGTAATTGATGTTATTCTTTTTCACCATAATTGTCACTTCACAATAAATAACCCCCCTTCCCCCCATGGACTCTTTTTTTTTTTTTAAATAACAAATGAGTGCAGTAAAGGAAAACACTTGGCTACATCTTAAAATGTATGCCTCATTCCTCACCCATAGAAAACCACCTTTCTTCAGAGAGGTTAGAGGCATGTTTCGCCATCAGTCCTCCTGAGTCAGGATTAGACAGTGCATTAATCAGAGTTGTGAAATATTTCAATGTTATTTTCTTTTAGGTTATTATAGTCATTTTGGAAATTGTCTTCCTGGTTCTGCTTTTTTTGCCCTAAATTAGTTCATACAAGTCTTTCTCAGTTTCTCTGAATTTTTTATAGTCTGATGTTATAATAATATTCCATTACAGTCTTATAATATGATTTGTTCAGCCACTTATCAATCAGTAGACACGCATTTTTCTAGTTGTTTGCTATTACAAAAAGTGCTGCTATAAATATTTTTGTATATATGGGACCTTTCCCTCCTTCTTTGATTTCCCTGGGATATGTGTGTGGTATTACTGGGTAAAAGGGTATGTACAGTTTAGTGACTTTTAGGAAATTTTTTGTAAGGATTTCGTAGTTTAGTAACTTTTTAGGAAATTGTTTTCAAGAATGGACTAATTCACAGCTGTACCAGTGCTATATTAGAGTGTCAGTCTTCCTGAAACCCTCTGTCACCATTTTTATTTTGGCTTCCCTGCCAGGTGAAACTTGAATTACTTTAACTTGCACGTGTCTTATGCGTAATTTGGAGTGTTCTCTCATATGTTTGTTGATAGTTTGCATTTCTTCTTTTGAAAACCACCTGTTTTTGTTTTTATATACTTGTCCCTAAATAGCTTAGATATTTGTTATAAAAACTTTTTCCCCAATTAACTGCTTCCCTTCTAAGTGTAACTCTGTTAGTTTTGTTCTTACAAAAACCTGTTGATTCTTTGTAGTCAGAATTGTCCATTTTGTCTACTGTGATTCTCTGTTCCTTGTTTAAGGATTCTCTCCCTGGCCATAATTATGGCAGGCATCTCCTTCCATTTTCCTCTAATTTTTCTATGATGTGACCATTGTATATTTAGATGATGTGTCCATCGAGAGCTTCTTGTGTTCAGTGATAGACACAATTAACTTTTGAGAGATGTGCACTCCTTTCAAGATGATCTCTCAGAAGTAGGCTACATGCTGTACAAGACGTTTATTACTTTATTTCTGCTTCTGTTCTTATTTCTTTTTTCTCCTGAGCTCTGTCATTTTTTCTAAATACTTTTCATTAAGTATTCCTTTATTTTGGTTCTGTTCTTTTTTTAAAACACTAATTTATTAGAATTCTGTCCTCCCCTACTTATGCTGAGAGTTTTAGATCTCCAGTGTCCCGCTATCTGCCTTTGGTGGCAAAAATCTAGAGTTCCGACCCCATGGAAAACAATTTATTAGGACATGCTTCATTTAAGAGTGCAGAAAATTGGAGCAGCTAGGTGGTGCAGTGGATAGAGTACCGGCCCTTAAGTCAGGACGACCTGAGTTCAAATCTGGCCTCAGGCACATGATACTCACTAGCTGTGTGACCCTGGGCAAGTCACTTAACCCTGATTGCCTCACCAAAAAAAAAAGAGTGCAGAAAATCAGGGTTTTTTTCTCCCTTTTAAAGTGAGGATACTGAAAAGATCCTACCCTCCACTCCTGTCCCCCAAACAACAACAATCTCAAACTGTATTGTTTGGATTTAGCTAAGAAATCTTAGTGAATACTTATGGAACATTTGCTATGTACTAGCTAATTACTGTAAAAATTTAAACAGATTAAAAATTTTGATGATGTTCCAAATCTAAGGCTCTAAAGTATTTCAAAATCAGTGGTTTAGTAAATTAGTGAGATGTTTGTCTTTTCAGAATTTTGAGGGAGGAAATAGCTAAAATTTATATAGTGCTTTGACGTTTGCATAGCACTGTACATAGGTTATTTCGTTTGATCTTCACAACAAGCCTGTGAGGTAGGTGCTATTATCCCTATTTTACCGATGAGGAAACTGAGGCTTAGAGAGATTAAGGGACATGCACAGGGTCATACTAGTAAATGTGTGAGGCAGGATCTAAAGTCAGGCCTTCCTCATTCCAAGTCCTTTGCTTCTATCTGTAGGCCCAGAGGGGTTATGTTTTCACTCCAACAAATGGACCTCTTATATAGAAATAGTATTTTTTGAGGGGAGCCCAAGGGACAGGTTTCTGTGGTTCCCTTGAGGTGACATCTCAGAAAGATGTTGAGCTTCTTTCCCAACTTGCCTCTTGGAGGATGCAAGATGCTCACTGTTGCTATGTGTAAACAGTGTAGTCATGTATATAGTGGTGAATCCCAGGCTGTGAGGGATGAATAGCTGTCCATACCATTTCAGAATGATCCCTCCACAAAGAAAGGCTTTTGTTTGAAACCCTTTCTCAGTGTTTTTAGGTTTAAGCCAGCCTAAGTTTTTGTGCTAAGGGAACCTGTTTCCTAGGGTTCTCCAGAACTGGGTAGGTCCCTGTGATGTATTTCCTTCAGGGTGTAAACTGGTTTTTACATAAGAGATGAAAAAAAATAAACTTCATGGTAAAAATGGTGTGCTCAGATGATCATTAAACTTATTTTCCGTCATTTCTAGTGAGTGTAGGAATACACAGGGGGAATAGCATTCACTCATAGCCAAAAATTATGTTACAATTTTTCTAGCTTTCCAGTTGGATTAAGGGGGTTGGAGAAAGTAACAATAATACCTTTAAGCAAGAAATTATTGTAGCAAAATGGGATTTGAGAATGTGCATGTTGGGAATTTGGGGAAAAGATTGAACCTTGAGCCCTTTGGGTAGGAATAGTCTCAAGAAAGCTTGAATCTGGCCCAAAATCTGTGGTATAGACATCTTTATGAAAATTCATTTGGAGGTGAGTTTGGGGCAAATTACATTTTTACCAGCCCATTTTAGATGAGGAGGCCGGGAAGAGGTTTAAAATGTCAGCTACTCTTCATCACAGCCTCCAGAGGGAGTGGAATGGAAGGTTACCATAGCAACAGCGTGTGTGTGTGTGTGTGTGTGTGTGTGTGTGTGTGTGTATTCACAAAGTAATTGCACACAATTCAGCGTGTCTGCAGTCTTTCAAAAATAAGATTGTTCCAGTCCTCTTAGGCATTTTGGTCACCTTTTATTAGGATACTTGTGGTCATAACTAATTCTTCCCTTCCCGACTTCCAATTAGTCCTTATGGTCTGTTCTTGCCAAAATGAACTTGATTATATTCTCTTGAATTGTCTTTTGCTTTGCATGTATACAAACCTTGTTTCCATCCAAATTGTGAGCTCAGTGATTTTTTAAAAACTATGAACTTAAACATCAACAAATCTAAATATGTCCGTATGCTAAAAATAAAGAGAATTATATTTGAAACCATGAATCTCTATTCCATGCAGCTTGGTTTTTGTTTTAAAAATGTTATATTGAGAGGCAGGCTGGTATGGTGGGTAGAGAGCTGGCCTCAGAACCACGAAGACCAGGTTTGTTCAAGTCTCATCTCTGAAGTATACTTGCTGTGTAACCCTGGGCAATTCATTTACCTCTTGGCACTTTGGGCAACTTTTTAAGATTATACGTTGCAGAGAAGATGCTAACCTGCAATTGGTAGCAGTTCCCTATGCCAATGAAATTACAAGTCCATTTCTATTCCTAAGAGGATAATACCAACTGTGTTACTTGTCTGTCCCCTTCTGAACTGCCTTCTGTGTATTTTTAATGTTTTATTTTCACTTTTTTTTTTTTTTTTGCATCTCACTTGCTAACACATTTCCCTCCTTTAACTTTCCTCCCCACCTAGAAGAGCCTTCCCTTGGAACAAGTCAGTCAGAGTCCAGCAAAGCCAAGGCATGTATGACTATCTAAAATGTCTGTCTCACTCTATGCCTGTCGTCTGAACCTTCTCTGCCAAGACGTGGGAAACTTGTTTTATCACAAGTCCTATGGAGTCATGATCACTCGTTACATTTATCCAAGTTCTTAATTTTAAAAAGTTGTTTTCCTTTACATTATTGCAGACTCACTTATTTAAGAATACTTCCCCTCCCCCCCCCGCCCCGCGCTTGGCAGACAATTCAGTTCTACAGTATCTAAATAACTAATAACTACCATAGGTTTTAGTTACTGGATTTCATTGGATAAAAGTATTTTAAATCCCGTTCTTCACTTATTTACCTGCAGGGGCCAGCTGTGATCTTCGGGAGAATTTATTTTGTTGGTACAGATGTGATGATGCTAATTAAAGTTAAATTCACATGAATGACAGTCTGCCTTTTTCCTTTGATGATGGGTGAGCTTTGTGCATAGTTAGCAAGCCTTGGGCCAACTGGAGTCATAGCTTAGAGTGGGAAAAATCTATTTCACCTATTACAAGCATATCAGTGTTACTACACATTCAATGTTTTAGTGTTGCTGTAGGAATAATCTCAAGTCTTTTACTCATGGTTTGATTTATGTATAACATTTAAATGTCCTATATATGTGCTAAGTACCAAACTAGTAACTTTTAACAATAAAACAAACCAAACAGGAAAAGTTGGGAGAGACATTTTTTTTTTTATCCTTTTCTCCACGCCCCAAAGTAGAAGTGCTTCCCCTCTATGTCCAGGGAGGTATGGTGCAGGGAGAGTCTTACATCAGTTGAGAAGATAGCAGGATAGTTAAGGGACCTCAGTTCAAATTATGGCTGTGACTCTATTAGGAAGGAGGGAGGGAAGGAGAGAAGGAAAGAGGAAGGAAACAAGCATTTATTACATGCCTATATGCCAGGCACTATGCTAAGCACTTCACAAACATCTCTTTTGACCTCCACAGCAACCCCGAGGGGTAGGTGCTATTAATATCCCTATTTTAGAGTTGAGGAGGTGGAGAGAAACAGGTTATAAAGTGACTGCCCAGGGTCACTCATCGAGTAAGTGTCTTGAGTTCACATCTAAACTGGATTTTCTGCCTCCAGGCTCTAACTCCCATGCCGCCTGTTTGTCAATAGGTAAATCACAACCTCTTTGATCCTTTGTTTCTTCTGCTGTAAAATGAGGATAATAACTATGGTATTGTGAGATTCCAATGAGGTGATATACATATAAATTGCTTTATAGATCTTAAAATATTATAAATATCAGCTGACATCACAGGGACTGTGTGATATAGTAGAAAGAGCCCTGGGTTTGAATCCCCTCTCTGCTACTATTAGCTGTGAAAACTGGGCAGAGTCAAGGGTTGTGCTGGAGCTGGTTCTAATAATGCAAGTTAAACTTAGAAGGGGTATGTGTGTGTGTAGACATTTTTTTTTCTGGAGAGCCAGTGGTTAAAGGTTTACTAGCACAACCTCTTCATCCATCTAGGCTTCCGCATCCCAGCTGTAAACTAGGGATCCTCCGGAGAGACAGGTACAATCTAAAAGCAAATCATAAGTGGGGATTTGGAGTCAGGGGACCTGGGTTTGAATCCTGACCCTACTAATTACCCTTGTGAACAGTCAACAAGCATTTGTTGACTATGACCATGGGCAAGTCACTTAACTACTCTGGGCCTCAGTTTCTTCAGCTGTAAAATGAATGCCTGATGGATCTAAATACGGTGCTCCTCCTTAGGCCCTTCTTTCAGAAATCAGCGTTTCTTGAACTATCAAGCCTTGTCAGAACTTTGCTCAGGCTTTCTCACAGATGGAGTGTCTTCCTTCCTCCAGGAGGGTTTTGAAATCATTAGTAAGGGTTTACTTAGCAGTTACTAGCTTGAGTAGAAAGACCTATCTTGCAGTAAGTTCTCTCTTAATGAGGAGAGGCTGGTAAGAAGGAGTGGCTACAAAGAGAAGCATTAAGTGGTGAGATTTGTGGATTCCTTTCACTTTGTTCCTGGATGAATGGGGCTGGTGGAAATTTGTCTCAATGCCTCATTTTTCTATAGTTATATTCATACACATCAGCTTGTTTCCATGGACCTGATTCAATCTGAGAAACACCAAGGCATTGCAGATACAAAGCCTCAGGACCCAAAAAAGAAATAAATGGTCTCTGACCTCAAAATGCTTATGTTCTACTTGTAGGAAAAACAACATGTCCACAAATTAGTATAAGGAAAATGGAGGCAATGGTAAGAATGAATGTGGGGATGAGGGAAAGCTTCAGAAGAGATTGAAAGATTCTAAGAAGTGGAAGGAGAACATTCTAGGAACGGTTAAGACCTTGTACAAATGTATAGAAAAGGGAGGGGGAAGAGTAAATTTGCTGGAAGACTTAGTAGTACAGTTTGGCTAGAGAGTAGAGTTTGGGAGGGGCTGGTATGAAATACATCTGGAAAAATGGATGGAAGTCAGATTGTGGAAAGCCTTGAATGCTAGGTAAAGAGTTTCTTTTTGTCTTAGTGGCAATGGGAAACTAGTCAACATAGGAGAGCAGGGAAATAATGTAGTAAAATTATTAAAATTATCTTGGGGATATGTGGAGGTTGCCTTAAAGAGGGGAAATGCCGAAGGCAGGGAAACCAGCTAGGCTACTGTAGTAGTTCAGGTGAAGAGATAGTGAGGCTCTAAACTAAGGTGAAGGCTTTATGAGTGGAGATAAAGGGACTGAAGTGACAGGCAAGGAGGAGGTAGAATCACAAGACTCGGCAGCTGACTGACTATGGCGGGGCAAAAGAGAAAGTCAAGGATGACGGGTGGGAAGATGGCGGTGTTCCCACAAGAAGTTTGGAGCAGGTTTAGGTGGGGAAGATGAGTTTTGTTTTGGATAGGCAGCATCTTTCCCTTATGGCTGGGCTTCAGCTGCAGAGGTGAGCCCACGGGAGCTGCTGAGCATGTGTTGGAGAAAGAAAGGGCCAAGTCCAGAGCCCTGAGAACAGCCCCGTCAACAGGGATGGAGGGATGACGATGATCGAAGAAGAGACTGAAAAGGTCAGAATTCAAAAAGAGCAGTGTCTCTGAAGTGTACAAAAGGGGTCCTTCCCATTTTTTGGCTCATTTCCCCTTCGGCAGTCTGGTGAAGCCTATGGACCCCCTTCTCAGCGTCATGTTTTTAAATGTATGAAATAAAATGCATAGAATTACAAAGGAAACCAATTCTATACTGAACTAGTTAATGAAGTTCACAGGGCTCAGGTTAAATAAACCCTGGCCTAGGAGAAAGAAGGAGTGATCAACAGTATCAGAAGCTGTAGTGAGGCCATGGACAATGAGGCCACGGAATTAACTGGTAACTCCAGAGAGCAGTTTCAGGTGAATGGTGGGTTGGAAACCAGATCAAAAGGGGTTAAAAAAAAAGTTACAGGAAGATAGCTTGAGGGGATAGCAGGAGCTGCTTAAGAGTCTTCAGAATGGGTTATACCTGAGCATTTCTATATACAGCAGAGAAAGCTAGTATAAATACAGATGATATCTAAGATGAGAGAGGGCGGACATCAGTGGATCAAACTCATGGAAGAAACGAGATTGAGAACACCAATAGGGTAGTTAACCTTAGCATGGAGAAACATGCCAGGGAGGGGGGCAGAGAGGACACTGATGTACCCAAAAGGGAAGTAAAGCCAAATGTCTTTTCTGCTCCTCCAGTTACCTGTACATTTGCAGGAGTATAGGATTTAGAACTACAAATGAGATGCAAAGGGGTGGAGTTTTACAGATGAAAGAAGCCATTAGTGGCTGAACAGAGAGGTGGTAGAAGTGTTCACAGTGTCACTGGGGATGAAGATCAAGCTGTATCTTCACGGTGGCAATGAGTAAATTTGTTTCTAGTAAGAATGCATAGGGACAGAAAATTCACTCACATGTTTAATAAAAATAGGTTAGCCAAGGGATATTATTAACAGGAGTAATTTTTCTAGCTTTCTAGTTGGGAAGTGGGGTTGGAGCATAAACACATCTGGAAGGAATAGTGGCAAAGATTGTATGTATGTATAAAGGATGGATGAAGAACACCAACAGAGAATGTATTTATGAAAGGTGGGAGAAATACAAGGATTTCTTGAAGGTCTCAGTGCTGTTTTAAGCTTTAATGCTTATTAATGAACTATTATCATACCTTGAAGCTATTAAAACTTAAAATGGCACCAAGACTTTTGGGACATCCTTTATAGCAGGGCTTCTTAAAACTATCCATATGGGGTCATGGTCCACCGTTTAAGAAGTGCTGCATATGACCTGAAGCCCTTCAAGTAGGGGTAGCCCTGAGCAAACATCCGAGAATGGATTGTGGAAGCAGCAGGTTGGGAGTTGGTTGATTTGAGTTCAGATGTTCTACTACTTGCTGGGTGACCATGAGAAAATCACTTAACCTCTGTGGCTCTTATTTTTCTCATCTGAAAAAAAAAAGCAATAGGGATATACTAGATCACTTCACAGGTCCCTTTGAGCTCTATATCTATGATTCCATGACTCCTACTTGCTTTCTACTATAGTAAATCTGGATCTGGTTTTTGGAAAATCCTCCTCCTAAGCTAGCATTTATACTGTACTGAACACTTTACAAATATCTCATTTGATTTTCACAACCACTCTGTGAGGTAAGGGTTTTCTCATTTTACATTTGTGGAAACTGAGGCAAACAGGTTAAATGACTTGCCCAAGGTCACATACCTAGTGAACCCCTGAGGCTGTATCTGAATGCTGATCCTTCCTGACTCCATGGTGCCACCTAGCTGCCCCGACGAGACTGTAATGATCTATTATGAAGAACACTCAATCTGAAACCAGAAGATAAACATAGGTCAGCCCCTATACTGTGAAGATTACAGGATGACATAAGAAGTCATTGCCAACATCATAGGATTTCACAAAATCCATTCATTGCAGAGGCTGCACTAAGGAGATGAACATATGTGGCCACCTACAAATACATTAGCATGTGCTGCCACTTAGGAAGGCTGGAACAGTAAAGCCACGGCCTCTTTTGTACCCATTTGTCTTTGAGTTTGGGGTACAGCTTTCTGTCTCAGATACAGATGACTCTCTGGCTTTTGCCACCCTCATTGACTCCTTTAGATACTGTGTAGTATGTAGTACTCTAAAAACCTGAGGAAGGAGTCTTGTGGGGTAGGCCTGGCAAAGACACCCAGCTCCAGTAGGGGACGTGATGATGTGCTTTATTTCTGGCCTATTCAAATATTATATGTATGTGTGTACACACACACACTCACACACACTGTAAACAACATTACAAAAACAGAGTGCTAGATTTGTAGTTAGGAAGACTTGATACCATTGGTTTGTTTATAGGCAAGTCACTGAAATGTCTCTGAACCTCAGATCCAAACAAGAGGTATTCATCATTTTGGCACTGACTGTTCATAAGGAAAGGTCATTCTGTGAACTTGTATAATGTGCTGTCTTGGCAAAATATGGCATTGCCATTTAGAAATTATTAGCTCCAGCAGTGTATTGCTGCTTAAACAAACAATTGTTCAAAAATTTTCTTGTTCAAAAAGGTAGTTTTACTTGTGCATTGTGCATTTATCTAATCATCGTTGAGAATGCTATATTTAGTTCTGATCATTTGTGTGACTTGGTGTATTCAGTTAAAAATGGTTGTTCTCTTAGAAACTCAGACCTTAGATAAAAGTTTCATTACCAGTGCTCTGCCTTCTTTCCTAAAATTTTGCATAGCACACTGATACACTGTACTGAAAACATTCTCTCAATAAATTTCAACAATCTGGCAACGAATGAATCAATTTCCACAACAGGACCATTTTTCATAAAGGAGATAATATTTGGAAAACACTTAGCAAAGTGCCTGGCACATAATATGTGCTATATGTTATCTATTATTAATTATCATTATTTAAAAACAATCACAGGGTGCTCTTCTGGAGACAAAGTGTGTAATTTTAAGAGCAGCCACTTTACACAAAGGGTACATCTAGGTTGCAAAATTACAATTGGTTCAAAATACAGCATTGCCTCTCACAAAATATTACATTACCAATAACATTACCATCCCGTGCACAATATACCAAGTCATTAGCCTGGTAAATTCATTTTAGGAAAAAAAATCATATAAATCAGGAAGCAGTTAATATCATGTATGAAATAATGATCAAAATTCCTTAGCTGTCAGGTTTAGAATCTTGCTCATTAAAGCTGTTTGAAAACACACAGGACAATTTACTGTTTTGCTGTTACTGAATGGCAACGCTCATAATAATGACCTTGACAAAGACTTCTCCATGCAGTCAATCTTTATTATAGCAGTATTCTCATATTCACATCAAGTACATAGAACTTTTTGCCTTTTATATAATACAGAGTTCTTTAAATAACTTTACACAGAAATAATTTTTCTCAATCTGAATTTCAGTTGTTTTGTTGTTTTAAATCTCCATGCTCTCTAGCCAACTGAACAATATTTCCCATTGTTTAAATTTACATGAGAAAATACTCCAAGGTACAAATGAAGGGACCTGAGTAGGAAGGGGACCCAGATATAAGGAAAGGCAGTGGGAATCAAAGAAAAGTAATTTGAACAAGCAATCACTTCATGACAAGAGGATAGGAAGGGAATGTCACCAATCTGAGTTTTTTTTTAATGACTTGAAAAAAGTTAAATAAAATTACTTGTGATTTCTGCAAAAGCAGATATAGATACCTATGGACAATTATGAAAAGACCCCAAATTTTCAATGCCTATATACCACAAATTCTATGGGACCCTCTCCAAACTTTGGCAGTAACACAGTGGAGAGGAAGGCTTGCATATGTTACTACATAATTTAGAGTAATAGGGTGGGAAGGTCATTTAAATGAAGACTTTCCCCTTCTTCTCCCTATTGGAGCTATCTTCAATCCAGGATATGCATGATAAAGGAAACAAAGGAAGCTTTCTCTTGCACGATGTTCAAACCAAATAATAACCACAATTTTTTTTTAGCTAAACTACTGAATGTGACACACCAAGGGAAATATGTCAACAGGACAGTAGAATTGAATTCCCCATATGATATGGGAGAAAGATCAGTTGTACCCTTCTAGGAGAATCAGCTCAGTTGGGGGGGGGGCTGTGGGGAGAGGGAGGTAAAGAAAGGAAAGACAAAGTGTGCAAACTGACACATGAGATCATCACATACACATCACTGAGATTTAATCCTTCAAATCTAGGTGGTGTTAATGGAGACCAAGTCTGACCATCAGGTCATTACATGGTAGAACAAAGGGATACACTGAGGACCTAATACGTTTTCAAATGATGTAAAAACATAGCTTATATATGTACAAGTATGTAAACTAATGATAGAACATGAAAATAATAAGACATGTAGGTTGGACATTTGTTAGAAATGAACAAGAACAAAAAGGCTTCAGTTTAAATAGCTGGTTTCAATCAGGTAAGGAGCACACAAAAGGATTAGGAAGGAATGATGTGTTTTATAGGATTTTTTTTAAAACTTCACAGCTTTGAATAAAAAGCACATTTATTGCACTCTTACATTTTATTTCAGATAATTATAATTTATTTCCCACCCTCATCACCGTATCCCTTGTTCCTGTAACTATTCCCTCCCTACTCCCTCTAAATACTCACCACTCAAGTTTGGTCCGTTTTCCATACATTTGTGCCCAGATTGAATTTCAATGCTTAAGCTATCCTGAAATTTCCTCCTAAGTCACACACACACACACACACACACACACACACACACACACACGTATTCAACCAGGGTTTAACATATACAAATGTAACACAGAATATTAGTCAAAACACCCCCAACCCTAACTTTACCCCTCCCTCAATAAAAAAAGGAAAGATGCTCATTCCTTTGCTTTGTTTTCCTCTATGTCAGATGCAAATTTCATGCCTGATTTTCTTAAACTATGGTTAAAACATGTTAGACAGGGAATGGGGATTGGACAAAGTGTCTAGTCTGCCAAGGTGATCAGATGGTTGGAACAAATCTCTAGTAATACCAATATTTCATTCTTTATTGGCAAGAGTACTTCTACTACAAAAAGTTATTTCTTTAAAACAAATAAAACACACATAAAACAAAAAAATCACACCCAACATCACAAAAAAAAAAAAAGGAAACACACTTGGATGTATCCACAGGCACAACTGGTTTGACCATTAAGATAGTCAAAGAGAGTTTTCAAAAAAAACAAAACCCCACAAACCATTTTATTTAACCAACAATTAAAAACAATACAAAAAGCAGACCTAAATTGACCATTGTAACAGTTGTGCATTTAGCAAAAGGCTCTGCTTTAATCATGTCTTTTCTGAGGTGGGGACTAATTCAAAGACATAACCACCCATGATTAAAAATTAAAAAAAAAAATCACTGCAATCCTGATTTAAGAACTAGCTAAATCTCTGTCCTGCTTACCTTCTTCAATACTCTTTATAGGGACTGTTATTGCTTTTTACTATGACTGATATCATTCTAGAATAATCAGTCTCTGCCAAAATCGTGTGTGTGTGTGCGCGTGCACACCTGTGCATGTGTGGGCTGGAATTTGGTAGGAACATACCAGAGGAAAAGAATAAAAGAATAAAGATTACCTTCTTAGGTGCTGATACATCACAAACATCAGTATTTAAAGTTCTACTGAAGCTAGAAATGAGAAAATGAACACAATGGATGTGCCATTATACTCTAGTCAGGGTATATGCCATTGCTGGTAAAATCAGACAGGCTACCATTATATATATAAAATGTGTTAAGAAGGGGTTCTACTGAAGAACCCAACAACTAAGTAGTATGTTGTAGATTTTTTTCTTTTTTTGGGCAAGAGAAGGGAAGAAGAGTTTGGGCAAAGGGGGCTGGGGGAGAGAAAGATCTAAGAAGCTATACCGTGTTGCCCAATCTTATTCACCTGTCAAAGACCATAGCTTTTTCAATATACTGCCAACATTCTCCTGGGAAAGCAGGATCTCTTGCCCACACAGGAAAGTCCCTTTCCATCTGGCTCTCACAGATTATACAACCAGTGTGAGTAACATAGTCCTATCTAGTTTGCAAAGTCCTAAGGAGGCTGAATCTCAAGAGGGAGGTCCTCACCTGGTGGCATAGACTAGGTGGCTTTACAAAATTTAGACACTGGGTGGAATATTCTACCAACTGCAGCAGTAGTCTAGAAACAGTCGGTGTTAAAATGCTATCCCATATTATAATTTCTCACTTCTCACAAAAAGTATCTGCAGAAAGTTCACACATATGCTCACCAATTATAGAGAATCTTAACTAATTTCATTTTTCCTCAAACATCTGCCCAACATTTCTAGTGTGCAAAACATTCATGGGAATAGGAAAGGGAATAGAAATAATTTCTCCAAAAATGCTGCAATTCTACTTTTAATCCAATGGCTCTATTTAAAAAATTTAAAAATCCAACTTTTTTTTTTGTATGCAAAAATCCATTAGTGGACTCTCTCATTTTAATATCTGGTTTAGGTTACAAATCTAAAGAAGATGCTTTTTTTTTTTTTTTGAGGGAGCAGGGGGGATGATGTCTATGCTGTTTTATCCAAATAATAAGGAACAGCAATTAAAACCAAAGTTACTGCTCTCATGAAAGACTATTTCTGCTATATTTTAGCTTTTATTGCATCACAAAGGCACAGTGAGATCATTTGGCAAATTGTAAAGGTAACTACTTGAGCCTCACACGCACAGTGTCCTCTTAGGGCCTCGAATAGAAGTTTTCATTCAACATCAAGGAGCACATTGTTTGTCATTGGCTAGTTTGCTTTTGTCCCTTTAGCATCTCTAGTTAGTTAAAAAAAAAAAAAGTCTTCCACTGCTATACATTTATGCCCATTTGTCATTCTCAAGGTGCTGATTTGCTAGCTGCTAAAATGGCAACTTGGAAAAATAAGGATGTTTTCCAAAATGTTTGCAAAATCTGCTCTCGTGGCTCAGTGGGTTTGCCTAGATAAAAAGCTAGCGAAATATCTGACAAAGATATGTTTAAAATTTTTTTTTCTGCACATGACAGTTTAGAGACTAATTGAAGTGCACATAGAATATATGCTTCCAGCAAGCCATCTTCCTGAAATCAAATCCATGTTAATAAAGTAATGCCACATCATTTATTTTATACTGTCTCTACAGAGCTTATTAGCACAGTGCCTGTCACGTAGTAGGCACTTAAAAAAATGCTTCTTCCTTTCCCTTCATACAACAGACTTAAGGGTAAGAGTATCAAAATGCAGCACCCAAACAGATCAGGCCTTCCCTGGTGCCATTCTTACACCATTTTCAATGAATATGACCTTTCCACATCTTTTCAATAGTTAGGGCAAAAGTGTGTACTATCTGCCCTGTGGGATACAGACCTTCACATAAAACTGAAATCTTCACTTTATTCATGTGAGTCCTAGGCCTGGGATATTCGAAACTACTTCTTCTTCACAAGGGTAGGGGATCATCTGAATGAACACATCGATGAATTTATTGAGCATATCAACATATTCCAAATGAGAGATGTTGTCTTTTATTCTTCCTATTCATTGTAGCATATCCTGTCAGCATCAAGCACTGAGATGAAAATACACAAATGGAAACAGAACAAGATCTGCAATGGGATCTACAACACTAGTTTTTGTGGGTGCCCAGATCGAGCTGGGGGAATATTTCCAGGGTTTTCGAAGAGCACACTACTGAGGCTGTTGTATTATTTTCAAAGTTACATGGCACTATGATTTTCTTCCAAAATCTCAACGTAAATGTAAAAAATATCACTGCTATGAGTTTCTGTGTTCTAAGTCACACATTTGCTGACAGATTCCCGATACAGTATTTGACAGCTAATTTGCTTACCAGTTCCACACCTAGGCCCTTTATAGAAGGGGATGCAGTACAGACGATCACTTTGGGCTTTTTCTCTCTCTCTCTTTTTTTTATAAGACCTCATTACATTAATCTCCTGATAAATATTATTTTAATATTCAGTAAATGTTCAGGAATCTGAAGAATCAATGAATCAGAACATCAAGCCTAAAACTGAATCCTTTTCAGCTGTTCCCAGTTTTTCAAAAGGTTTTAACTTTTATTCACCTAGCATGACCAAAAATAAGATGAAGGCACTGCAGCCACCATAAGAAAAGCAAACTAATAAGGCAGCAGAATCACAACCTTAAAAGATCATTAATAAAGCAGCTACATAATGTGCACATTACATTGCATTATTCATAAAGTGCTTTGCACAAACAAGGACTGTTTCCTTGTACTTTTCTTAGGAACTTAAAGGTTCTAGTCTATTTAGAGTCTGAAACATCAAATAATAAGCAAAAGAAAAGCAAAGGAAATCCTTTTTAAGATTGAGTGAAAGAAGTGGAAAAGAACAGTTGTGTTAAAAAAAAAAATTAAATGGAACTGAAAAAGGGATTTAAAAAAAAGTGACCTGAAATCACTCAACAATACCCTGAGCTTTGGACTCTGGACTCATCTTCATTTTAAAGCCAGCCTATACAAGTCAAGCTCGCTTTCTTCTTTTCAAATAAGATGGCAACCCAATGAAGGGGAAGTAAAAAGCAGCATCTCTTAAGTGTGTAAAATCTCAAACATGCCCTTCTAAGCTTCCTCCATAAGCAGCTCCTTTCCCTATATTTATTTGCTGAGGTAGTCTTTGATTCAGCATCACTCCAGCAGGTTCTATTTATTTCAAAGGAGCACTGAATAAACTTACTGTTGCTCACTTTCACCCTGGGAAAGAAACTCTACGATAATCTAAGAGGAAAATAACCATATACAGCATCTGTGGGGACAAAGCTTATATATTAAAAATAAAAAAGCAAACACAACATCTGAAGAAAAAAGGATACACCACACACACAAGAAACATGCCAGTTAGAATCATTCTCAGTCTCAGCCATTTCTATATCACATATCTTTGTTCATACGGAATAATTAAGAATATATTTCATTTCAAATTGATTATGCATTCCTGAATATCTGGAGCTTTATCTACTGTGTGAGTGGCAAATTCTGACCACTTCATAAAACTTCCAGCTGGCAATCCTATATTTAGAAATATTTAAAGAAAAATGCATCAGATGGCAGTGAGCTTAAGTAGCTAAGAGTATAGGAGTAGTGCAATAAGCCATTCTTTGAAATAAAAGTATTATTTTCTCGTTCCCTGATTTATTTTAGGCTCTGCCCAATTTCATGCAGGTCCTTGGCCTCTCGTGTTTTGCTGGTTAAGCCTACTGCACAACTAAATTTCTTTCCTACACCCAAGTGAATGATTCTATTATCATTAGGGGGAAATTTAACCAGACCATTCACACACAATCACTTTCTTTACTACTATTATGATTAGTGTTCATCGTCACTAAAAGAATGAAAGATGCTGTGAGTGGGTAACATTTCTGTTTTATGCTGAGATAGGGTAATGATTTCTCTAACCTCATCAGCATCTATTTCTAACAAATAACTGATATCTAGCATCAAAATTCTGCAAACTGAGCACATCAAAACATCCTCCTGCAATTCCTCTCATCTTCATTTGTGACTCTATTCGCTCCCTGAGAAACTTAGTTCCAAAGTTACCAACCTTTTGAAGACCAGGCTTGAGAAGAAAGGAAGAAGGAAAATTAATGCACACACCACCATTTTTATTTTAGGTCACAAACTAGATAAAGGAGAAAACTGGGCAGAGCAAAAGAGAGTGGGAAGAAATGAAACAAGGTATTAGTGTGGATCCAGCCAGAACCATTAATAAAAATGATGTAACACTTGTCATTATGACAAGCTTCCCCATAAGTATACAAACTTTAATTAATGGACATATAAGGTGATAAAAATCCTCACCCCTTTTTTCCTTCTTAAACAAATCATTCCATGCCCCAAATACCACTTTCAGAATGTCTGATTCAGGGGAGGGTATTGTATTTTATTGTGACTCAATTCAACCTGAGCATTATTTTTCATTATTTAATAATCCATACTGGGAAGGTACTCAGTGTTAAATACGTACCTTAATTTTCAATTTATAAAACCACTTACCAATCGTATCCTTTTTCAAATAATTTTTATCAATTATAGTCGGATACCACAGTGGTATCTTGTGCCTCACACACAACAGGCACTCAATACATATTTGTTGATTGAGTGACCTTAAAAATAAATTCACTGTATTGTCTCAATGGAAGTACATTGAGGACCTGGCATATTAAACAACAAACAAGCATTTTTTGGTGGCTGGACCAATGAGAAAGACCCAGTGTGTGTGAACACATTCCAGCCTGCTTAGAAGGCACCCTCAATGAGCCACACACGATAGTTTGGAAAGGAAACAGAAGAGATACCAGAGTAGACCTGGAAAAAAATGCGCTGTATTCCCTTTTTCTCCTGACCCAGCTGCACAGTGTTCCTATACCCCTTCCCAACAAAAAATGATTTTTTGGGGGGATAAATTTGAAAATATGGATGAATATTGGACACACATAACATTAAAAGGGCTATACTGCATTTTTGTTCCAGCTCTCAGAAGGTACACCAGAAAAGGAGGAAAAAACCCCATAACAAAATCCCAAAACAGAAAAAGGAATGATTCTTGTGATTGGAATTGCCCCATCAGATGATCTGCCATTTATTGGCCAGGTGGTTAGAAGGAGAAAAGTTGATCTGCAGACTTTCCATAGCCAATCTCCCAAGCCGTAGCAGCAGTTCCTTCCCATCCTGCCTGAACCCCCAGAGGTCACAACGCACGGTCTCTCCTCTCTCCTCCAAGGAGTGGGCAGGCGTGGTGAGTGCACGTGGTGTCTGTGTTGAAGAAGAAACACTGGCAGCACAGAGTTCTGGTTCCTAAAATGGTCTTCCCTCTTTTGCTGGAGGGGAATTTCATTCTGTTCCACTCTAGCTTATGTACTGAAATTTCTGTATCTTTAAAAAAGGTTTTGAGGAACAGAACTGAGTTTTGATGTTAAGAAACTGTAGGAACACAAGACTTAAGAAATAATAAAGAGTAGATGCTGCCATGATGGTGTGGCTACTTGAAGGCGGCAAATTCTCCTGTGGAGGGAGGACAAGAGCTAATTTTACAAAAGTGTTCTGAAATAGCCAGGACAGAGAAGTAATCTCACTTGAAAGCAGGCTAAGGTTGTACTATATAGATACAAAGTAGTAACATGGTTCATTTAAAACTAAAAGCAGATCATATTCATAATGATACATTATACAATTTATACCATGACTATATAATAGAGTAAAACTGAATCTCAATAATCCACATTGATGAAGGGGAAATAGTTGAAAACTAGAGAATAATAATTTGCTCACTTTTTTTTTTTTTGGCAAGGCAATTAAGGTTAAGTGACTTGCCCAGAGTCACACAGCTAGTTAAGTGTTATGTATCTGAGGCTGCATTTGAACTCAGGTCCTCCTGACTCCAGGGCCGGTGCTCTCTCCACTGCACTACCTAGCTGCCCCTCAGCTACATTCTTTTTGTCATGATGAATAGGTCTATAGTTTCAACTACCTTTAGTAAAGGAATAGCTAGCAAATGCAAATAATGAAGAGAAGATTTTATAATAGTAACTAGGTTAATAAAACATCTCTTTCTAAGAACTCAATGCACTTTCACTTATTTAATTTTATTATCATATCCCTATGACATGGGACAGGGGAGGAATTCTCAATGTGTAAAAGAGGAATTCAAGTACAGGTAGAAAGGTTCCATGATGACTCCACGGCCACACCGTGGCAACCTGAGGATCTCAACTCAGGCCTCCCAATTCTCAGCTAAGTGCTCTTTCCACACTCCTAAAATAAACTCTCAATGCAAGGAATTCATGAACTAAATCACATATCCAGTCTAAAAAACGATCCTCTGAGCTCAATGGGTTTTGTACTTCCTAGGCTATCATCTTGTAGTCATTACCTCGTCCCTGGCTCCTCCCAACCAACTAGAGGGGGCTAGCTTCTCCAATCCCATACATTATAGCAAACTCTGGGAACTGCTAACGTCTGACAATTATTAACACTTTGCTCAATTGAACATAGATAATTTGGTTGTACTAGGGTCTGTAATGAGGGCAGTAATCATTATATGAACACACATAGTTTAGGATAGAACCCATCAATACAGTCATAAGTCAATAACTCAATCCACTAAACATTTATTAAAGCTCTTTCTATGTCCAAGTCACTGTATGCACTAACCAGGACACAAAGATGAAAAATAGCAGAATTTGCCCTAAAACTGATTACAGTTTAATAATGGGAATACTAATCAGTGACACAAGGCAGAATATGATGGAGGCAAATAAGGCACATGATAAAATCTGAGGAAAGCAACTCTTTTCGGTTTCTTAGAGCAAGTGGCACCTGAGCCCTTCGGTAGTAAAGGAAGAAAATGACTTAAACAAGTCAGAACTGAGGAGGAAGTACATTTCTAGGCATGGAGGATAGTCTGAATATGTGCAGAGGCAGAAAAGAGAAAGGCAATATTGGGGAACAATGAATAGTTTAGTCTTGTTGGAATGGAGAACGTAGGAGAGAACGTAGGAAGGGTTGGAAGGTTGGGTAGCAGTCAGATTAGGAGCAATCTTGTGTTTTCTCTTTCAGGCAGAGGAGAGCCATTGAAGGTTTTTGAGCACAGGGAGGACATGATCAGACCTGTGCATTGGGAAGATGATTTTGCTGGATGTGTGAGGGGTAGATTAGAGGAGGCATAAAAGAGAGAGGGAGGAGAGAGGTGGAGAAGGAGGTAAGAGATATTACAGAGGCACAACTGACAGGGTCTGGGCAACTGGAGATTAAGGATTAAGGAAAAGGGAAGAGTCAAAGATAACTCAGATGTTTCACATCTTGGTGAATGGGAAAATGGTGATGTCATTAGCAAAACTGCAGGGTTTAGCAGGAAGGAATACTGAGGGGAAGAGATGATTTCAGTTTTGAATAGGAGTTTGAAGTGCCATTGGAGCATCTGGGTAGAAATGTCTAACAGGCAATGTCTAATAGGCAGCTAGAGAAGCAAGACTAAAACTCAGGGAATGGACTGAGGTTGACTAGACAGATTTGGGATACATCTCATAGATGTCATGATCAAAGTCAAGGTAGCAGATGAGATTTACTGAGAGAGAAGAGCTGAGGGACAGAAACCCTTCCTCAGGTGGTAGAAGGAATGAAAACTAGCATTTATATAGCAATTTTTAAGGTTTGCAAAACACATTACAGAAGTTATCTCATTTGATCCTCATAACAACTCTGGGAGATAGGTGCTACTAATGGCCCTATTCTACAGATGAGGAAACTGAGGCAGAGACAGGTTGAGTGACTTTCTATGGGTTATACAGGTGTTTGAGGCAGGATTCAAACTAAGCCTTCCTGACCCAAAGTCCAATACTCTGTCTACTATAATATGTACATGACCCATCAAAAAAGACTAAGAAGAACCAATCAGACAAGTAGAAGGAAAATCAGATGAGTACAATGTCATAGAAACCGAAGGAAGAAGAGAGTTTCTGGACTGAAGGGGGGTGGCCAACTGTCACATGTTGTAGAAAAGGCACAAAGAGTGAAAACTGAGAAAAAGCTACTGGGTTTAGCAATTAAAAAGTATAAACTACTAATTTCCACACATTTGGAACCCAGTTGAGGTCTGATAAATAACCATCTGCTCCAGAGATGTCATTGTGCCTAGGATTGGATATTTTATTCCTTAATTTTATATGCTACTATCTCATCTCATAGAAGAATATGTTTAACCAACCATTAGTTTAGAAAAACATAACTGAAATGAGGCAAATTCAAGTGACAGTAAAAGTATAAAAAATTAAAAGTAATGTATGGTAATCTGGGGCTACCGAAAACATGGCCAATCTGCCAAGTCTTTAGTGATTGCTACCTCTAGAGTAGGAACGTCACAAGAGACAGGGTGAAGACAACCATTACACTGCCAAAGATGGTGTTATCACATTCCACTTCCAATATTTTTAGTATGAAAACAATTTTGGACTATAGCACAGTATTACTATTATTTTGAGCATTTTACTCTATTCCTCCAAATAAGTAATTTTAAAAGATTTGCTATATTATCAAATGTAATTTTTATTCTATTCAGTGCCCAACATTTTTTCAAGCATAACATTCTGATAGTTATATTTATTCTACTAAGTGACTGATAAATGTAAAATGATTTTTCCTAAGCTAACCCTCACTTCATTACCTTGTTTAGAAAAGTGCATAGGCAACATTACAATTCTATTACAATTAATATTTCTTACACTTTGAATTTTGCTGAAAAACAGCCCAAATAAAAAACACAGCCTAAACAAACGCAACTTCTAATTTTTTAAACAAAGATTTAAAAATTTTCTGTCATATGACCACTAGGTAAGAGAACTTGTAGTTCTGTTTTGTGGCAATGCTTAGATAAAATTAAATAAATATAAAATAATCACAAATTGGTATGCATCTTAATTGCTATTAAATTTTTGTAAAAAAGTAATTCACAGCTTCTAATAATTTTACAGGATCAGATTTTATAACCAACCCCACTCTCCCAAACAAACCAGAGCTAGGATGTACACCACTGGCCAGAAGAGGGGAGACTAGAACCACCCCTCCTTTTCCTTATGTTACAGGCTCCATGAAAAATGATATGCATGACATGGAGCAACTAGCCATGGACCAGCTATTAAAAACAATTAAATTCAATAAACATTTATTGTTTATTTAAAAGATTATTCATTTCTTCTAACCTGTATACCTGGAATGCTTATCATACTGCTTTTCAACATAACAACGCCCATTTCAAGTAGGAAAAGAACCAAGAATGTCTGGACTAAGCTAGTTTAGCTTAATTTGAAAAATCCACATATTCCCAGTGAATTCCAGACAATCTCTGTATGGCTTATTCAGACTCTGGTATTTTTGAAAAATTAAAAAATCAGGGACTTAAATGAATGTTTCATTTTGAATTGATCTTTTATTACCAATAATAGGAAAAGAAGAGAGAAGATTCAATTCCTCCTTCTTCCTAACAACTTTGAAAACTACTCTCTCTCTCTCATTTAATTTTATTAGGGGTAGGGCAATAGGCACTTTTAAAACCAGATTCTTTTTTTTTTTTTTTTGGTAGGGAGGGGAAGGTTCCTGTTGTCCAAGATATATACAAAGACCTTCTAAGTTTGTTTGGAAGAGTAAGAGTTTTTAAACATCCTTAAGTTTTTAATTCATCCATGTCTGTTTACTGTGTAATAATAACCATTCTCCATTACAATTCAACTCAAATAGTAAGCAACATTTCAGTGATGAACCTTAGAGGCAGTTATAAATTATATTATATAGTTTTGTTTAAGAGTTAACCAAGAAAATGTGTTAAGAAATATCCTACTGTTCATAAATAATACCTTTGGACCCATTTATTCTAAATGTAATGGTTTCATTTTATGCATTACATTTTAAATTATGACGAAGAAAGATCCTGAATCAACTGGCAGTAATCCTTCAAGTGATTTCAGAGGTACTTAGGGGAATTTTTGCTCTTAACTACATTAGGTTTTTTTTTAGAGGGTCTCCAAGAAAGGGCCATGCCAAAATGATGAAGTCTTTCAAAATGAGAAGTACTACTGAAATGTTGATAACTAGAATATGATATTTTACCAGTTAGTCCCACAATTCTAATACCATAACCAATAAAATAATTCAGTAAGGCAGTCACCATACATATGGAAGTTCAAAGTATATGCTATTCAAAGACTTCATACATATTTTGTTTTTAGGCATGCCATTTAAATTCCACTACATTAAACAGGCACTGTTTTAAATGAGCTCCTTTAAACACTACTATTTTTAATGGCATTTTTATTTTGGTATTACCCCCTGAAATGAAAAGTTAAAATATTTCCTCAATTAAAATTTTTAAAAATCCTATTAGTTATAAATCACTAAAAACTAATTATACATTAATAATTGGAAAAAAACTTTTAAAAATGTGAATTTCAGAAAACAAGTTATTTTCCTGAATGGGAAGTGAAATCAGTTCTCTATAATGGAAGGATTCAAGGTGTCTAAGATATTGGGGGAAAGAGCAGCCAGAGTAGAATAAAAAAACGTCAGTGATGAAGTGGACACATCCTCAGAAACAAAGATGAGACATTTTTGTATGTATGTAACATACATATCTGATATCTCTCAATGTGTGATGTATTAAGATGAACTATATCAATATACATACATATTAAATACACATGTAATAAAAGCTTCTGCTTTGGAGAAAGGAACATATCAGTCTCAAAGTTTGAAGAATGCAACTGTCTTGACCAGGAAATTAGTTCCATAGAATGACTTTCCTTTTGCCATCTTCACTCTCTCTCCTCCAAAGCATCTCAACATGCAGTCACATTTTCAATGTTAATACAAGCTGACATGACTTCCATTAATTAAGTTTTCAGCCTACCTAAATGAGAAGGGAAGAGATAAATGTGAAGTGCCCCTGGGACTTCTAAAGGCCCTTCAGAAAGTTCTGCTCGATGGCCTACCAAGCTTTAGAAAAGTCAGAAGCCCTTTAGCTTGGATCACCAAGAGAAGCTAAGATGTGTTCACTGGTACAAAGAACTAGACAAAGGGAGGAAAAAAGGAAAAAGGAAAAGAAAAGGGAATAGCCTAAGAAAAACTCGAAAGAAGGGTAAGAAGCTGTAAAGAAAGAGCACCGTCAAGAAGAAAGACTGAACTCAATGACAACTATGTCACCAAATGCTCTCCCCCCTGCTTTTCAGTGTTCCATGGACTGATGCCACTTTGTAAAAAATATTATTTAAGCATCTACTATTATAACAGTCTATACAAACTAATGAAACCCTACCGAGCAAATACTGGGAAAAACTGGAATAGCTTTAATTTTACTGGAGAGTTTAGAAATCTTTTGGTATTTTATTGCTTGATAGAAAGAGTATGTGAGAAAGTCTTTTTCTGTTCGTTTACTTTTTAGTCCTTTTTCCTCAACTAGTTATCACAGAGAAATTTCTAAATGCAATGTTTTTCCTACAATACTCATCTTGATCTAAAACAGTAGGTAGCCAAAGGGCAAACACTAATTTTCAATGAGTAAGTCATATGAATGGAATCTAACATTCATATAAAGGCAGCTAGTACAATTTAGAAAGTGTTTTTATGTTTTCTTGTGCAACTGAAAAACTAAAAGAAATGGCATTATTTTGAAGTCTTTTTCAGATTATACATTGAATTATGAAGGATGGAGAATGGCACTTATGTTGACATTGTCATTGTTAATTTTCAGCTATTGGTTGATTTTAAAATCATCAGATCTAAATTTAATGAGTGACAATGTAGTCAGGATAACAGATTGGTTGTGATTTTTGTGCTAGCAATTGAAGTAGTTATGGTAATTTATTTTGATAAGACTGTATCAGGACTGTCTTTTCCACCTTTAATTCCCTCTGAATTACAGTAAAAATTAAAGACATTTTCCATATTAGAAAAGGAACATCATCACCAAACTTTATTAGCAGGTAGGAAATACTCCTCACCCGAGAACATCATAAATAAAATAGCCCTCATGGTAAGAGGATTCTTTTGGGATAAAGAATTTAATTTTAAAACTCCCGTAAAGGATATGAGAAGACAGATGAACAAGGAAAGAAATTACACTGAACACAATGACAAGGTCATTTTTGAAATATGTGTCATTAGAGGTTAAGTGTAATTTGAAAAAATAAAGTATCTGTAATTTCTTTAAAGAAAATTCTAAGGAAAAAAATTCTAAAAGTCCTCACATAATCTGTTAGGGTTTCTTTTGAAGTGAATTTGCAACTGAGGTGAACCTCATATAAGCAAAGACATCCTCTCTATACAAAGAAATTCAATAATATAAACAAATATATTTCATCAAAAAAAGAGATAGATCTCCTGTTCGTCCTCTTCCTGGCCCATACCACCCTTCCCCTCCCCCCATGTATAATTAACATATCTTCCATGGAAAACCAAAATTAAAACATTTTACTTATGAAACAGAAAATTTCATTTCCCAACATATTTGTCAATATCCCCCTGTACATACATTACAGGAACACCTTTGGTCAATGACTTTGCTTACCATCCCTATTACCTGTGGAAAGTAGTTAAATCTACTGCCTAGGGAAGTAAAGGCAATCCAGAGCTTTCCATGTCATAATAAAAAGAAACTTTTACAGAAATTTGATTGGGAGTATATAAATAAGACTATTGAATTCCAGTGTCTTCCCAATTTGCATGAACTCAGTTTGGTTCAATTACAACAAGGTAACCATGATTCCGTCTTTCAGTTTCAAACAAGCAGATGTACTATTAACTTAATCCATAATGGACATTATGTTATGGCTAATAAAAGCTGTGTGAGAAATATTCGCTATACAAAAATAACATTCAGATTGAGCAAATTTGTAAACTAAACAAACTCAGGACAAAATAAAGTCTGGAAAATTGGATATACATTATTAGGTTATTTCATCACAATCTTTGTTAAGTTCCTATGTGTGTTAAAAATGTTTTTCATGTTGACAAATCCAGTGCTAGCAATGATTTTTCACCAGGAAACTGATTCTCATTCTTTAAAAAAATGAATCTGTTCTTTGGTGGCGCATTTTTAAAAAAAATTCCACTGAGTTCAACAAACTCAAAACTAAGTAAGTTCATCTTACTTTTATGTGTCCTGCCCTGTACACCTCCCTTTCCCACTCAATTTTTTTCAGTGAACAGGAAACGCACCATATCCCCCTGCCTGGATGGGCGTTTTTGGAGAAGCACAAGCATACAGACTAAAATCCTCCGTTTGGAAGCCAGCCCGATTCAGTGAGGGTTCAGATGCACTGCGGTGAATTTTTGGCAATGAGCGGGCCAGAAGTTCAATGGAGGCAAGGATCTGAAACAACAAGCAATGAAGGACTAAAAACTTTCCATACTGGAAATCTCTAAAGGTACTGTCAAGCAACATAACATTCAACAGAGAATACAGAATTCTTCTAGGAATAAGTGAGTCAAGTTAAGTAGGAATTTCTAAAATTTGCTGCAATATTTTCCCCTTTACTCTTTTCAGCACTTCCTTAATTTCCTTAAAATAATTTGAGAAAGTACCATTTTCCCTTATCTTCCCCCGTCCCTGCCTCCCTGCCTCCCCACCTGCAAATATTTAAATCAACAGGGCCACTTTCAGTTGACCCGTACAAGTTTGCCAAAGGGGATTAGCAGACCTTAGAAATGTTTATGTCCCACAGAACCATAAGGAAATCACACTATGAAGAAATTTAGTGATGGTGGATTTCCTGCATAATTATAAGTAATAATAACTGACATTTACATAGCACTTTAAATACATGACTTCATTTGATCCTCTTAATAATCCTATGAGAGAGACACTGTAGAACCAATACTGTACCCACGGTGTCCCCAGGCCAATTTTGTTGATCAGTGAATCTCAGAGAGTTAAGTAATTTGTCCAGACTCATACAGCTAGTATGTGTCTGTAGTTAGAAATGAGCCTAGGTCTTCCTCAGTCCAACACTTCTCAGATGGTCAAACTTTCAGCGACCTCAACGTGTACAACAGAGGAGGAATCCTAAAGTCAGCAAAATCTCTGAACAGCTAAAAAGAAGCATTCTAAAACCTATGTTACAAAATCCATAAAATTTAGTCACTTAGAATCAAGTGGCTCTTATTTGACACACAATTTTCAGAAGCCTAATTATTAGGTCTCCTAGACACAGCAGATGAAGAAGAAGCCATTTACAAGGGGAAGGACGGGGAGGAAGCTGCTGGAGGAGGGACAATAACAGCAATGAAACATAAACAAATAACATGACAGAAGAGAAGACGCAGAAACCCGCCCCCAAAGCCAGCAAAACAGGAACACTGAGTACAACTGTGAAGAGCCCTACACGACACAAAAACCTCAACAAGCCTGTTACATCATTACAGCACAATACAGTAGCTGATGTATATAATGAAGGGAAGGTGACAAGCATTTCTATAGTGCCTACTATATGCCAGGCACTGTGCTAAATGTTTTACAAATATTATCTCGTTTGATCCTTGCAACAACTCTGTGAGGTAGATGTTATTATCATTACCATTTTTTACATGAAGAAACTAAGGTAGACACAGGGTAAGTGACTTGCCCAAGGTCACACCACTAATAAGTGTCTGAGGACAAATCTAAACCTAGGTGTTCCTGACTCCAGTTTCCTGACTTAGCTAAGTCTAATGATGACAATGAATTAAATTATGTTTAGCAAAATCTATTTAAGAAGACGAGGGAGTGTGTAATATACTTTTTCTTTTTAACTGCAAATTTAATCACCAAATCTTTCAACATACAAAGAATGACAAGAAAATGACAGTATGTGGACTCATGAGCTTATTTAGTTTCTTTTTGAAGTGCATATTAAATTGAAACTGTAGTAACAAAATATCCTACTTGTGTCCCTTCTGACCTTTTTGTTTTCTTCTGTGCATTTCTTAATGTTTCATTGATGTTCTTACTTATGTAATAGGTTTTATAAAAGTTTCCATAAGAAGGTTTTCTTTTTTTCCCCAGAGGTTTTGGAATGTGAAGGAGTAAGTTTCACTTAGATAAAAAATATCCTTATGTAGTTATTTCAGATCCAGTAACATATCATTAGAGTGAACTATCCTCTACCAAGATATTAAGCTGCATTAAAAAATGGGCCCAGGAGCCTATGTTCATTTATGATTCTTCTGTTTTTGTCTTCGTATTTCCAGGGCTCAACTGAACACCTCACACACGGTAAGTTTTTAATAAATGCTTGCTTTTTGAATGTAAATCAACAAACAAATTATGCTTTAGTACATGAAGAAGCATATAGCACAGGATTACTTTCAGCAGTGATCTTTCACGTTGGCTATTATAAACTTAATACATACACACACATGCATACACATATATGTGCATGTATATATCACATCCATCTACTCATCATATATACATACATCACACACATACATACATGAACTCTAGTATCACCTGCTTTCTGGATATCTTGAACTAGATGTCCCATAGCCATTTCAAACTAAACGTGTCTGAAACAAAATTCATTATCTCCCCCCTATCCTCCTTGAAAGCCAGCTCTCTTCCCAATTTCTCTGTTACTGTCAAGGGCATTACCTTCTTCCCAGTCACTCAGGGCTCTGAAACTGTGTCATCTCATGCCTCACTTGAACTCACCCAACATGTCCAATCTGCTGCCACGCCTTGTTGTTTCTACCTTTACAACATCTCTTGTGTGTTCATCTTCTCCCCACTCATAGATCCATCCCCCAGTGTAGTCCCTCATTACCTCACACCTGGATTTGTTTGCACAGAAGGGTTTGTACGCTGTCTTCCCCATTAAACTGAGCTCCTTAAAAGAAGGAACTGTTTTTTGCCCTTTTTTGTACCTACAGTGCTTAGCCCAGTGCCAGGCACTAAATAAATGCTTGCTGACTGACTACAGAAATAGCTTACTGGTTTCTGTCTCTCCTCACTATAGTCCCTCTTTCCCTTATCACTCCTTATCACCTCTAGGATAAAATATAAAATCCCATAGTTGTCTTTTAAACTCCTTTACATCTTTCCAGTCTCCTTAAAGTTTACTCCCCTTCATAGACCTCTTGATGTTACTCCATCTTCACACTCAAGTATTTTGTATTTTTGTTGACCATCTGACTGCATTTCCATTGGCTGCCCGCCACGTGTGGAATGCTCCTTCTCCTCACCTCGACCTTATTAATTCCTTGGCTTGCTCACAGACAATCTTCTGCACGAAGCCTTTCTTGGTGACTCCAACTACCAGTGTCTTCCCTTTGAGATTACCTTTCGTTTATATTGTATACGTACAGTAGTCATGTACATAGTTATCTGCATGCCGTCTCCTTCATTAAGATGCCGGGACTGTGTTTTTGGATATTTTTGTATCCCCAGAATTTTCACAGTGCCTGGCAAGTGTAAGTGCTAAATAAATGTTGGTTGACCAGCTAACTGACCACAAAAAGCAAGGGAAAGCAATTTAGAATTTTTAAAAAATGAGACTCCTTTTGGCCAGCTGCTTCCCTTTTCTCTCTCTCCATAGGTAGAAATGCCATTTAAGAAAATGGACTCTGTGTTATAGAAGAGTTGATACTTACGTGTGTGTGTGTGTGTGTGTGTATTTATCAACCTTTCTATTATATACATATATATTGTAATTCGTGAAAGATAAAATTGAGCCTTTCAGATAATTTTCTATTCGAACCCCAAATGTCTAAGGATATCACTCTTTACCTTGAGAAAAATCTTAATGTTTGACATTACTAAAAGCCGAGGAGGAACACAGAAATATTATACACATCACAATGCTAGTCCAGATTCAGTCAACACGAAGTCTTTCTTACCTGAGGAAAAAGTGGCCTCTCATCTCTCTTCTTCTTCAGGCACTCTGCCATTAACCTCTTCATGGCTTTTGGACAATTACTCCGCACTTTACTGAGATCTGGAGACAGGTATCCTCGCCCCACCATAAAAATTATCTGGGGTAGGAGGGGAAATTCACAAAATCATATAGCTTGTAGATAAAAGTTGAAACAAACTTGAATACTGATAGGTGAACAAAGTCCAGTTACCTACCAGTCGGTTTATTTCTCCAAAGATGTGTATCATCTCTGGCAGCTATTATAGTAGGTGATGCTGTCTCAAGATCCTGAAGCTTTTAAAAAAGACTTTTTAATCAAACAATTACCTGAGTGCCCAAAGCACTGCAGGGGCTTTATATGATTGTAACCCGTAGTCCTTACCCTCAAAGGGTTTATAATGTAGCTGCCCTGTAAGTTATCATCATATTTCATTTGAGGTAGATGTGGGAGGAGCCTTTCTTCTGCTCCCTATGATGACTGCTCAAGCTTTAGATCCCATTTGAAAATCAAGATGTAAAAAAAATCTAGGTACTCTCCTTTAATGGGGCAAAGGAAGAGAATCTGTGGCCATTGCTAGGATGGATCATCTTTAGATAAACTGTTGGTCAGTAACTGTTTTTCTTTAAAGACAGAAGATAAAGTCCTTAACAGCTACTACAATGATTAAGAGACAAATGAAAGGTCTCACAAGGTCAAGATAAAAACAGCCACTGCAGAACTATGCGAACAAATTGAGATTCTCAGGGAGAGGCAAGGACCAAGCAACACTGATTTATGTAAGTACTAGGAAATAACTCTACATATACAAACAGGGGAACAACCCTGAATGTTGTTGCCATAGCTTAACTGTCCCTGAATTTCAGAGAACAGGTTTAAAAAGACCAGCTTTTTCACAGAAGAAGGGATACAATCTATTGACTAAATAGGACAGTTCTTTGGATGGTGCATGGTCCAATAGATTATTGGCCAAAGACAAAAATCTACCAGTAAAGACTAATGCCTGCTTCTCCCACAACCTCCCCATGTGCATATGCATATGTATGTGTACATGTATGGATCACCTTACCTCTACAGCATGGAAATTAAGGTTTCAATATTGAGAAAAGAATGATATTCAGGATGACAAATAGGATTATTATGCTGCAGTTGATCTAAAAGTTAGATAATAATTTGAAGAGGAACCTAAGGCAGGGATTGAAAAAGCTTTGTTTTCCAAAAATCTAACAGAGTTAAAATCAAATATAAGACTGATAGAACCTCTAATTTGAGAAATCCTTTACATAAGGGAGAAATTAACCATAATCAATCAGTGGGCTCCTTTTCCAATACGAAATGACAGAATGGCAGTGACACACATCTTAATAAACTGATCTTTGAATTCAGACTGGAGTTTTGGAAGTATAGAGAACTATATATATAAAACACAAAATATAGTAACATTATCAAAGGAGGGGAGGGAAATACTTGAATACTCTGAAGTCTGGTTAGGTCTTAGGCAATCATCTATTCCAATGTACTTCTTAAAAACAGGGTAAAGTTCAATGCAGGGGGAAAGTGGCTTTCCCTTTGGATCCCCGCCTTTGTGGCACCATCTCCTATGTTTTCATCCAGGTATGGATTTGTGGCTCATTACATTGAAAACTTCTGCTACTTTTCTCAGATGCAGAGATAGCTCTTGAGAGCCTCTACCAAGAGGGAAAAGAAGTGGGTACCTTCCTTTTTAGTTGTCTTCTATCCATGCAATAGGAAAGGTGGCCCCTTTATTTGCCAGGGTCACTCTGATAGTCTTTAACATGGGTCTGAGTGTTACCAGATGAGAAAGGGGAAAGGAAGAAAGGAAATAAGCATTTATATATAGTGCCAACTATGTGCCTGCCAGGCATGGTACGAAGAGCTTTTTCACAAAAATTATTTCATTTGATCCTCACAACAACCCTGGGAGGTAGATGCTATTATTATCTATTTTGTACAGTTGAGGAAACTGAGACAAATAGAAGTAAAGTGACTTGTCCAAGGTCACACTGCTCGTTAGTGTCTGAGGTCAAATGTGAACTCAGTTCTTCCTGTGCTCTATCTACTACTCCACCAGTTGCCCAGATTAAAAAAGTTGAGGTCGAGTCTTATCCTTGTAGAATGGTGTCTCCTAACCTAGGAGGGAGTCATCTACAGATATCTCTATTTTTATGAACCTATGGAAAGAATGCTCAACTTGGGAGTCCAAAGGCCTGGGTTCAAATTCTGTCTCCACCATAAATCAATTGTGCAATTATGGACATAACCCTATGTGCACTCTGAACATGCCACAGGATGTGTTCATTTTTCTAAAACTCCATTTCTTCAAGTGTAAACTGGAAATGATAATTCATGTACTAACTAACCTCACAGGGTTGTGAGGACTAAATGAGCAAACATATGTGAAATGCTTTATAATTATAAAAATATATAAATGTCTGAAACTATTATGAAATACATGTTTCTCGGCTGGTTAAATGGTAATAGGAAAGAGCAAGGGAAAGAATGAAGGCTATCCACTTTGTTTTATTATTTCTGGATGTCTCATGGGCCTTACAATTCTCCTTTTCAAGAAATTTTCTTTTTGCTAAGGTTTTGTATCTCTTTTTCCAAGCAGCTAATTCTCTTTTCATCTTTCTTTTCTAATTCTTGCTTCTTTTCTCATTTTTTTTCTCTACTATTCTCATATGATTTGAAAAAAGAAATCAGCTTTAAAAAAAACTCTGTTTTTAACTCCTTCAGTAATTCTTGCTGGATTTGTGTGCAAGCTGTATTTTTCATTGAGGCTTTGATTGTAGATGTTTTTGAGTCATTCTCCTCTTCTGTGTTTATTTCCTGAGTTTCCCTGTCACTACAGTAGCTCCTTATGGTTGGGTTCTTTTTCTGTTTGCTCATTCTTCCAAGTCTACTTCTTGACTTTGGACATGTTAGTGCTGGGCTCTACCCACTTCTGGGGGAGATGTTTGGCCTGAGCTTCTGTCCTTTTATATCCTTCTACTGCTTTCACGGCTCAATCCAGGGGCCTTTAAAATTTTTAACGCTCCCAAAATGTGTGAACCAGGGAGAGGTCTGTTCACTGCCTTCCTTATTTTAGTTCTACAAGTTTCTTAATCAGGTTTGGATCTTTTGGCTTGTGTGTAGTTGACTGATAGCCTGCTGTAAGGCTCTGCAAGTTCAGAGTGACTGAACTGGCTCCCCCTTGGTGTGGGACTCCTGCCTTGGATGTTCCACTGTAGGCTTATGTTCTGGATTCAAAGCTAGAACCAAGCTACTACTGCTCCGGGAACAGGACCACACAGCTATATTTCTAGAACTTGGTCCTTGCTTATTACACATCTGGGGCCCATGGTTATGACTGCTCCTCTTTGCTCTGGATCTATATGACTCGGAACTAGGTAGTGGCTGCCAGAGCTGCCAGCTGGCACTCATACTCGCATCGAGTGCTAGTTCAGGGATCCCCTGGGATCTTTTTCTGCGCTCATGCTGTCTTGGCCCTCCTCTACTCCGTGTGAGCCGGAATCCTCTGCACTTGTCCTCAGTGTCTACAGACCTAACACTCTCTTTCTCTCTGTCTTCTTAAGCTGGAGAAATGATTCACTGACCTTTTCTTGGCTTTTCTGATCCAAATGTGGTCTGGCACATTTTCTAGATTGTTGTGGAGAAGAGATAGTGAGGAGACAGGCTCAACTGCTTCCCCTTCCTCCACCATACTGACTCAATCTCAGGAAAGGAAGGAAGGAAACAAGCATTTATTAACCACCTACTATGTGCCAGGCACTTTGTTAAGTGCTTTTCAAATATTATCTCATTTGATCCTTATAACAACTCTGTGTGATAGATACTATTATGACCTCCATTTTGCAGCTGAGGAAACTGAGGTAGAAAGAGGTGAAATGACTCGCTCAGGGTCAAAAAACTAGTAAGTATTTGAAGTAGATTTTAACTCAGGGCTGACTCCAATCCACTGAGCCATTAAGCTGCCTCTGAAAGAAGAATCTCACTAAAAAGAGCTCTCATGATGTCTCACTATGATATCAACTGGTTGTGGTAATTTAAAACCCACGTACGCAATGAATTGCACATAGTAAGCACTTGAATAAAGACATTTGAGAAAGGGGAAAAGGTTAATGTTGTATAGACGGCAGAAGTTTCATTTGGGATATAGGGAGCAGGCAGCTATAGAGTGGTCAAATTCCTTAAAACAAAAACAAGCTAATCCTAAGCACATCCTTTTATCTCCAAGTAACTGTATGGTTAAAAAGATACTTTACCACCAAAAGTAGAAACCAGAGAATAACTCTTGCTATGTGGGACCTGCAGATTTCCTTGCAAGCAATCACTTTCCAAATGGATGGGATACTTTACCACCTGTGACATCTTTTCTTGCAATAGGAATTTTAAAACCAATTTAGAAGAGGGGAGGATAGAAAAAGAGATAAAGCAATGACGGGGGTAACAGTCAATGTATCTGGATTGTAAATAAAGGTACTGTCACGTCGCAGTCTAACAGATCACAGTAGTACTCAAGAGAAAGTGGGAAAAGGGCACGTGGACACAATGAAAGAAGAGAAAACACCCTGGAGTAGGCTTGGAAGGGATGAGGTCCAGGGAGACAAGGTACTTGTTTTCAGGAAAGATGGTTCCCTTTTTATAATTGATAGAGGGAAACTACAACTCTGATGTGGAGAAGGAATACAGAAGAATGAATCTTGCCTTCCCTTGGGGAGACCCAGTTGTGATCTTGCCAGGAGGAAGGAGGCTAGTCCTAAAAGCAAGGGAAGAACGACCAGTTATGGATTAGAAAGGGGCAGTAAAGACTCACTGTAGCTTCCTCCTTACAAAATTTAGGGTAGGCATTAAGGGAGAGACATCTCCTCTCATTCCCATCTATTAACCTCAGCTCCAACTGAAAAAATGACCTCGGAGTTGAAGCCTAACACCCTTCCACATCAAATCATATATGCTCACGGGGATAAGAATATTCCCTGATCTCCAAGATAGTGAGAAATCACCACTTACAGCAAGATTACTCAAGGATAACTTTTTTCCCACACTGTAGAGTTCTCCTCAAGTGATCGCTGGATTTTTTTTAAAAGGACTTGAGCTCATGAATCTATGCTAATTTCTATTATGAACATTAATCAATAAACATTACACTGGAAGCCCTAGCAATTTCTCCAGGGAGACAAAAAAGAGAATGTGGCACAGGGTGTTGTGTTATCAAGTCAAACAGGAAGATTAAGAAATGAAATAACATAAGGATGCACACCATGATTTTGTTAGTGGGCCTGTCTTTTTTTTTTAAACTCAAATTAACAAAATGACAGCATGCTTGCAATGGTCTAAATCTGTGTTAAATATGTAATAAACGACAACTCATTTGTTTTTCCTTCTTATTTTGATATACCTCACCTATCAACTCCATTTGGTTTAAAACATTAAGTATCCATGTCATCTGACTTAAAACCCCAAACCAAGGTAGGTGTCAGAGAGCTTTGAATATAATAGAATAGGCTAACAGCCTAAAATTAATACTGTATTAAACTGGACAGGAGTATACCCATTTTAAAATTTAAAATACTGACTTAAGACCCATGTAAAGCTATCTGTTGATTCAGTAAGAAACTTAATGTGAAGCATATCAATAAATACAGAAGTGAAAACACAATAATAATAAATATCTATCATATATAGCACAGGGGTTATACTTCTTAGGGAGTCTCAGCTACTAATAGATACCACAAATTAAAACACTGAGAAATAGAAACATGAATAGTTTAAAAAAAAAAAAAACAGCCAACATCACACATTACTTGAAAACTTCCACTGAAATGCCTTGACAGACATTTATATAATAATCTATACTGGAAAATTTAATGAACAACAAAACTAGGATGTTGGGATGGAAGACAGATAAACTGAAAAAATCAAAACACAAGCCCTTCTACTCTGGGTATAAGATGAAGGTGAGGGGTTATTGTCTTCTGGCAGGCTTAGGTATTTATGGATTTTTCTTCATAGTTACATAACATAGGTAAGGGGTAACTGATGAAATCTTGAGCTATGGTGCTGTAATGTGAGGCAGTTTTTATTCATGTTAACTTATTTTCTCTAGCTCATCCTCTAAGTTTAATTCAGTTTCAATCTACTAAGAAACAAATATATAACAAATTCGTTTTTTGATTTTTTTGGGGGGGGAGGGAAGGGAGAAGTTATGCTAAGGTGATAGTATACAAGAGACGAAGCAGCAAAAGATGGGATTTAGTGGTATAGGGATAGCTGACATTTGTAGCGTCCTAATTAGAAAAGAAGGACACATTTTTCCCCTATGTTCTCAACTTCTAAAAAATGAAAAAAGTGCCTATGAAGAGGCATCAAATCATTCAAGAAAATCATGCATAAAAGAATTACTACATAGCAATCAATATATTTTCATTACACATGATCTGCAACAGAGTTGGAAAGACATTAAAGCCTAGATGGCAGAGTAAACAGAGCTGATTTGTTTTTAAACATTTCAATGGATAGGAGATTTCAAAAATGTCAACTGTATTTTTAGGTTCTGTCCGAGTTTAGTATTTCACTAGGGCAGTAGTGGGTGGTTATGAATATCAATTCAAATTTATCAATTATTTGTTAATTTATCAAATATTTCAATTTTGTTCAATGAAAGACAATGAACAACGATACTAATGTCCAAATTCCACATAACCTCCAAAAATAGGTGGAAAAAGTGCTAGAAGATCATTTCATGTACTTAAATATTCCATGTGCAGAATCTTTTCACTACAACCTACATGAATCTTTCTATAAACAGCAAAACAAACCCCAAATTACACTGATAACTTACCTGGTCCCTGTTGTTGATGTTTGAGTAGGGTAATTGTCCCGTCATCAACTCATACAGAACAATCCCAAATGCATATACATCTGATTGAAAGCTATATGGGTTTTTATCTTGCATTCTAATGACCTCTGGTGCCTGTTAGAACATAAAAAGAAAAAAAATAGTTTATCCTTCACTTCACTGTCTTCTTATATATACCTTCTAGCAAGATTAGAGCCTGTAAAAACAAACAGTATTTGACTCCCATGGTACAAACATAAACTATCCAAATTCTTATAATAATCGCTTATTTAGTAGCCTAAGCAATGAGAAAAATGAATCGGAAAAGAGGAAAGAGAACTAAGAAATACTGGAAAGGGTTGTAAAAAACTTGATTCAGAGTTTGTTGGCTTATTTTCATAATATGGCAAATGCTTAAGCAGGGTCGATTACATTTGGGAAATTAATGCAACTCTTTCCACAATCTTCAACTGCTCCTAGAAACCAAAACCTTTCTTTAAAAAGTCACTATTGTCCTGGTACCACTGTCCTGTTGTGAATCCTAGAACGTTACAATCTCCGAAGAATCAAAATTCTAGGTGATCTAGAGGGCAATGGAGAGATCTCATAGAGCAGGCTTGAACAAGTGGCAGCTTATGACTTGTGTACAAAAATTCCCCAAGTGGAGAGCGGGAAGAGCCCTTAGAAACCATTTACTTTCACTTACACTTGACCAAAGGTTTCTTCTACAAAATCCTCAACAAGCAGTATAATCCAGCCTTTCCTTGAAGACCTCTTAAGAAGAACTCATTATTTCCAAGGTAGTTGATTCCACTTTGGAAAATTTTCTTTGTGTCTAACCTAATTCTGGCTTTCTGTTACTTCTCTCTGTTGTTCCTAATTCTGTCCCTGAGACCAAGTAGAGCAAGCGTAATTCCTCTTCCATATAACATCCCTTTAAATTAGGGGTTCTTAACCGTTTGGGTGTGACATGAATCTCCATGGACCTTCCCAGAATAAGCTTTTAAATACATAAAATGTATGAGATTACAAAGGAAGCAAAATATATTGAAACAGCTATAAAAATATTTTAAAAGTTCACTTCAGGTTAAGGATCCCAACTTTAAACCCCTAAAGATGGTTGTCATGTGTGCTGAGTAGTCTCTTCTCCAGGCTATATGCTGCTAGTTCCTTAAGCCCATTTGCATCTTTCCTAAAAAATGCAATGCCCAGAACTCAGATGTGGTCTGAACAGGGCAAAGTACAGGGACCTCCCTCTTCTCTGAACCTATGCCAATCTTAGTGTGACCCAAGAGCTCATTTCCCTTCTCTGCTTATCATGTCATGCTGCTGACTCACTGAGCTTGTAAGCCAGCCACGAGATCTTTTCAACAGAGATTATACTTTAGCTATGCCTCCATCAACTTGTATTTGTGAATTTGATCCATAGTAGCCAAATGTAGAATTATAGATTTGTCCCTATCAAATCTAGTCTTTCTAAATTTGGCTTATTATCTAAGCCTGTTAAGATCTTTCTGGATCTGGAATGTATTTAATAGCTCTACAAGCTCCATGTAATCTGTGATCTGGATAGGCATACCATCTATGGCTTCATGCAAGTCAATGATAAAATTACTGAAACATCAAGGAGCCACAGACCGACCCCTGGGGCACTCCACTAAAGACCTCTTCCTAAGGTGACCCATTAATGACAACTCTTTTGGTCTAGTCATTCAACTACTTATAAATCCACCTACCTATATTATTGCTTAGTCTTTATGTCTCCATCTCTTCCACAAAGATATAAGAATTTTTAAAATATTTTGATGAAGTCTAAGTACATTATGTGTTTTCAGTATTCCCCTGATTTACCAGTCTATTTACCTATCAAAAAATGAAATGAGGGTTGATCTGGCATGACCTGCTCTTGATGAAGTCATATTGATTATCAGTGATCACATTTTCCATTTCTAAGTGCATTCCTTTAATAATATGTTTAAGAATTTTGTCTGAAATCTCGTTAAGCTCTTTGTCCTATGATTTGCAGATTCTACCTGCAAAATCAGGATATCTGCCCTTTCCTCAATCTTGTGCCACCTCTCTTATTCCCTAAGATCTTTCAAAGATCACTGACACTCGCTCTGTGATCATATCTGCCAATTAAAAATAGTTATTATCTTAGGATGTAGCTCATCGAGGACTGGTGACTCCAACTCAATGAAGGCAGCTGAGTATTCTCTTACCATCTCTTTTTATCTTTGTTTTCACCTCCCTACTTGTATCCTTCCTAGTTCAAAGAGTTTCTTTCTTGGATAAGGGAACAGAAACAAAATTGGATTTGAATAGTTCTGGCCATCCACCCTGACTGCAGTCATCTCCCTTTTTTCATTCTCCTCCTCCTAGAGAGCTACTAAAAACTTTGTTGTTTACACTTGTGTTCATTACGAGCTTTAGCTCATTATAAATTACATCTCTCACAAAAAGAATGCAAGCTCCTCAAGGCAGGGCTTGCTTCATTTTTGCCTTTGCATCCCCAGCACCTGGCACAGTGCCTGGCACACAGGAAGGACTTAATAAACGTTTGCTTGATTGATTGCTTAGATCTCAATCAACAGTGCTCAAGTAACTGCATGAACATTTTTCTTACTACTTATGGTCTACAATGAACTTAAAGTAAATACTTGATCAAATGCTGCATCCTTTCCTTCATGCTTTATTTAGCCTTTATTACAAGAACCTAGTGATGCCAAAATTTAACGGCTCATTTTGAAGACATTCAAGTGACCATGAGAAGGAATATAAACTCCGCAGCAGCCAGGGCAAAGAGATTTGCAGAAAGGCACAGAGGCAAAGCAGGGCAGACTGACTTGGGAGAGGTTGTTATAGGAAAGTACTGGGATCTTTCCTTTGTATTTTTCCAAATGGAAGAGTTTCAAGACAACATTCATGTTGTGACAAAGAATGTGAAGGACTAGGGGAAAAAGAAGAAAATATTATACCTGTTTGTTTTTGCATATCCATCTATCCCTCCACTCATGCATCCATTTTGTTATATATGTATTTACATAAAATTATATGTATGTATACATATTTATATTTTTTCTAGAAGGCCAGAAACTATTATAAAGTGTAGAATGACAGCTCTTAAATTGGATCCATAGTTTCAAAAACGTATGATATGGACCTGCCTTGGATTACAAGGCACCTCTGCTATTTTAAATTTCAGATAGCATCTAAGGGGCAGAGAGAAACTAGGTGTCAGTCATTCATAGTTAAGAGAGCTTCCTGGTATGGGAAATAACTAGACCATGAAAATCCACCTTTTATTTTCTCACGGACTTAAGAGTTATTCCACCATTCACTGGCCTTATGAGTCACTGAGAAATGAAGAAATGATCCTAAGGAGATGACACAGATGATGAAAGTAAAAAGAGATGAATAATTGCATATGCTATTAGCTTATGCTTCTGTAGCTAGAGAGACCTAGTGACTTTCTAAGTAAAAGGTAAAAGAAAAAAATCCCTTTTTTGCTATATAGTATTTCTTTTTATTTCGTCATCCAGATCCAAGTATAAGATAACATGATCCACATGTAGCTCTGATTCAATAGCAACAGCAGAATATTCAACAGCTACTTGTGACATGAACTCATATCCTTCTTTTTTAACAATTAAAAAAAATTGAGTTCCAAATTCTCTCCTTCCCTCACACCCTTCCCCTATCCACTGAAAAGGCAAGCAATAAGATATCAATTATACATGTGAAATCATGCAAAACGTATTTCCATTAGCCATATAGCAAAAAGAGCAAGAAAAATTAAGAAAGTGAGAAAATTATACTTTAATTTGTACTCAAGAGTTCATCATTTCTCTCTCTGTGGAGGTAGACAGCATTTTTTCACCATAAGTCCTTTAGAACTGTCGTGGATCACGGTATTGATCAGAGTAGCTAAGTCTTTCATACAGTTGATCTTTGTTGTTTCTGTGCACAATGATCTTCTCACTTTACCTGCATCTTTTGTAAACAACATTATGCTGGATTCTAATTTCTAATGCATTATGCTATCTGCTTGTTTTATGGGTGAGTTCATCCCATTCGCTTTCACAGTTATGATTACTAATTGTGTATTTCCCTCCATCCCATTTTCTTCTGTTTATTCTGTTTTTTATCCTGTCCCTCCTCAAAAGTTAGTTTTGCTTCTGATCACTGCTTCTCTTAATTCACCCTCTCTTTTATCATTCCCTCTCCCCTTTTCTATTATTCCCTTCCCCTCCTGTTTCCCTATTAGATAAGACAGATTTCTGTATACAACTGAATGTATGTATATATATTCATATACACACATACATACATATGTATATCTGTACATATTTTTCTTCCCTTTTTCAGTCAATTCTGATGAAAGTGAGGTTTTGTATTGCCCATCACCCCCCTATTTTCCCCTCCACTTTAAAAACTCTTTCTTGTATGCCTCCTTTAAGTGAGAAAATTTTCCCCATTCTCTCTCCCTTCCCCCTTCTCCCAGTGCATTCCTCTTTCTTACCCCTTCTTCTTCTTTTTTTTTTTTTTTTATCATCCCAACATAACTGACTCACGCCCATGCCCTCTGTCTATGCAGACTCCTTCCAACTGCCTTAATAATGATAAAGTTCTTAGGAGTTACAAGCATCATCTTCCCATGGAGGAATGTAAGCAATTTAACCTTACTTAATCCTCTATGATTTATCTTTCATGTTTACCTTTTAATGCTTCTCTTGAGCCTTACATATTCTATTGAGCTGTGGTCTTTTTATCAGGAATGTTTGGAAGTCCTCTATTTCATTAAATAACCATTTTTCCCCTCAGAAGGATTATACTCAGTTTTGCTGGGTAGGTGATTCGTGGTTGCAATCCTAGCTCCTTTGCCGTTTGGAATCCCAAGTCCTCTGTTCCTTTAATATGGAAGCTGCTAAATTTTGTGTGATCCTTACTATGGCTCCACGATCTCTGAATTGTTTCTTTCTGGCTGCTTACAATATTTTCTCCTTGAGCTGGGAGTTTTGGAATTTGGCCAATTCCTGGGAGTTTCCCTTTTGGGATTTCTTTTAGGAGGTGACTTGGTGGATTCTTTAAATTTCTATTTTACTCTCAAGATCTAAGATATTGGAGCAGTTTTCCTTTAGAATTTCTTGAAAGATGTCTAGACTCTTTCTTTGATCATAGCTTTTAGGTAATACAATAATTCTTAAATTATCTTGCTTTGCTCTATTTTCTAGGTTGGTTGTTTTTCTGATGAGATATTTCACATCTTCTATTTTTTCATTCTTCTGACTTTGTTTCTTGATTCTTCATGGAGTCATTACCTTCTACTTGCCCAATTTTAATTTTTTTTTTTTGGTGAGTTAATTGGGGTTAAGTGACTTGCCCAAGGTCACAGAGCTAGTACGTGTCAAGTGTTTGGTCTGAGGCTGGATTTGGACTCAGGTCCTCCTGACTTCAGGGCCAGTGCTCTACCCACTTCGCCACCTAGCTACCCCCCCAATTTTAATTTTTAAAAAATCCTTTTCTTCTGCGAGATTTTGTACTTCTTTTTCCATTTGGCTAATTCTGCTTTTTAAGGAATGCTTTTCTTCAGTGAATTTTTGTGCCTCTTTTACCATTAGGACAACTACAGTTTTTTAAGGTGTTATTTTCTTCAGTATTTTTTGGTGCTTTTTTAATTTACCAATCTGTTCATTCTTTTTTTTTTTTCCATAGTTTTCTTGCATCACTCTCATTTCTTTTCCCACTTTTTCTTCTACTACTTTTATCTCTCCCAGAAATTCTTGTTGACCTTTGGTCCAATTAACATTTTTCTTTAAGGCTTTGCTTGTAGCTGTTTTCACATTGTTGTCTTCTAAGTTTGTGTTTTGGTCTTCCCTGCCACCTAAGCAGCTTTTTATAGTCAAGTTATTTTTCTGTTGTTTGCCCATTTTTCCAACCTATTTCTTGACTTTGAACTTTATGTTAAATTTGGCCTGTGTTTACTTGGGGGTGGGGAGGTCCTGTCCCAAGCTTCAGGCTTTTTGTGCTGCTATTTTCAGAGCCTAGTTCTGAGGTCTGCAAATTTTCGGTGGTGGGAGAGGGACGGTCACTGCTCTGGTCTTTCCCCAGGAAGGGTCCCTGCTTCCTTGAGCTCTTTTTGGACCTCGACTTGTACCAGTTCTCCTGCTCTTCTGCAGCCACAAGTGCCAGAGGTCTTCTCTGCCTTGGAACTGAAACCAGGCCCCTGCTCCCTTGTGAGAGATCACAAACCCTCCTCTCTGCCCTGGAACTGCAACTCAGAATATCTCTGGGCTGAGAGCTCCTGAAACTGCTGCTGTTACGGCTGTTACAGAGACATCCAAGGCCTGCGGCTGGTGTGCACTCCAGACTGGCCTTTACCCGGATGTCACAGACTTCTGTCAACCTCCTAAGTTTTTTTAGGCTGGGAACATGTCTCACCTTGACCTTTTGTTGGCTCTACCACTCCAAAATTTAAAGAGGCCCTATTTTAAAGTTGTTTGGAGAGAAATGTTGAGATAGTTCAGCTGGGCTGCTGCCTCTAATCCTGAACTTTTCAATACTTTTTGACCGCTAATTTTAATTTTTTGAAGGAAAGAACAGCAGATCAGATTAAGAACTTTGCCCTAAAGTGAAATAAAAACTATTTTACTTGATTAAGAAAATTCTAGGGAAAGCTGTCTAACCTAGAGACAGAAGACTATCACAGAGTACCTCATCTGAAATGAAGTGGGTTGTGAGAGACATTTGAATAAAGGGAATGCTGAAAGTTAAGACAAAGAATAATTCCATTCTGAATATGATTTGGATTTCTACTGCGAGCAAGAAAGGGTCTCTCACTGGAACTAACTGTATATATTAACAAGAAATAAAATCTGAGGACATTTAAATTCAGGCAATTTTTTTCCTCTTAGCGGAGGAGGAAATATAATGTCCTTATATTCTATAAGATGAAATATTTAATACTGAAAGTAGTGTCAACTCATAGAAAGATAGCTCGAGGTAATAAAGTCTACTATTGGATATCTCTTTGATCTAAAAATAGTCTAATGGAAGTAGAGATAAGCCCCTAAGTTATCATACCAGTAAATGAATGACAATGAGTATTTAACTACATAAATTAGAACCTTTAGGAAAGAAAAGACAAGCTTGAAACATCTCCTAATTTGCCTCTGGCCATCACCAGTTCAAATCAATCAAATGCCAAAGTATATCTGTGACATTTGCTTTGATCTTATAACTTTAGCCTCAGAATTTCAGGGCTCAAGATATTGATTTTCACCCACCTTCGATACTGTTCTCACATTCAGAACATCACTACGACCTAGTTATAGTGTCTTGATCACCTGGACCAAACTGTCATACTGATACAAATGTAACATGGCACTCTCTTTTTTTTTAGGGCAATGAGAGGTTAAGTGACTTGCCCAGGGTCACACAGCTAGTTAAGTGTCAAGTGTCTGAGGCCAGATTTGAACTCAGGTCTTACTGACTCCAGGACCAGTGCTCTATCTAGTGCAGGCCACCTAGCCGCCCCAACATGGCACTCTTAGTGAGAGAATGACAATAAAAGTAATGAGAACTTTTTACACATATTGTGACCATGGACAAGTGATTTAACCTCTCAGTGTCCTTAAGACATCTCTCTAATACTCTAAGTTATAGATGAGTTGCTAATATCAGCATAAGTGAAGGGGATTCCCATACTATGAGTCCCTTTATACTGACTTTACTACTCTGAATTTTCTTTCAAAAGAAATGTGTAAAATAAACAAAAAGACAAACAAAATAAAAAAACCCAAACCTTTCTGTGGTAGATATTTTAATATGGTAAATTTAATTTAATATGGTAATTTTAAATAACAACTTTTCAGTGTATGCCTATTTTTGTTCCTTGTCAAAGGTCTCATTTTAGATATATGTGCTAATATTTGAACTAACATATTTCTGGTCTGAAATTCAGCTAACAATCGATTTCCTCTTATCTTGTACAACATGTGTCAAAAGAGTGAAACTTACATACTTGATTGTATCTGTGATCTCATCAGTATGGATGTTCCCATAGTTAGATTTTGATCTATCCAGACCTGTCATCAACCCCACCCCCCACCACCCCAGCCCTCTAGTGTAAATCTGGGCAGTACCCTCCTATAACTTCATTACAACAAGGCACCACTTCACTGCAGCCTGCTTACACATATCATCAGTCTCTCCATTACCCTCTGTGCCATTAATGAGAATTATAAAAACAGTACTTTTTAGTATGGCAGTGGCAGCCTCAAAGAGCAAAAAATTAAATCTTATAATGAAGAAACAGCCTCAGTTCTTACCATCCACAAGATAGATCCAGACAACTGTTCAAACTGATGGGAGCCACTCCACCGAGATTTTACTGTAGCCAGACCAAAATCCCCTATTTTTACTGTGAGGTCTTCATGAAGAAATATATCTGAGGTGTAGTAAGTAAAAGAAGAACAACATCTAAATTTTTAACAGTACAAACATCACAAAAAGTTGTAGATGGAAGGAATCTAATTTCTGTAACTCTGTGAATATACTGGTGTAGTTTTTAAACAAGCATCACTTCTTATGACTTTCCTTGTTACCAAGTTTGTTTTAAAAATCTTAAGTCCTATTTAAAACTACATGACCTACTCGCAAGTCCCATATTTTCAACACCAGGAACGAGTAGGTGAGAAGCCATCCTCATTTTTTTTTTGGAAAGCCTAAAAGCATCCCAGAATAGCTACCAAGGCTGGCAGGATGACAACTTTGGTCAGAAACACCTGCCACTTAGGCAGCGCGTCACAACAGTACAAGAAGGTAAGGTGACAGACTCACAAGGGTTAGTGTTGAGGGAAGATAGAGAGTAAACATCTCTGCTTCCTTTTTATTGCCCTGCTTCACGTACTATGTAATTTTATAACTGTGGGCTATCACTGAGCAGGCCAAGAAGGACCTTAAAGTCCTAGAAACTCTGACCTACCTTCAAGTAATTTGCTGGTGAAACAAAAATAAAAAGCTGCTATTAGATAACCTCGGCAGATGCTACTCTTGTGCTGAGTCATTCAGAAAACCAAAGGTTTTGGTAGTAGTTTCTCAAAGTCAAAGTCATGGCTGAATCCCAATCAATACTTAAGTAATATGAAATTTAACATGCAAACTTTTATACAACGGGAGGAAATTCTGTAACAGAAAAAGGCAAGTTGTTTTTATATTCTGCAGTCACATTTCTGAAAGGATACTATTACTCTTGAGGTCTCTGTGGATGATTGACTTGGCATGTAAGTAACTGGGGAAAAAAAGGCAACACAAACCAAAATTATTTTAGCTAGAGGAGCATGACTAAAACCTCTGACTTCAAAATTTATAGTATACACTTAAATCATGAAACAAATTATCATAGATAGAAAGTTACATTGTAATGGTCTGTAGATATGATGAAAACTAAAATTTACCACCAAGCAATTTAAGATTAGAGAACCCTGTACCTTTACAGTATAACCAACACTATATGGTTTTCTATAAAAATAAACTCTTTTAGCTTAATCTTCTATGACTCTCATATATGAATCCTCTATTCCAGCCAAATCAGTCTATTTCTTGCTTACTGAATATGCTTTGAGGTTTTGTGGGTTTTTTTTTTTTGGTACCTCTTTACTATTTTCCCTCCTTGGCCCCTTCTCCACCTAACCAAATCCAACCTATTTTTAAAAATCTCTCAAATTCTACCTCTCTCTCAAATATTCCCATGACCACACCAGTTAGGAGGTACCTTTTTTTCCTCTAAACTCCTAGAGAACATAATGGCCAAACTATTTATTTGTTACTAATACTCAATGGTAAAAGACAGCAAGTTATCTTTCCAACATATTTATCTTATTTCCTTAATTAGATTACAATTTCCAATAGGGGTAGTACCGAATGTCCTTAACTTCCACCATTGCAAGGATCAGATTGCACATATGAATAGTCACAGTGTTTATTCTGAAGTCAAATGATGGTACCTAGGCTTTAATGTTGTCCAATAATCCAATGTCAGCTTTGCGGAAAGGGAGGAGAATTTTTCATCTTTAACTTTATATTTGGAAGGAGTGCTCCAAATTGGATAGAGAGCTGGCATAAGAGCAAGAAAGGTCTGGGTTTGAGTCCTAACTGAGACACACTGGCCTATGACCCTTGGCAAAGCACTTAAAACTCTCAGGGTCCCAGAGAACTCTTCAAGTCTTTCTAAGCTGGTGATCTGCATTGGTGGGGGAGGGAATTTCCTCATTTGGATTGCCCAGAACCAGTGAAACCACCCCCACCCCACCCAAACCCCTTCTATAAGAAAGCCTATAATTCAACATTCAATTACAAATTCTCAGCCAAACATAACAGTATTTTTAACTGATAAATGTTTCTTAACATTATGTATACCATTAAAAAGAATGTTTAATTTTATCATGTTAATAATAATAATAATCTCTTCAGCATTTTAAGGTTTATGAAGTTTTACATATATTATCTCACTTGGCCTTCACAACAATCCTGTGAGGTAGATGTTATTATAAATTCTCATTTTGGGGCAGCTAGGTGGTGCCATGGATAGAACTCCAGCCTTGGAGTCAGGAGGACCCGAGTTCAAATCTAACTTCAGACACTTGACACTTACTAGCTGTGTGACTCTGGGCAAGTCAGTTAACCCCGACTGCCTCACCAAAAAGCAAGCAAACAAACTAACAAACACTCATTTTACAGATGAGGAAATTGATGCTGGGAGGGGAAAGGGAGGGAACAAACATTTATTAAGACTTACTCTGTGCCAGACACTATGCTAAGCACTTTACAAATATTATCTCATTTGAAACTCACCTGGAAGATAGATGCTATTTATCTCCATTTTACAAGTGAGGAAACCAAGGCAGATGAAATTAAGTGACTTGGCCAAGATTACACAGCTAAGTAAGTGTCTAAGGCCACATCTGAATTCAGGTCTTTCTGACTCCAGGTCCAACTCTCTATCCACTTGTACCACTTAGCTGCCTCATAGGTAGAGAGGTTAAGTGACTTACTAGGAAATAGCTGAGGCAGGATCTGTACTTAGGTCTTACTGATCCCAAGTCTAGCACTTTCCAATAAGGAAACCCTCTCAATCAATACCAACAGACATCCACTTGGCAGATTATAGTCTTAAAAGTTGCCTTGGAGACTAGGAAGTGACTTACCAAGGGTCACACAGCCAGATGCAACAAAGATTTGGAATCTGACCCTGAGTCTTTCTGAAGGTGAGGCCAACTTTCTATCCACTCTGACAACCAGCTACCTTATATTAATATCTGTATATGTATACCATCAATACACATAAGAAATACAAAGCTCACAGTTCCATGGCTACAAACTATACCTTTGATCTTAACCAGTCATTCTTCAAATAGGTAACATAAATCCAGAGGGAAACCAGAAGGGAGGGAGAGTGGATGAATTAGTTACTACTACTGAGGAGAGGAGAAAATTCTAAGTGCTGACTGTGGGTCAGGATTATAAAAGCTCCATGAGGAGTTCATCCTGGTATCTTTCTTGGCCCCTAGTACAATTCTTTTTATATAGTACAATGACTTAAGAGTCGTTGAATGAATGAAACTTTGATGTAACAAATGAAAGCTCTTAGTGGGGTGCTGGGAAGCTTTTAGGAGCTAGGATAGGTCACTGGTTTTGGTGTCAGCTCAGCTGGTCCCAAAGCTGCAGCAGTATAAACATATTTTGCTACTTCGTTTCAAAAATTGGTATTTCTATTTTAAGCCCTCTATTTCTAGAGGATAGTTACTAGCCATGCTGGGAAATCAGAAAGAAAATAATATGCCTATATATCTAGCTTCTAGTATTAACTCAAAATGCCTCCAAAATCACATCACTTGTATTGAGGATAATCATGCTATACTAGCACTAAATATGAGTTGAGCCAGGCCTCTAGGAACTGTTCATTAGGTATCTACACATACAAATGCTGGACCCCATTTCTCTTTTTCCTTGGTGCTTAGGAGTGAACTGACATAGCCATCCTAATGGCTATCAAAAGGTATTACACATCCTTATCATATAGCTGCCAAATAACCTACTTTCTCCTCTCATAATCTGGTTCAGATTTGTCAGATGCTTAGATGAAAATAGAGACCCTCAGCGTTCTCTGCTCTTTCCTTCCTTACCTCCTTCAGCCCCACCCCTGAGTCCCTATTCTGATCTTCCCTCCCAAACTACTATGCCCTCTGGAACCTCCCATGTTATTATTAACAAATTTCTCTTTATTTTAGTTCTCTAATACTCTGCCTATCTTCTTTCATTCACAGAAACCTGACTTCCCTTAGACCCCTATTTCATATTTCTTTCAAGTCTCCCTGCCATACTAGGCCAGAGGAACAACAGGCATACTCCTTGGTCCTCAGTGTTCTTTCCAGACCTAAAGTAGTTTCCTCAGCGGCTCTCTCTCAGCAATGTCTCTTCCAGAAAGGTTTACTCCATCCATCTATATCAACACTATCCATGTAGCAGTTGTAGTCATCTACTGGCCATTTCCCGTATTTTCTTTTACTTTAAATAATTTGATATTTTATTTCCCCCCAATTAAATGCAAAAACAATTTTAACAACCTTTTTTTTTTTTTTTTTTTTTTTTTTTTTTTTTTTTTTTTTTTTTCAAATTTTGAGTTCCAAATTTTCTTCCACTCAACTCCCCGAGCTCCCCAGACAAGCAATTTGATATAGGTTATATATGTGTAGTCATGCAAAACACATTTCCATGGAAGTCACGCTGTGAAAGAAAACAGAGATCAAAAAAAAAAATCTAAGAAAAATAAAGAAAAAGTATTTTCTATTGGCATTCAGGCTCCATCTGTTCTTTCTCTGGAGATGGACAGCACCTTTCATCATAAGTCTTTCAGAATTATCTTGGATCATTGTTTTGCTAAGAATAAATAAGTTGTTCACAGATGATCATCATATAATATTGTTGTTAGTGTGTACAATGTTCTCCTGGTTCTGCTCATTTCACTTTGCATCAGTTCATGTAAGTCCAGGTTTTTTTGTGAGAACATTCTGCTTGTCATTTCTTATAGTACAAAAGTATTCCATCACAATCATATACAACAACTTATTCAGCCATTCCCCAATTGATGGACATCCCCTCAATTTCCAATTCTTTGCCACCACTAAAAGAGGTGACATAAATATTTTTGTATATATAGGTCTTTTTCCTTTTTGTTTTTTCTGTCTTTGACTTTCCCTATTTTCTCAAGGAGTTAAGTACCTGTCTTACAATCCTTCCCCCGCTCCAGCTTTGTTCCCACCTGGAGATTTCAATATACATATATGATATCCATCAAATATCTGGATTTCTTAGTTCATTAGCTTCTTCAACTCCTAAGATCCTGTAGGTCACAGGTTCCTTCACTTTATCTTGGCCACAGAGAGAAATGGTTATACCTGTAAGTGCTCTAACCATTATCTAGTACTATGAAATTCCTCTTTTGGATCACAACTTCCTATCTCTCCATCTTCCATATGCCTCACTCTTGCTAATCCTATGCTTTACCTTCACTGAAAGCCTCCAGTTATGCCACCCTCCTACTCTATCAACCCTGAACTAGCCTCACTTTCCTCCCTTCTAAGCCTAAACTCTAAAGTTAACCACTATTGAGCCAACTAAAGTTATACAATGTCATCTACCCTTGAATCTATTGCTCCTTTGTTCTACTGTCACTCATGCCTTGCTAAACTCAGACACTAGAGGTTATCCCTACCACATGTCTTCTCCATTCCTATTTTTTTTTTTTTAAAGGCAATTGGGGTTAAGTGACTTGCCCACGATCACACAGCTAGTAAGTGTCAAGTGTTTGGTCTGAGGCCGGATTTGAACTCAAGTCCTCCTGACTTCAGGGCTGATCCTCTATCCACTGCGCCACCTAGCTGCCCCCTCCATTCCTATTCTTATATGCTGCTGAATGTCACTGGAAGAAGTCACAAAATCATGTTAACCATTCCACTACAAATGACTTCACTTGGGTCTCACTGCTGCATGGTAATCTTTTTGTTATTCTCAGATTCGCTCTCTGAGTTCCTTACAACAGCTGTTCCAAAATTTATTGTCACTCCTCAAGCCTCCTACACAATTCCCTTACTCTTTCCCTTCTCAGCAGAGGTCCTTCTCTCTTACTTTACTAAGAAAATAGAGGACGTTAGTCATAAGCGCTCTCCTAAAATCTCTCAGCGGCACTCCTCACACTCTCCTTCTTGAATCTAGTCTTTGAGGAAGAGGTATCTCTTCTTGCCAAGGCCACGTGCTTTGCTTGTTGCATTTGACATCAATGCCTGAGCAGCTCTGGTTGCTTACCCCATCAATCATTCCTTGTCTTATCTTTAATCTCTCCTTATTTACTAGTTGTTCCCTTGCTATGTATGAACATGCCCAAGTCTCTCTCCAAAAAGTCCTCACTTGATCCTGACATTCCCTTCAAGGTATGGTGTTATATCTTTCCTCCTTTTAACAGCAAACTCCTAGAAAGAGCTGTCTATACTCATTGCCTCCACATCCTTATCTCCTCATCCCCCTTGAAATTTGACTTCCAAACTATCACTTGATCTGTTCTCTCCCAGGTTACTAACAACCTCTTATTTGCTAAATCTTTTCTGAGTCCCCATTCTTCTCCCCCTCTCTGCAGTTTTTGCCACTGTCAATAACTCTCTCTCCTTCCTAAACTTTCACTGTCATTGTTTTCTTCTGGTTCTCCTCTTACTTGATTCTTCCATTTCTGTTTCTTTTCCTGAATCAACTCTAAAAAGTTTCCTAATGGATCTTCCACTGTCTCTGATATCTAATCCATCTTTCTCACAGCTGCTACAAAACCTTTCTAAAGCACAAGTAGGTCTCATCATGTCACTCTCTTACTCAGGAATATTCAGTGGCTCCCTATTGTCTCTAGGAAAAAAAATACAAACCCCTCAGCTTAACAGTTAAATGCCTTTACCTTTCCAGACAGATTTTACATTACTTCTCATTGATGTACTCAATGTTCCAGCCAAACTGGCATTCTTCCTGCTTCACAAATTAGGCATTTCTTCTGCCACAGGCTACCTGAATATATGAAATATACTTACTCCTGATTCCTGCCTAGTAGAATCCTTAGCTTCCTTCAAGGCTCAAATTAGGTACCACCTTTCATGGGTAAACTCTTTGCTGATTTCTTTAGTTTTTGACGTTCTTCACCTCCTTAAATTATCTTATACTAACTTACCTGTATTGTATATGTCCTATATTTCCCAGGAAAATGTAAGCTTCTTGCAGGGCCTGTTTTTCAACTTGTTCTTTATCTCAAGGACTTAGCACAGTACCTTGGTACATAACAAATGTTTGCTGAATTCACTTGAATGTGGGATATTCCACTTGTGTTCCCCATTCTCTCAAAATGGTCCCCTATTCATCCAGGTCTTACTTTTAGTTCTGTTAAGTGGGAAACTTATTTACATATCTAAATCCAGACTATCCATGGCAAATTTATGGTCATTTTTAGTTATTTTTTGAGATTTCATGCTTGGCTAACAAACAGCATTGGGTTACGTGACAGAAGACATTAATATACGTTCCCTGTTTCACCTTTTGGTGAATTCCTTGTTCTCTTCCACCCCTGCTTTAATCCTCCTTTTTTGTCAAACTATAAAATACAGGTTCTTCACCTCCAAATTGGCCTCTATCGTTATAGTCTAACATTTATTTTCCATGCTGTCATTTACAAGTACAAGTCAGAGTTGCTTTGTATCCCTATCAATTACAAAGCTTTAACTTTTGCCATTCCCTTGAAGCCCACTTTCTCCATCCTTTTGGCCAACTCTGAATTTCTGACTCTTTTTTCCCCACCACTAAAATGTTGATTTCTGATCTTACTGGTTAAGCCTGATGAATACTAATTTAAAATATAAGCTCCTTGGGAATAGTATCTATTTTGTATTTGGATACCCTGCCATATAGTAAGGATATTTAATAAATTTTGCTCAGCTGAACTGGATTTCTGAATCTTATCATTTCTATAATTACAACTATACCAAACTGCTCAGATGAGTCTTCTGACACATAAAGCAAGATTTTTTTTGGGGGGTAATTTTACCAGCAGTTTAAATGGCGTGTTTAATATTGGCTATGACTTGGTATATTCTAATTGGTATATTGGTCATTTATCTGAACCTTGTCCATAAAATTCCCTTGAATACTTAGAGGATTTCAGAATTAGGCCCATTTTTACATATATGATAAGAACCATTCACAGAATTTTAAGATTTCAGAGCTGAAAGGGACCTTAGAGATTACTTAGGCTCAGCAAAGTTACGTGACCTTCCTAAGGTAGTCTGTAGCATGGCTGACACTATAATTCAGATGTTCTGAATCCCAAGCCACTGCTGATAGACAACTCCATGTTTAATAATATTAGGAGACAGGCTAAGTAGGTTTTTTTAGTCTTTAAATGAAAGAATAAAAAGGCACTTGAGTGTTTGCCCATATTTAAGTTTGCCAGCCTTAGACTAAAGCTTCTCTAATTTCAATATTTATAAAATCGATTCCTTTCAAGAAACAGAACTTATAGTTATAATGGCAACAGCATGCAGAGGGAAATGTCCTGGACTGGGGAGATCTAACTATGATTGTGCAAAGACTGAAAAGGTGTTCTGGGGCTAGGTTATAGTGATCCTTGAACTTGAGAAAACTTGGAACTCATTTTGTAGGTTAACTGTTAATAAGTGACAAGTACCTTTTTTGAGTACCCTCTAGATATAAAGCACTGTACAGAATTGGGGGAGGAGGGGACAGGGGGTAAGGAGAGGAAGGGTGAGAGGGAATAAAAGAACAAGGTATATTCCCCTTCTCTCAAAGAGTTTAGACCCTAATGGGAAACTATTTTTTAAAAATTCTGAATTTAATGAACACTAACCCCCCCCACCTTTCCACATACAAAAAAGAGAAAAGAGGATCATATATGAAAACATCAATATCTGTTACATACATCTTTTTTTTAAAGTATAAAATAAAGTCAAAGCTAGCCTATTTGTGGCTCCTTCTGAACTTCCTTCAGTTCTCATCTGTGTATTTAAAAAAATGCTTCAAAGATCCTCTTATTTACTGTTTTTGTCAATGCTATTGCTAGTTCTCTCCCTTCTGTTTTCCTCACCCTAAATAATAATAAAAACACAACCTTTATAACAAATAAGCCTAGCTAAGAAAAGTAAATCCACATATTTGCCATGTCCCAAAAAGAAAGTTTAATTCTGCACTTTGAAACCATCACTCCTGACAAGAGATATGTAGCAAAGTTCCTTATGAATCCTCTGGGATTGTGCTTGTTCATAGTATAGATCAGAGTTCTTAAGCCTAAAGAATGGAATTTTAATAAACTGAGAGGAAGACAGAAAGTCTTCCAAGGCTGGGGTGTGAGAAAAGGGAAGGGGATGATAGTACATGAGGGATGATATTGTATAGATGTGGAGGTTAATGAAAATGGAAACAAATAAAGAGAGAACAGCTCAACTAGGATCACTTGGGAATAATATGGAGTTAAATGATTGAAAAGGTAGACTAGAAAGTGAAGTTGGAGTAGGGGGTGCTGGATCAGGAGAATAGGGAGGAATGGAAGGACTATAGGTCACAGTGAGGAGGACAAATAGTTCTCAGCAAGAGTAAGACAGAAGTTTAGGATCAGAGAGGTGTATTTCAGAGTTGAAGCACATGGAGGAGATGATGGTGAGATTTAAATTGCAGGGCCATGGGTTGCTGCAGCAGACAAAGATGAAGGTCATGGAAGTTGAAGGGGTTGGTGACCTGTTGGCCACAGTGTTTAAGGGAACATTAATGTGCAGACTGAAGTCCTCAAGTATGGGGGCAGAAGTTGTAAAGGAGAAGTTGAATGGAGGAATCACTTGGAGACAAATAGACTCGAGAAACAAGGCATTGGTGCAGATAAAAAAACACACATAAAATCTTATCTTTCTTTAACCGTGGGTCCTTTGAATTACCAAAAATCTAGTAGAAGTGATAGGGACATAATTCAAAGAAACAGCTCTGGTGATTAACATCTTACCATATAATTAGAGCTAGTACAATGAAGATGTTATACTGAAAACATAAAATCCTACCTTAGCAAAAGTAAAGACAAGTTATCTCAGACTTAAATCTCATTAAAAGGAAGCTCAAGTGAATTCTTTATAACTCATAGTTCACAAATACTATTGTATGCTAACATATTTCAAGCCAACTAGAGATTGTAGTACACTGAAATGTCAGTTCAGTAAAAGATCCTGCACAGTCCAACAAGGCTTTAATTGTGGTTGACCCATATCAAAGTCAGACCTTGACTCAGACTGGTGTATAAACACATTGTTACCCTAATTTAAAAACATATTGGTTTATTTCTCCAAACACTTATCTATAGCTTCCAAGGTATTATACTTTGGCTTATTTAAGGCTTCTCACTTAAGCTCTTGGTTTTAAAATAACCATCTAACTCAACCTTTTGATTTTTAAGCTGCCACTCATTATTTAATTTAAAAATTACACATAATCTTTCAGATTATGACAGCTTTGGATTTTCTTCTTCTAGTAATTTGTTAAAAGAACTTACTATCCTTTCCAATTAGCTAAGTAAGCAAAAATCAATGTATCTGAACAACTTGACATATCCTTGACACAAGGATTACCAGGCGAGAGACTTATGTTTCAGCTTTTTATTAATTGACATATTCTGAAGGAAGACATTATCTGTACTTAGAAAAACTGATTTTGTATAAAGAACAACAAATCCCAATGACCAAGCTTGACTCTGGAGCAGAGTGGAAAAAATGGATTTTCCTCTTTTCATTGTGGAGGTTGGTAACTACAGTGTGAAATGTTGCATGTAATATCAGACACAGGTGATTTTGCTCAACTTTCCCCCTTTACCCTTTTCCTTTTAAAATCTTTGTTAAGGGTGGGTGCCCTTGGAAATAAATGTTATATAACAGTAGAAGTTTGGCTTCAATAAAAATAAAGAAAAGCTTGTTTGAAAGGATATCAAAACAATTAAAAATACTTAAGAATTTTAAGTATTGTATACTTTCAAAGCAAACCTGATGTTATTTTTTGAATTCTTAGCCTTAGAGTTAAAAACATTGCTCACTAATCATAATTCACAGCTATGTCTTCAGTAATAGTTTGCATTTTAAAAAGAAATTCTGTTACTGTAAGAGATTATAAGAATTAAGACATAAATATTATAGGGGGCTATTGTTACTACTTTACCTGCATTAAGAGCATATGAAATAAAATACTATAATACTTGGACTCAACAACTTAAAGTGCTGATCAAATCATTTGGCTAAAAGAATGCTTTTAGTCCAAGTATCTAAAGTCCACTGAAACACTCTTTCCGAGTTAATTCAAAGAGTTTCAACAGAGAAATACTTACTCCATGCCTTGTGCTGTTTGCCGTGCAATATCTATCAGCTTGATCATCTCAAATTTGGTCTCAATGATATGTAGATGGTGATATAAACTGGAGCCTTCACACCACTGTGTAACAATGGCCAACTGTGGTTTTGTTGAATAGCCCATAAAGAGTAGGATATTCACATGTCGTGTTTTCCTACAAAAAGAAAGACTCAATTCAATTCAACAAGCATTTATTGAAGTTCTATTATATGCCACACCCTATGCTAGCACTACCAAGATAAAAAACAAAATAGTCCTGGCCTTCAAAGAGCTTACATTCATTGGGGGTCAGGGTGGAGAGTAGGCAGAAGTGGAAAACAACATATACAGAGAGAAATAAATACAAAACATACAAAGCAAATCAAAATAATGTTTCTGATGGGAAGAGCATTAATAAGGGTAGATATCAAGAAAGACTAATGCTTCAAAGTTATATCTGAACTTTTGGTGTAAAACAGTATAAGAGGACTTGTTTTTTCAGCTATTTCAAGACACTATCATACCTTTCCCTCTTTTTGCTGGGCTAAGCACTCCTAGTTTTTCCAACAACCCTTACTGGCTACAATTTCTGTACCTCTGAATTCTGGTTGCCCTTCCCTGCACATATTCTGGGTTTGTCACTGTCCCTCTTAAAAAGTGATACGCAAAGTTGAATATGATATTCAAAATACATCTGAACAGCAGACAACTTCCTGTTATCTGGACACCTTTTATATTGCTGATATTTCTGGGAGGAAAAAAGGTTGAATATGAAATCTACTCAGAAAAACACTTATGTTTCTACATCTTCTGCTTTATTGAAAATTAGATGAAATACTGATTAAACACTTTCAACGTACATTGCACTGTACTAGGTAGGTACTGAAGATACAAAGAAAATATTAAAATTCTTGCCCTCATGAAGGTTATAGTCTATTGTATGCGAGGTGGTAAGATAAGGGTATATATATACATAAACAGTGATAAGCATAATCAAGGTTAGGAAGTGACAAAGGCAAAGAAAAGATCAAAGAACTCTGGTAACATGTGAGGAGGGAGAACACATCTATATAATCGCGGGAATTAAAGGAAGGCTTCAAAAAAGGTGGGTCCTGAGATAAGCTTTGAAGGAAGATGAGGATTCTGAACAGCAACATTGAGCAGTGAGGACATTCCAAGCATGGGGATGGCTTTTGTAAATGTAGGAAGGCAGATGTAATGCTGGATTCTCAGGGATGGCTAGTTGTCCCAGTCTGGCTGGAAGAATAAGAAATGGCTTACAAGCTCATGGGTCAGTTGAGTTTATTTCCCTTAGACCTTTTCAGGTTAAATGACTTGTCCAAGGCCACACAGATAGTAAGTAGAGGAGAAGATTCAAACCTAGATTTCCTAACTCAAATGCCCATTTCCTTTCCATGGTTCCATGCTGGAAATTCCATGCTGGAAATGAAGACTGGAGACAGATGGTAAAGGGCCCTCGATGGCAGGCCAAGTTTATATTCTACTCTAACAATAGCAAGCATTTACATAGCACTTTAAGGTTTGCAAAATCTTTCACAAATATTATCTCATTTGATCCTCCCAAATGGTAGGTGCTATGTTTATCCCCATTTTGTAGATACGGAAACTAAGGCAGACAAAAGTTAAGTGACTTGCCCAGGGCCTCATGATAAATAAGGGTCAGAAGCTGTATTTGACCTCAGGTCTTCCTTATTCCAGGTCTAGTTCTCTATACACTGTATCACATAGATGCTAGAGGAAACAGGAAGCCTAAAAGCTATAGCCCCTCTCCTTGTGCCTTGATCACATCCCTCTCCCTTCCTCCAGGAGCTCACCTCCCTCTTGGATAGCCCCTCTATTGCTCCAATTTTCAAATTTGCTGTATCCACTGGCTTATTTCCTACACCTATAAATGTGCCCAGATTAACCACATCTATAAAAAAAATCTTAACTTATTCATTTTGTCCCTTAAGCTACCATCCTCTATCTTACATCTATACTTGGTTTGGCTTTTAAAGCCTTTTGTCATCTGGGCTCTTCCTACTTTTCCAGTTTTCTTATACCTTACTCCCCTCCACACAATCTACCCTCGTGTGACACTAGTTTCCTTGCTGTCCCTCAAAAAAAGGCACTCTGTCTCCCAACTATGCATTTTCACTGGCTGGAGTGTTCTCCTTCTTGGAATCCCTGGCTTCTGTCAAGCACTCAGCTCAAATCCATCTTCTGTAGAAGGCTCTTCCTGGGCCCCACAGGTACTGGGCTGTCTTCTCTGGTGATATCTTCTCTGTATATGCCTGCTATCTACCACGCTATTTAAATGTTGCTTCCCCATTAGGATGTAAGCTTCTTTGGGACAGTGACTGTTTTTGCCTTTATCTGCACTGTAAAACCCAGCACAGTGTCCTGCACATAGTGAGTACTGCATTCCTTCATTCCAACCTCTCTCACATCCTGGACTTGCAGGTCTGACAACATCATCACTTTGCTCAAGAGCTTTAATTGCTTTCTATTGCCACTAAGATAAAATACACATATCTCTGTTGGTATTTAAAGATCCTCCATGATCTGGCTCCAGTCTGACTTTCCATACTGATCAAACATGATTTTGTCTCATACATTCTATATTCCAGCCAAACCGGACTACCTGCTGTTGCTCATCCACGACACTACATCTTCTATGACCTCAGGACCTTTATATAAGCTGTAACGGTCTCCCTTTCATCACTTCCACTTCTTGAGTCCTTATCTCCCCTCAGGGCTTAGTTCAAGTGACCCTCATTTCAAAAGGTCTTTCCTAATTCCCCCAGTTCTGAGTATTCCCCTTCCTCTCCTGCAATTTCTTTGTAATTTTTCCCATATACCTAGTGATTACTTATCTGTGTGCATGTTGTAGCCCTACAGTAACAGGTTAGCTTTTTGAGAGCAACTGTCTCATTCTCTTTGTATCTAAGCATGATGCTTGGCATACAATAGACACTTAATAAGAACTTTTAAAAACAAACTGAAATGAAGTGAATTTGAGCATTGAAGCGAAGCAGTCAGACCTGTTCTTCAGAAAGATGACTTCAGTGGGGATGTGAAGAATGGACTACAGAAGGGACTGGTGGAAAGGTGATTGATTGAGTAGTACAGAGGAGGGATGAGAAGTCCCTGGACTAGAGCGGTGAATTACATGAATGGAGAAAAGGATGACTGGGAGGTGATGTGGAAGCAGGAGGCAGACTCCACAAGCCTTGTAACAACTGAATATAGTGAAGTAGAAGAGTGGTGAAAGAGTCTGAGCATTTGAACGTTGGTGCTTGGGAGGAACAGGTAAGTGTAAAGGAAGGATCAGTAGGGTTAGAGGACACGAGAGAAAAGAATGCATTCAGTCAGGGACATCCGGAGTCTGAGATGCCTACAGAATATCCAGCTAAGTGGCACACCCAGAAAACAGATGTAGGGCCCTTGAGGGCTGGGGTGCAGAAGAGAGCTTATTTAGGGCTGAACATATAGAATTGGGAGGAGTCATCTGTGTAAAGATGATAAATGAATCTATGTGAATGGATGAGATCCAAAGAAGAAGGTGCACTGAGAAAAGAGAAGAGGGCTCAGTACTGAGGCTTGGGGACTCCTAGGCTCAGGGAGCAGGAAAAATTGCAAAGCCAGTAAATAAATGGGAAACACATCATGATAAGCATCTCAATTCTCTGGAAAATAATGTACACAATGCTCACCTGAGCACTCCTACTTCATTTTTGAAGGCCTGTAACTGCTGAGGTGTGGGTGCTGTCACATTCAACATTTTCACAGCTACATCACCTAGAAGATAATTGTCATCCCAAGAGAAAAGCATTTTTAAAAAAAGAATGGTTGGGTATTTTCACCAGTCACCACAGCCCTACTAAAATCTGTATCACTAGGAAATGTGCTTATGAATTATACTAACTTCTTTTTTGTTTAGTTGTTTTTTGGGAAGCAATCCAAGTTAAGTGACTTGCCCAGGGTCACACAGCTAGGAAGTGTCTGAGGCTGGATTTGAACTTAGGCTGACTCCAGGGCCAGTGTTCTATCCACTGCACCACCTAGCTGCCCCTACACCTTAACTTCTTAAGTTTTCTTATTTTCTAGGGAAAAACCCAACCAATGAGAGATACGCATGCCAGAAGAGTTTATATTGTTTAAGTTATTGGGAATTCAGCTTTGTCAATTGCATTCCAAAACCATTTTCAAGAGTGGTTATACTAGACCTAAAAAGAAATGCAGTTAACAACGGATAATGCTGAAGCAAAAAATGTCAGACTCAACCGTGTTGGCTGAAAGTCAAGTAAACTGAAATCAACCTTTTAGCATTGAAATTTTTAAGGCTTTTTCAGTTTATGGATTACTTTAAGCTCGAGTAACAACCTATCTCATCTGTTACTTTTTTACAAAAAGGGATGATTTTACCTAGGAAAGGAATCACTAATATGATTACATATATTTAGATGTTCAATTATGGTTTTTAATGTAATTTAACATCTTTAATGCAGCTTAACACTAGAGTAACCATGTATATTGAAAACAACACACATTTTGTCATGAATTTGTATTTGAGACCAGCTTAATGATTTTCATATATGAATAAACTTTTGAAAATCACTTTGAATCATGCTTTAACAAAAGGTAAGAAAGGGTACTAATATCATGAATCTATAAAAACCTATTTTTATTCCTTGCAGTTTTTAAAAACCAATCTTTGGAGAATTCCACTGAATGACATGCCATATGATAAAATAAATAATACTTACTTTAGCACTTTCCATGAAAGATTTAAAAAATATGCAATAATTATAAACTTGAAAACTAAGTTTTGTCCTAATGCTTACATACCATGCCATTTTCCCTTGTAGACTGTTCCAAATGATCCAGATCCTATCCTTTGTCCAACTGTAATTTGCCCATCTGGAATCTCCCAATCATCACTTGAGTCCCGTCGACCAAGGGTTTTCTAAAATAAAATTCAACCAAAATAATGTAAAATCAGATTTATTCATTATAAAGGAAATGTATTTTAAGACTTGCCTAAGCCTGGTAATGATATAATATATGAAAAGATTTAAATTATGATTTTATTTTCCATCAGAATTAGCAATATCTGATTTGCAATTTAGTATCAGTGATGGGGTAGGGGCCCAAGCCGAGAACTTTGCCCCTCATTCCAAAAAGATTTTGGGTCCCATTTGTATGGGCCCCAGAAAACCCTTAAACTTTCTTTGAACTCACTTATCTGGTCAAGGAAGTTTAGCAGTCTCCAGATTATTAACTGGCCTAACCGCCTAAGCGGAGCTATCTCTTGAATACCCTGAAGAAGCCTAGTCTTTGATACCCTAATGAAGTCTAGTATATTTCCCAACTAGGATCTTACCCAGACCCTATTTAACCTCTTCCTTCCCTATCTTCCACTTCTTTGTTACCCTAATGGAGCCTAACCCTCCACTGTCTATTCCCAGATGACCCCATTCTGCCTCCCATGCTCCCATGGAGTTCTCCCTAAACTCCTCTCCCAGTCACCCCAGCTTCAAGATCCTCTTCCCAGCTCCTCCTCCAAAATTATTTGGCTGTATATAAGATCCATCCTGGCCCCCATTTATTTATTTATTTAGTTTGCTTTTTGGTGAGGCAATAGGGGTTATGTGACTTGCCCATGGTCACACAGCTAGCTGGCTCTCATTTAAATGCTGAGATTTCCTCATGCCCGATCGTCCTTATGGGTGTCACTAACGTTCAGACTCCTTAAGAGTCTGGCCTGTATGGTTTATCTCTAATAAAACCCTGTCTTTGGCTGAAAGAAGACTTGGGTTGAATTCATTCAGGCAGAAACCACGTGTTGTGATTTTGGGGTCCCAGCACCCCTGGCACCTACACCTCAACATCAGGGCACTCATAAAACACCGCTGTTGTTTGGACATGCAAGTGAATTGGATTTAAGTGAGAGAAGGCTTCGCAAAGTCACTAGTCTCACCTTCTCCTCTGGAGCCATCTGGGTCTGGGGGCAAGATACAGATAAGGACAACTAGAGATGGCCCTGGATGCAGTGGGAGACCTTAGCCTTTTTAAGCTAAGGTCTTTTAACAGGTTTCAGTTTGACTGAGGTCACACCTCATTCAGTGATTAGGCTAGGTAAGAAATAAGGCAGAGAATAGCCTCTTGTACCTAGTCCAAAAAAAAAAAAATCAATCTGGGAAGGGAAGACCCTCAGGATTTCTGGTCAAAATTGAAACAATTGCTATTTACATTCACTCTGAGCCATCAGGGCCCAAACAATGACCAAAGAAGGCTTGGGCTGGGACCTATTGTTGGCCAATCAATGAGAGCTGGAGTAATTTGGGTTTAAGGCATGGTCCTTAAGAAAAAAAAATGATGTTGGGATATACAAAATGAATTATTACTTAAACCAAAATAATTAAATCTAACATATCAAGGTCATTTCACCAACCAATCCCTATCCCTCCATTACAATGTCTCTTAAACAGTTTTCATTATCTATCTTGTCTGATTTTTTTCCTAAGTAAAAAGGCCATAAAAGCTCTTAAGTAAACATTTGCATATGCTATTCCCTTCCCCCTCTTCCCGCTACCAAATTATCAGAAAGAGTAGATCTCATTCTTCAGCTACCAATGCCTTTGTTTCAGTCACAGCAGAGATGAGAACAGCAATTAGAGATTCAGAAATAATTCCTGCACCAAAAGACTGTCAGTTCTAAGATGGCTTTTGGAACAATATAAATTGCATGTCAGAGAACACCAAATCAGCACATTTGGATAATGTATTAAGTGACCACAGTTAGTTTAAATTATTTTAGTTTTTGCATGAAGCAAAATCTATAGCATCTAACTTGTGTCAAGTGTTACTTAGATACTAATAATGTGACAAGATTTACAACAAATGTCCACTGCTCTTTGAGTTGTTACTACATGGCTTTTAAAAAAAAGAAAAACTTAGGAGAAAAGCAGGAAGATGACCTTCTGCCCTTACCATTCTATTCCTGTCTTCAGAAGATGATGAAGATTTTCTTTCACGCTGAGGTCCTGGAGATTTTTGTAATGCTTTCACATTAGTTAAAGATCCAGGCAAGGAAGCAGGAGGGGTGGCAGACAAGCCTGTTGTTGACCCTGAATTATTTTTTAAAAAATGCATCCATTAAAGGAGGATCAAATCTATTGTTTTAAAAAATCTTAAGAAATTTAATACTTGTTTTGAAAGATGCAGTATGTCCAAATGTCTTAGAGGGATATTCATGTTTTAATGTGCTTATATAATTTTTACCAAATAAACTCCGTTCAATTTTCTCTATCAAACTGTTGCAGTAGTTCATCTTACATATCAATGCTAAGTCTGAGCACAATTTTTCTTTAAATTAAAAAAATAACATACTAATGAAAATCACAAATTAGATGCTTATTTCTCTGGCAGGAGAAGATTAGTTCCAATAAAAAAAATCTGTTATGTCCCAAATATTTGGAATATCTTTAAAATTATATTAATATAATTTAAAAGGCACAGATCACAAAAAGATGGGAGAATGTGACTGCGATAGCCCTAAAAATTAAAAAAAAATTTGATTCTTTGTTATCTAGAAATATAAAATATTTAATCCAAAGAAGCACACTATACCCTAATAAGCCATACTACTTATGAATTTTGTTGTCTCCCTGAGGTCTGTTAAACACAGAGAGGGATTCTTTATCTATATATAAAGTTAATGGTATACACAAAGTCAAGTAGGTTTTGCTGGTCAAAAAAATCGAAACAAAACAAAATTCCTTTACAAATGACCAAAACTTAGTGATACAAATTCCACGGCTTCACTGCTAAATTACTGCCTAGGCAATATGTGTATTGGTCAAGGGAATCTTAGCACATACTCTTTCTGAAAGGAGATCCATATTCAAGAGCTGTGGGGAAAGCTTGGCCTCACCAGTGTGGACCAAAGGATCCACTAGATTCTGGCAGCCTTGTGCTAGCCTACAGAATGTCACCTCTGCTTCCCGTTGGCACCTTTAGGATGTATCCAAGAGCTTGCAAAGCTTATTCAAGATGAAATCACTAAAATGACTTCCATCCTTTTGGGGGATATGGGAAGCTACAGTGAAGGAAAGTGGGAAGGTAGTTCTGAGGTCATGCCAATAAGCAGAATCTAGTCTTTTTGAATCTGGCTCAACGGGTGTTCAAGTTCCCTATTTTATCAGTGGGGTTGTACTGAGATTTTCTCATAGTATTCTCCTGGGTTTAAATTTGGAGATTAAATATCTGAGGTCCTCCTGGAGTGCTGTCATATAGATAATTACTTGGTAACACAGTCCAAGTTAATCCCTCCACATATAAAGCAAAAAGCAAAAACAAAAAACAACTTGAGGGAGATACTGCTTCTTAAGATGTTTACTACCATTAGGAGAAAAGTTATACTTCAATCTAGTGCAAAAGGCCAAAATAACAGTAACATTAGTCAAAGGTTAAGCCTGTGTAAAAATTTGGTCATCCCATCTTTTATATCCAATTCTCTGAAAGGACAAAATGATGATTGAGATTAACTGGTTCTGTCTATCTTTTTATATAAAACCACTGCAACAAATAGGCTCGATTGCTTGATGATGTTTAGCTGACAAACTTTTCTAAGCAACTATGCTAATTAAACTAATTTTTCTCAGTAAATTCTGCATACTTTCCAAGGACAGGAACAGTTGACCTAGGAAAGCAACTGTAAGGCCTAGAAGCTGAAGCTTAATGCTGAAGCACAAATTAATAGCTCCAAGTAATTAATACCTTTTAGCAAAATCTTTGAAAATAACGCATACTTATACAATGTTTTACTGAAAGCTTACCGAGGAACAATCCTGACAAAAGTAGAACAGATATCCCCATTTTACAGATTGGGGAACCAGGATTAAGTGAATTGCCAAGATTATATAATTTAGTATCAATCAGAGTCAGGAGTTGAAATCAATTGGTCTTTTGATTCTAACTGTGCTAAGCCGTGTCCCCTCCCATGAAAACACTGGTATGGGGCACTCCCAGTAAGGAAACTCCCTCTACCAATACAAATGAGCAACTATTCTGCCTCTTACAGTCTAAGAATTGCTTGGGGGGGCAATGAGAGGTTCAGTAATTTGTCCAGGGCCACACAATCAGCATATGTCTGAGGTGGAACTTGAACCCAGACCTTTCTGGACTAGAAGTTATCTCTCTACCCACTACCCCATATTAAGCCTCATTATTTGTCTTTTAGATTAAGTACAGTAAGATATCTATACCAATTTTGTACCATTAAATGAATTATAATAAATGTAACCACAGTACTCGAAATACGGAGGAATGACATATGATGTCATCTCACTTTTTGGAGTCTGAAATCATGCTGCTACCCTTTTTCTCTCACAGTAAAACCTGAATCTAACATTACATAGCATTAATGAAGAACAGAAACTTAGGTTTTCTTAAGTATATTACGAATAATCAGGTACAATAACTTTTATTTCTGCATAGCACCTTGTTTCTTGTGCTTAATATGTTATAAAATAATCTATTTCCCATTGCACAGAAGCATTAATATTGTTGATTATCAGAGAATCTCCAAAAAAAAAGTCAAAGTCCCAATAATGTGTCCCTGAATAATTTATCTAATTTACATTTTCACAGAATATGACTGCTAAAATACAAATAAAAACATTAATCACCACAGAAATGTCACTTAAATGGATTAAAACCAAAGGAATTCAGATCGAAGGCCCATACCTTGTTAGTTCCTTCCAGATAAATTTACAACAAACATGACCAATAGTTACAAGGTTAAAAACAAGATGGACACTTCCAGCTCAGAATTTCCTTGCTTTTAAAAGTTTATGTCAGACAACATACAGAAAGCTAGTGGTAGTGAATATGTATAAGAAGCACATTCAGAGCATTCCAGCCAGGCCAAGCAGAAAATTGAGGTTTTTTTTTTCCTCTGAAAACTCTCACACTTACAAACACACGCTGTGAGGGTGAGGCACGAACAGCATTTGTGGTTTTTATTTATTTATTTTGGGGGGTTTGGGGTGGTGTGAAAACAAGAAAGAAGAGCCCAACTACCTCTGAACACTGGGCCAGGCTCAAAATCAAACACTATTTCACTGGGGACAGAATGTAGGAGGGGACTGGGAGTCCGGGATTGGTATTTCCGAAGACAGCGCATCAGTTGGTTCAAGGGGGCTGTTAGAGAGAGAAAGAAAGGAGCAGGCAGAGACAGGAAGACAGACACACAGAAGAAATGAAAGAAGTCATGGGGAATAAATAAGATGACTTGAAGCCTGCTTAACAGAATAATTTTGGTCATAAAAAAAAAAACAACCAAATACTTATTTTTATAAAATCCCAATAACTAAAACAAATAAACCAAAAAATCCTCCCCAAACCCAAAGCAGTTCAATATGAAGGGTAAAAATTGCCATTTAATCTTAGATACTAAGCAGGCACTTTTTTATGACTAGGTTAATAGCTTTGTGATGCCAACATGACTGCAACATTTAAATGCTGGATGTATTGGGGGAAAATTATCAAAAGCCACAGTTATCAAGACATATGAAAGTCAAACTGGCAACAACATTATCTGGTGGGTTCACAGAATAACAAACAAACAAAAAATTTCTATATCTGAGGTACTATAAACTCTAGATGCAGAGTTCACAAGACAAGGTGACCCAGCATTTTAGTAGGTTTAAAGGTGAAGAGGCAGTACAACAAAATACAATTATACAATGGATTGAGGTAGATAAAAATTTAGATATTCTGCTAAAGGTATATAGCAAGTTGAAATGAAGAGGCCATATTAAGAGATATTTGTGTAAAGCTATAAAAGCATTCAATTACTATACTCATTTATAAGGACATTTATAAGGACAGATCTTGATAGGTAACAAGATATTCTGAAACATGATACTTTGGACAATATTTTACGAGAAATATTCTTATGATGAATTATTTTCATTAGCCTCCAAATTTATAACTGGATACTATAATCAGTGCCAGGTTGATTGGGTAATGGGTTTGACTTCAGCTTGTTTGTTTGTTTTGTAAGCAGAACTGAACTATTCCAAGGGGTAATTGAACATCTGCCCAGTCACCTACGGTATAACACATCTAGACTTTACACTTTTTTCAGGAAGACAAGGGGAAGAAGTCATAAACACCGACCTACTATTCCTAGTCACCTGGCATCATAGAAATTGGCTGGAATACTGGGGAGGTTGGAAAACTTCCAGGATATATTAATATAAAGATAGTAGTTATCAGGAGAAATTTTGATCACCAGAAAACCCTGTGATCAAATTTAAAAAAGAAATAAACATCCCAAAGGGAAGTTTAATAACGATATTTTGAGGATGGATACAGATCAGCAAAGCAACAGAATTCTCCATGTAAAAATACTTCAAAATAATTGATGGAACATTTAAGTTCCTTTCTCCTACGTGCCTACTCTACCCACCCGAATTAATATATGTTTTATCAGGACAAACACTAAATATAGAAAAGTAAAGCTGATAATTTGGTTTTTCTCTACACATTTCTCTCTGTGTCTGTGTTTCATGAAACGAGCCAGTAAAAAAGGACAGAGGCAGCAAAGCAATGGCATTTTCCCCCAAATTCTCTTGCGAAATTAAAATGACTACTTACCTCCATCACCCCGTAACCCTTGGTCTCTAATCAAGTCCTATAAATAAATAGTAATGTGTATTTACTTTGATTATACAGTTAAAGATCAAAAATAGTGTTTCATTTCCCACTAAATATCACTAGTAGCTGGGCTAATTAAAATGAGACCAGTATGACTTCATAAAACTTAAAAACCATAGGCTAGCCAACATCTAAGATGCCATCCAAAAAAGAGACAAGTCCCTAATTTGAACCTACTGATAAGAGATCAGCTTAATACAGATTTACAAAATTATTTCAGGTGTTCAAAATCAAGTGAAAGTATGAATTCACTTTAAAAAAGGCTTACTGACAATGCAAAAATCAAAATATATCTAACTTGAGTGACTGAAGGAGAGGCAGAGGTAGAAGAGAAACTTCCCACTTCAGCCTGTCCCTCTGCTTACCTCCACCCTGACTTAGCAGTATTCATCATTTGCCATTACCCCTAAACTTGTCTGTGAATAAGTTTACTCATCTGCCAAGGGTCCAATTTTCTGTATAGAAACCATGACATTAAACACAGAAGCAATTTATTTAAAGAAAAATTTCTGTTGGATTGTCAGGGTACAGCCCTCACTACCCTTTATTCAGATAACAATTTAGCAGGTATTTACTGAGCAACTACTACATACAAGATGACATGAGGCATAAGGAGGCATAAGACAGGCCTTAAAAGAGTTTATCATCTAATTGGATTATTAAGAAGTAAAAGGAAGCCAATTAGTAATATAATATTTAGATAACAATTCAAGACAACAAGAGATACCAGAAGGTACTTTATAATTAAGGTAGACACCATAAGAAAATAAAATGTACTAGAAATTCAGAAAAGGAAAAAAAATCACTCACTAAAGGAGGAGGGAGGACTTGAGCTGGGTCTGCAAGGATGGATAGATTTGGATAGGAAGAAGGGAATGGCCTAAGCAAAGAGGCATGTGAATGAATATATGTTCTAAGGGTGATAAATAGAATAATTTGATCAAACCAATTTTATTAGAATGGAGTTCCTGCAATATGAGATATAACTAAAGAGTTAAGGTGGGGCTAGGCTATGGGATGCCTTGAATGTCAAGCTACAGAGTCTAAATCTTCCTTCAGGTAACAGGTAGCCATTAAAGTAATTCTAGGAAGGGGAAATAAATAATTAAGAAGAGGGAGTATGGTACAATGAAAAGAAAGGCCTGGATTCAAGTCCTCCCTTTAATACATAATGACTGTAGGACACTGACCACTCTCTGCACTATCAAGTTGCAGACAAGACACCCACATGGATGGGCCCAGGAAATTTCTCCCAATGCACCCCTACACACCAATGAAATCCCAGGTTTGATTAAAAAACATTACTGTGACTAAACAGGTGGACCTAAGTACAGCTGGAGAGAGGAGAGCCTGCAGATCATCCAGGAGATACAAGAGGAGCCTTGGGGTAAAGAGATGGGGAGGGAGAGGACCAAAGGCAGAGACACCCACTGCAGGCTCTACACTCCAAACACTTGGCTAGGAGGAGTAAAAAACCACAACTTGGAATGCAAGGCATTTTTTTCAAAAATGAAATCAAATCACATGGATGAAGGCATGGATGGTATGCTCATCAAGTTATGTGGATGGCAAAAAGTTGGACAAAACAGTTGATGTACTGGATAACAGAGTTCAGATCCAAAAAATATATCTTGGAAAAATTTGAATGGTAGATTGAAATTAGCAAGATTAAATTTAAGAGGGATAACTTTAAAGTCTTAGTCTTAGGTTCAAAGAATCATTTGTACAAATAAGCAGGGTGAAGGAGGGAAAGACAAGAATAAGCACAGTTATAAAGTAGTTCACCTGAAAAAGATGGATTTTAGTGGACTGCAAATTCAATGAGAGTCAATGTGCCACAATTCTAATTTAATTTTTAGCTGTGTGAATAGAAAGATGGTGTCTACAGCAAGAGACTCAATAGTTTTGCTGGATGTGACCCTGATCAGACTACATCTGGAGTACTGTGTTGTCTTCTGGGTTCCACGGTATGGAAGGACATTAAAAAACCATGACTTATCAACAGCAGGATTACCAGAATATGAAGAGGATTAGAAATCTCATCAAATGAAGATCTATGGGAGAAACTGGGCATATTTAACCTGAAAAACAGGAGACTTATGGGAGAAGGTAACAAGCTGTCTTTCAATATTTGAAGGATTAACAATTTTGTGGAAGAATTAGACTTATTTTCACTGGTTGCAAAGAACAGAACTGGAACCAATGGGCAGAAGTTATCCAGAGGCAAATTTTGGCTAAACATAAGGAAAAAGTCTTTGCCATTAGAGTGGTCTAAAAACTAGAGTAGAACAAAGACTCACTGGGGAATAGTGGGTTTTCCATCCCTGGATGTGCTTAAGCGAAAACTGAATGAATTATCAGGGACACTGCAGAAGAAAATCCATGCTTCAGGGTGGTGTTGGGTTAGATGACCTCTGAGTTCCCTTCCAACTTTATTCTTAGATGAGACATTAATCTAGCTTTATAATCATATCTATTAGCTAGAAAGTCAGAACTAAGAAAGCAGAGGACAAGACTAGGCAGAAGGACTGCTAAGAAAGGGCAAGGTCTAGTTTCCTATAGTTGATAGAAACGACCAAAATTAACCTAGCAGAAGAACTCTTATAATTTATATACTTTAAATCTTCTATAGCTGTATTTCCTATCTCTGGCCTCACCCTGTATGTTTTCTCTATAATGTTTTGTATTAAATTTCTTTTAAAAAATTACCTATGGGGTAATGAGCTGTTTGAAGGGGGTGGGACAGGTGAGGAAAGAAAGATGGGGGTTGGGAGAAATGAGACAGGGTTAAGAAACCTATATTTTTTTCCAATAAAATAGCTAAATGCTAGGGAACCCAGGAAAAAGATGGCAAGTGACAGAAGTAAGAAAAAAATAGAAATCATGAGCAAGCCAAATCCTTAGCTTGCTGTTTCAAAGGAGAATTGGCATCTCAGACCAAGTGGAGCCAGAGGTAGCCCCTGGATCTTCCTTCTCTAAATGCCTGGCCCATAGCATTACAATTTGGTGAAACACAACATAAAGAGAAAGTATTTGTTTGAATGGATTAGGATGAATTATTGAAGAAAGAAGGAATTCATGGCTATAAAGAAGCTAAATAAATGATTAGCTCTTGGGGGATACTTCTGTCTATGCAAAGATGTACTTTGAGCATACCATCATAAGGGTGCTCAAGATTAAAAATAAATACAACTTAATGAAATAATTTAAAATTACTTTTTAGAGCGCATTAGCTATGGTGATGTTTATTTCACAATGACTACAAAGTAATGAATGGCTGAAATCTTGGGGAGAGAACTACAGGGAGTGGCTCGTAAGAATAAAGAGTATTATGACTGGTTTAAAGCATTAATCAGTAATGTACATACATTTAGGAGGGATGTTAAAAATTTCTCTGATCTGTGATTAGTGAAAATTTCTACTTCAACTAATACAATGCATAAAAAAGTTAATTTACTTTATTGTGACTCTAAAGATACAGAATACTTACATCAATATTGACAGGTTCTATTGTGTTTATATGCACATTGGGAGCTGATGAGGACCGGTCCCGTTGCCCAAACTGGTTCCGATGATCCTCATCTGCTGGTCGAAAGGGCTGTGGAATTGGAATGGATTTTGAAGGCGAAGGACTGGTAAGAATTGGGGGCCTGGAAAGTCAAGTTTGGAAAATAAGATTCAGAACTACTATACATGCTACCTCACATTCTAAAATGGAACAGCAGACACTTCTTTGTTTTTATATTCTCAAGTAAAATCAAAGGTGAGAAAGCATTTAAAAATTATGACCATCAGTAATAGTTTAACAGAAATTTTCAAACAATTAATCTTAAGAAGGCAGCTTTGCTCAGTACCTTAAGGAGAGGCCTTCAGGACCCTGCCTGATTACAACATCATTACATTTATTCCAAGGGTAACGAGAAATTACCTTTGGTCACTAGATGATATTCTTAATTCTCTACTTGGAGAAACTATTTAAAATTTAGTAGCAAGTAGCTAAATATATCTACCACCTAGTTTTTTACATAATTTCCATCATGCTAGAAATCACTAATGCCAGGAAATATATTATATTATGGGAGCAGGGAGATAGAGGACTAAGTAAATAGAAAAAAATTTTTTTAAAGAATTTACACAGACTGTAGAGGAATATTAATCATGAGCTTGCAGGTAGTGGCACGACATGCTCAAATCTATTTTTATGTTCAGTTTCCCCTTACATTTCCAATGTAATATCTCTTTATGTTCTGAGGCTTTTAACACCTCTGATACAAGCACGCATTCTCCACCCCAGGAGGCAGAGAATTATTTATTCTTCGTATGGTAAATGACACTGAAGTAGGTATGTAATAGTTTCTTTCTGATGATACTACTACATACACTTCCTATATAACAAATGAGATAGTATTTGTAAAAGCACCTAGCAGAGTGCCTGGCACATAATCAGCACTTACTAAATACTTGTTACTTCCCTTCCTCTCCACCCTCTTGTTTACCAAATTTCATTGTTTAGAGCTTTAAAGAAATAAGTGAGGTCATTCCCCAATTGATAAATGGTCCAAGGATATGAACAGGCAGTTTTCAGATGAAGAAAT
>NW_020954648.1:11004482-11027474 GCF_900497805.2 Vombatus ursinus
TGTGGGAAAATTGGAACACTAATGTATTGTTACTGGAGTTGTGGAGAGCAGTTTGGAACTGTTTCCAAAGGGCAATAAAAATGTGCATATTCTTTGACCCAGCAATATCACTTCTAGGACTGTATCCCAAAGACAACATAAAAATGAGAAAAGGACCGACAGGTACAAAAATATTTATAGCAGCTCTTTTTGTGGTGACAAAGAACCATAAATTGAGAGGATGCCCATCCATTGGGGAATGGCTGAACAAGTTGTGGTATATGAATGTAATGGAACACTATTGTGCTATGAGAAATGATGAGCAAGTGGACTTTAGACTTTTATGGACTGATGCTAAGTGAAGTGAGCAGAACCAGGAGAACATTGTACACAGTAACAGCCATGTTGTGTGATGACTAACTTTGATTGACTTAGCTCTTCTCAGTAATGCAAGGATCTAAGACATCTCCAAAAGTCTCATGATGGAAAATACTATCCATATCCAGAGAAAAAACTATGGAGTTGGAATGCGATCAAAGCTTACTATTTGCTCTTTTATTTTCTTCTGCTTTGTTTCGTTTCCTCTTTCGTGTGTTTCCTCCTATTGGTTCTATTTCTGCCTTACAACATGACTAATGTGAAAATGTTTAATAGGAATGTATATGTAGAGTCTATACCAGATTGCACACTGTCCTGGGGAGGGAGGTGAGGTGAGAAAAGGAGAAAAATTTAAAACTCAAAAGCTTACGAAAGTAATTGTTGAAAACTAAAAACAAATTAACAAAAAAATAATTAATTAATTAAAAAGAAAGAAATAAATGAGAAATTCCCCTACCTAGAACTCTCTAACAGAAAGAGGACACGATATCTGGAGGGAGGAGAGTGCCTAAGATACCCTCATGACCCATAAGTTGTCAAGAGTCATGTTGGAGAGTTTGAAACAAAGAAACAAAGTTTGAAACAAGCTGTACTCAGGAGACAGAGAGGAAAGTTGTAGGGAGTCTACAGTCTCAAGAATGATGGAACAGATCAGTATTGTGATATTGTGATCAATTGCTGATGATCCTCAAACAACCCTTCAGGACTACCAAATGTCTCACTGAATTCATCAACAGCTCCTTCCTCATTGGTGGATACTTTCACTCTAGCCTAGAAGGTATGAGTGCCACCTACCAAAAATATTAAATAGAAGGCAGAAAGACCAAGTGAAGGTAAAGAGCAGAAAACTGAACGTTGTTACTATTGTTTTTCACTAAAATGAAAAACTGGGCCCAAGAGTCAAAAGACAGACTGAAAATAAGAGATTGAAGTTAAATGTGTCTTGGAAGTGAGGAAAGAGCTTAAGAAAGAATCAAGAATTGAGGTAAAAAGGGGAGTAGTCATAAAAAACAGGCAGATGAGACAACATGATCTGTATGGAAATCATACAGAAGCCTGAGGGGATGCCTAATATGAAAGAAAGTCACCGAATAAAGTAAGATAGGTTATTAAGGAGAGAAAATTTGGATTTAGGACCAATAGCAGGACGATACAAAAGGGATGCTCAGCTTTACACAGAAATCAGAGGCAAATTTGGCATGTTAGAGCTGGGGGGAAAGGAATCACCTGAAACATTTCTTAAGTCAACATTCATTGCAAAAGAGGATAAAAAGGGAAAAATACTTGGAATAACATTTATGATCCTCAAATTCCTTATAATTCAGATTTCTAATTTGCAAAATGATAACAGAAAATCATCTTTCCAAGTGCTGAGATATTGTAATAGATACTGCATAAATACACTGATTGATATAATAACTTAAGGGTTAGAAATGCAAAATTAATCTTAAAAATATTTGATCTTTGTACAAGACCACATATATGGTCCAAATTGAAAAAATTATTTAGTTTCATAAATACTCTAAAGGCAACCCAAGTGTCATGAAAATGAGTTAAGGGGGAGGGGTTTGGAAGAAGGGAAGGTTTTAACAGAACCTAACACATAGTGAGGGTTAAGGGAGGAGGAAGCAGAAAGTGGTAATGAACAGCTCCCAAATAAACCATACTTTGGTATTTTGAAGGCCACTAGCCAGTAGTTTTGCTTCTTCAGAGCATATTACTTGGAGGTAAAAAGTATTACAGTTTATGAGGATGAAAATTAATACATTGTACTGGACAATCCATTTAAGGCTGCCATTAAAATGTAATAAACAACAATGCTTAAAACAAATGACTATTTAGGAAAAGTCAATTCAAATTAAAGTTAGTCAAAATCAGCCTTTATTCCACTTGAGTTTTTCATGGAAATCTCAGTTTCTAGGAGAACTCTTGAGGAAAACTGTATGCTCTTAGCCAAGTGAATAGAAGGCGTTAAGGATGGTCATATTGATAAATTAGTAGAAATCGGGTCTACTGATTTTTAATAACATGTTGATATAAAGAATTCTAAGGGAAAAAAAAAACATGCTTTTAGTAAAGGACTGTTATGCAGCACAGGGAAAAAATATCCTAAACAACTAACTACAATTAAATACTAGATAACAGATGGAATAATCTATTAATATAATCCAAGTTGCTACTACCAAATCAAAAATAAAGAGGCTTTAACCTCTATCATCTTTAGCAAATTGTTCTACAAGCTACTTTTGACCTAAAACTAATTTTCAGTCTCAAACACGTTCATAAAAAATTTTTGAAACAAAGTGGCTGCTCCTGTTCAGTGATATGCAAATAAAAATGCTGACTTTTTAAATAGGGAAATATCTTAAATATCTTATAATATAGTATACACCTCCTCTTAAAAAAAAAAAAAACATGGATTGCTAACTTTTACCCAAAAGAAGGGTTGCTTCTCAAGCAAATATTGATTTTATTCAATATTTTATTTTGTCAAAATTACTATTTTTACCAGGGCCACTGGCAATAATTCCAAGAAATTCTGTATTTAGGCAAAAAGTCAACATGAACTTGCTTTTTCACATAAGCACACATATGCATATAAAGCATGAACTCAGTAAGGGTTCTTTTTGGATAAGAGTTTAGCCATCTTATTTGCTACCCTCATTTGTTTAGGACCATAGTCAATCAGCCAAGTTATAAATAAAATATCCATGATACAGGATAACAGTTTCCCATCCCTATTCATAACTGAATGGAAGACAAATATATACCACAGTGAACATTTCAGGAGGTCAGAGTGAATGAATTCTCCCTGCAGTTCACAAATTGTGCTAATAGAGCAACCAGGACTTACCGTTAGAAAGGCATCCATAGCTTATTAGAATTGTCAGGAGTGCATGCCATGGTCAAAGAATTAATAAGTCCTCATTCTAACATTGGTCTTCTAAGAAGTGGTATACAATTATTCCAGGTCAATGATGCTATGCATCATTAAAGAGAGAGGCAACTAAGATAAAGGACCTACTAGAATGTGTAGCTACTCTTAATCAGCCAAAAAATTGGTATACAAACTTTTTTGCTAAAATTCTTAGTAACCTAGTACTATAAATATAGAATTCATTATGGTATGGGTCTATGTAAATGTACTATTTTTTCACCTCTTTTAGAAAGTCACTCAAGCTTAATGATATAAAATAGAGAGTGAACAACAGATGCTGTAGGATGAAAAAACTAGGATTAAAACCGACATAGCTTCATGTCTCAAGACCCTTAACTCTGCAGGAAAGATATTCTAAAGCATGATTGCTATAAAATCCTATTTAGTTACACTTCCCCCAAGGGCCTACAGGTATCAAAATAAATTCTGTTGCTTTGTATAAAACAGGGGGAGGCATGATAGAAGGGGCAGTGAATTCCATGAATTCAAGCCCCAGCTTTTGTGCTTACTATTTGTATGACCCTGAGAAAGTTACCCAATGGTTCTGGGCATCAACTGCCTCATCTGTCAAATGAGGGGGTGACTTTCAACCAACATGGCTACTTCAACAAGAGGCAGATTGTCCAGCTTTCACATATCTATTCTAGCAAAACCCTGAAGTTTGCACTTGACCAAATAACTATGAAGAAATATAATGAGAAGCTGTAAGTGACTTCTTCCATTCCAGAACAGCATAAGACATCAGCCAGAAGCTGGTGGGCAGTAGGAAAGGAGGCCAGCTTCCACCAGTGCAGGGTAGTTTTCCTGGATGACCAATGATGGGCCAAGCACAAATGTAGCCTACAAAGTTCTGTGTCCACAGACAGCCAAAGCATAGGACGTCCCTGAAACAGCCCCAGAGTGGGAAATCTTAGAAGCCAGTGAATGGAAATGCGTGAGCACTATAGAGTTCAGACTAGAAAGCTCCAGGCCCACAAATTTTGAAGTCCCTAACATTCTGTCCTCAGGTGCCAGAGGAGGCAATGAAGACCCAGAGGTCTGAATCTCAAAGATCCAGGGGAGGGACTAACTCCAGTAAGTGGGGGTCATCATTGCTATCCCAATGACCCAGGGTGAATGAAATCAAGTAGGGCTGACCCACCCCATCCAACTACAGCAGAGGGACACAGCCTAGTCCTAGAAAAACCTCAATTCATGAACCGAAGCTAGTAGGATGAATGAATCAAAGGAAACACCCAGAAGTATAAAATATTATTATAGGTCCAGTGATTCCCCAAAAAAGGAGAGAGTAATTTATAATGATTAAAAGCAGAGGATCAAAGGGAAAAAGATGGGATTTTCCCCAAAGACTACATGAATACATAGAAGAAATAAGGCAGAAAATTAAAAAAAAAATGAAATAAAAGAACTATAGAAAAGAAATGAAGGAAAATAAATAATTTAGAAGGGAAAATATAAATCTTGCCTATGAAATAGATTCCCTGAAAACTAGAATAGAGTAAAAATAAATGATTCCATGACAGCAAGAATTTTTTAAAAAAGATTTTTAAAAACAGAAGAAAATGTAAAATATGTGATATCCAAAACAAATAACCTACACAAAAGGACAAGAAGAAATAATTTAAGAATCACTGCACTCCCTGAAAATCAGGATTTAAATTAAAAAAAAAAAAAGCCTGACCACTATATTTCAAGAAATTGTAAATGAAAACTGCCCAGACCTAATAGAACCAGATGGCAAAGATAAATATAATCCACTGAACACCTCCTGAACAAAACCCTAACAAGAAAAATCCTTGGAATATCAGAGCTAAAATCCAGTGCTCTTATATTTAAGGGTGTTTATAAGCATCCAGAAAGAAGTACCAAGGAAAAATGGTTGGGAACAAGACCAAGCAGTATAAATGAGAGAATATAATATTCCAAAAGGCAAAAGTTATAGGCTTGCAACCAAGAATAACTCACTCCTACAAAGCTGAATATAATTGTAAAGGAGAAAGAAATGGACTTTTAATTCAAAAAGACTTTCAAGCATTTCTGATGAAAAGACCACAGAGCTAAGTCCAGAGAAATGTAGAAAAGTAAGTTTATATGAAGAACTAGAAAAAGCTGTATGATGATATAAGGGGAACATTCTAACAGGGAGAAAACTAACAAGTGTCTCGTCAGAAGTTTAATGTCTTCAAAGGGTACTGAGGCAGCTAAATAAGAAAAAAAGAGGTCTTGGAGTAGATTGGTTCTGTTCTGAAAATCTGAAGGGGGGATAAAGAAAGAGGGATAAAAGGGATACACTGTAGAAAGGAGAAAGATGAGGGTAGAACATGCTATTTCTCATAATCGGGGTATGTGAGTAGAGTATAAAAAACAAGGGGTAGAAGTGAGTATCATATGGACCTTACTCTCATCTGAAATGGACAAAGGGGTGAATGCACATACACAGACAAACAGGTATAAAAATACATTAAACAATAGGAAAGACAAGCAGGGATAGAGAGGAGAAACTTACAAGGGAGAACAATAATGGGAAGAAAGTCAGAAGCAAGACAAACTTCCTTATCCTGAAGGAGGGGATTAAAATGGGAAATGGGAAAAAATGGGAAAAAAAAAAGAACTAGTATATAAGGGTGTGCCTGAGATTGCCACACAGGCAACTAATGAATGATTAAACAAGCTATGGTATAGGAACGAAATGGAATATTATTGTGCCATAAGAAATGACAGCAATGATTCCAGACTATCCTAGGTAGTAGGAACTGATGAACAGTGAAGTGAGTAGAATCAGAACAATTTATACACTGTGAAGAAAAACAACTTTGAAAGACACAAAAATCATTGCAATGATCAACCCTATTGTTAGTGGGCCCTTGATGGTCATGTTATCCTCCTCTTGACAGAGAGGTTAAGGACAGAAGGTACAGAAAGAGACGTGTATTTTTGAAGATGATCACTGTGTAGTAGTTTTGCTTCACTATGCTTATTTGTTACAAGGTTTTGTTTTTGTTTTCCCTTTTCTTTTTCTTTCTCTAGGTTTCTGATTGGACTGGGAGGTGGGGTTGAAAAAAGAGGGTCACTAAAACGTTAAATTAAGTGGTATAAAATGAAGATTCATGGTTTCATACAGAATCCACTTGTGCCCTTATGTATGGAAATTTTTTTTTTCCTTAAAAGTTCACAATTTAAAAAGGAATTGAAAAAGAGCAGAATAGCTTTCCTTAAATGAGATGGTAGTCCCTTCACGCTAGTCTGACTACCTGTGAAATATCACAGTCACTTCTCTGCACGCGCGCCTAGAGGAGAGCGATCAGAACATCAAGGGCCTTGAATCCAAGTCATGAGGATCAATGAAAGGCACAGCACCTATTCAGCCTAGAGAAGAGAAGGGTTAGGGGAAAGGCAAATGCTGTCTTCCAAGTACTTGGAAAGCTGTCATGCAGAAAAGAGAATAGACTTTTTCTGGTGATTCCTAAAGGGAATAAATAGAAAAGACAAAGAGACATTGCAAAACAGCAAATTTAAGCCTCATGTCAAGAAAACCTCCTAATAATTACAGTGATTTGAAAGTGGCATGGGTTGGGGCAGCTCAGCTCAGTGGTGCACTGGATAGACCACCGGCCTTGGAGTCAGGAGGATCTGAGTTCAAATTCGGCCTCAGACCAAACACTTGACACTTACTAGCTGTGTGACCCTGGGCAAGTCACTTAACCCCAACTGCCTTAAAAAAAAAAAAGAAAAAAGAAAAAGAAAAAAAAAAGAAAAGTGGCATGGGTTGCCTCTAGAGGTAGTGGGTTCCCCTCCACTGGAGGTGTTCAAGCAAAGGTAGGAATAACCGTGTGTGTGTGAGAGTGTGAGAAGATGTAGATTCTCTTTCAGGCACCAGTTGGACTTAGCTGGCCAGGGGCTCTGTGATAAGTTCTGCCCATGATGAAAAGATATTTGTAACTGATATTACAGTGACTTAGTTGTAACAGGTAACTGAACACAGATTTGTTGAATCACATGAGGCTTAAAAATGCTCTTCATGGATGATTCAGAAGAGCCATAGAAAGAAAGATAACTTCAAGAAAGGATAACTTAAGGAAGAAATGAAAGGGACTGGGAACTTGAAATGATGAAGAGAGAAGGCAGCAGAACCAGAAGAACAATTTATACAGCAACAACAACAATGTAAATAAAAACAAGTTTGAAAAATTTAAGGTCACCAATTAATGCAGATTCTCTAAACTTAAGATCACCAATTAACGTAGGTTCTCCAACCACGTCTCCAAAGGAACTATGATGATGAAGTATGATGCCCACCTTTTGACAGTAAGGTGAGGGACCCAAGGTGCAAAGTGAGACGTGTTTTGGTCACAGACATCATGTGGATTCATTTCGCTTGATATTTATTTGTTATTTGTATTTTTCTTTTTAGTATGAGAAAGGGGATTCAGGGAAGAACAATAGGGTGTTAAAAAAATAAATAGCGGTCACTGAAGCATTTTCCAGGTGCACAGAAGAGAACTGAAGAAGTTCAGAAAGAAATATGAAATAATTGGGGGTATGCATATGGCCACACAAAAACGAACCTCAATGGGAACATGCAGGGGTGTTCTGGGATATGAATGTAAATGTCTCTAAAGACAAGGTGCCAGTGGTGATATCAGCTAATGGAATAGGTACAGATGGTATGAAGAGTACAAGACAAGGACTTAAGTGGAGTATCACTGCATTCACACAGCACTGCTCACTGCTATTATTATTTCTTAATTTAATACTAACAGCTACTATTATTTAATTCATGTCATCTAAAAGGACAATTAAAATTAATAGTTATTTTGAAACTAAAGTTCCTGTCTGAATACAGATTGAAGCACACTTTTTTTACTTTATTTTCTTGAGTTTTTTTTCCCTTGTCTATGTTTTCTTTTACAACATGACTATTACAGATATGTTTTGAGTATAATCTATGCTGAATTGCTTGCCTTCTCAATGAATGGGATGAGGAGGGAGGAAGGGAGAGAATTTGGAACTCAAAGTTTTAAAAATGAATTTAAAAATTGTTTTTACACATAACTGAGGAAAAATAAAATACTAAATAAAAGCTTAAAAAAGAAAACAAACTTAAGTTTCTTAAAATTAACAACAAAAACTACATCTCAGAGGGGAAATCAGTACTATAGTACAGTTATTTGGACCTTCTTTCTGGGTCTTCAAGTCACAAGATACATGTATACATGTTCTGTATAGACAGAAATTGCACTCACAATGATCACTGACTGTCATGAACCTTAGTGCAAAGGCTCTGTGATCGATTCCCGGCCACAAATCATTTAGTGTGGAATAACTTTTGGTTACCAGCACATGAAAAATGTTTTCAACAACACAGCCACTCAAATTTGAGGCATGGGTTTACATATATTATTCTATAAGACAATATGGATTGGGAGGATAATTAAGAGTATATCCCCCATGGAGAGGAACATTAAAATATTGGAAGTTCAAATAATATATATTGGCTTAACTACCTCTTAAACTAAACACTGAAGAAATTACATTTATCCCCCTTGACTATTCAAATCCCATTGATTTATTTGCCATGTGTGAAATAACCAAAATCAAGATAATTATTGGCAAAAGATTCTAATTTCTTAAACTCTGTAAAGGTGACTAGAAAACAACTATAAAAACAAAAGATCACAGCACTTGTCAGCTTTGCTTCAGAAGAATCAGATTTGACAGTTCATTCCTGGTGTGGTATATTTCATAAATGCCAAAGAAAACTTTATACATATTGATGCATACCACTCAATCTTATATACTGGCATGTTACTCTGTGTATTAAATGCTCAATTGAGAAGAATGATATAAACTGTTAGACTTTTATGAAGAAGGATATATGACATTCCTCCAATAGTGAGCACAGAAAGTATTATTTTAATAAAGGTATTAAAAGAGAAGTTATGTCAAAACTACAAACTGCAGAAAAGAAAAGAAGTAGTATGGAAAAGGTTGGGGATTACATTACCAATCCAGAAAGCAATTGTTAGTTGCAGCTCTAATCAAAGCAGTAGTAGAGAAAACAAGTGTAAAATTCAACTGTATTACCTACTCAATAAATATTTACAATTAATAACTGCTTATGTTTAAACTTAATTCATGGAACCAGAAAAGACAATTAGAGAAAAGTAGGGAAAGAACATAAATGTATTACAAAGTATGTATACATTGAGTAAACATGGGAAGTCATTGAAAAATTACTATCTTTTCACCTAAATTTGCTTTTCCTTCTGACTTCTATCTGGTACTCTATTGATACTACATATTTCCTCAGGATTATGATTACACTTTCCCTTTTCTTCACATCCAGCATCTAAATACTAAAGGCTATTTATGGTTTGTTCAAACCTCTCTGGCACCCTCTTCATTCCCACTTCTGAATAAGGACCCTCTTTTTGACTTGCCTGGACTACTCCAACAGGTCTGCCTACATCAGACAACTGGAAGGAACCTCAGAGACCATTATTCCAACAAGTACTTGAACAAGAATCCCTCTCTCCAAAATATTTGAGAAAAATTATAAATGAGCCTTTCCTTGAAGATCTCCAGTGAAGAGCAACCCGACACCTCATGAGGCAGCTAACTTAAAAAAAATGTGTGCTGAATTAATGTCTGTCAATAATACTCTGTTAGGTAAAAAGCTTGGTCAAATGAGAAGATACACAAAACCAACGTCTCTAGCATGTAGTTAAGTTTAAGAATATAACATAATAGGCAATCTTAACACTATCCCAAGAGCGTCTCACACACAATGTCTCTGAACATTTAATTACAATGTTTCTCTTACCTGAAATGATCTAACCAACCCATGGTCCATCTAGATCCCACATAGTCTTGAAGGCTCAGCTCAAATCTTTCCTCCTCAATGAAGATATCCCTGACTAACATCTCCCAATAATCTCCTTCTTTTTTAAACTCACAATACTTATAGTTTCTACCCTCAAATTAGGCACTTAATATGATCTCTGATTATTTAACATTCTTTCATGTCTTAATGTTTCCTTCTTAAAACAGACTATAACCTCCCTGAGGGCAAGGACCATCGTGTTACACTTTGTAGGCATTCCTCATAAAAACTACCCTAGTACAAAGCACATATCAAGGATTTACTCCATATTTTCTAATTAACATATCAATGAGAGAAGGGTCCTGAAACAATCATAGTATGTCAGCTTTAATCTCACTCAACATAATGCACATAAATACATACTTTATTATAAAAATAAGAAATCAGCTTGAAAAATTAATTCTGTTAACAATTCAAAGCTACTTTTTATTATTATTTTTTTTTTAGTGAGGCAATTGGGGTTAAGTGATGTGCCCAAGGTCACACAGCTAGTATGTGTCAAGTGTTTGGTCCGAGGCCGGATTTGAACTCAGGTCCTCCTGACTTCAGGGCCTGTGCTCTATCCACTGCACCACCAAGCTGCCCCTTCAAAGCTACGTTTTAAAGGATCATCTAAAATCTGGACAAAAACCAATTGTGAAATAGCATGTCACTGAACAGCAGTAGTCAAATCATACCCAATAGAATCTGAGGGGGGTGCTGAAGGGGATGATCCCGACGTAAGGGTGGTCTCTCCTAAGGAGGCCTCCTCCTGCGGTATTGGGTGGTGTTCAAAGAACTTGGAGACAAACAGCAAACTGTGAGGCAAAAACAAAAATAAAACAAAGCAAACCTAACTTGTGCAAAACCCAGAAGTCTCAAATACCAGAATATACAACTGTGTTAACAGCAAAAAGGGCCAAATTCCATATTGAAAAGCAAATGTTGAAAGAAAGTCAACTACTTGTCATTTTGTTTAATTAATGGGATTAACTTTTTAATTTACAGCACAATTTCAAAGTAAAGCTCAAAAATCTATTTATTTTTCTGCCAATACAGAAAAAATTCCTGCATATTCAGAAAAAATACTCATGGCAGTTAAAGAATTAGAACAAAAAGAAACATGGAAATCCTTAATAATTACCTCAAAGGGAAAATGTTAGCCATAAAAGATATTTTAAAGTTTAACCCAGTCTCAAAAATATGAAGTAATTATTTTTAAAGTTAGAAACATTATAATTTAGTCAAAGTAAAGAGTTCTAACTTTATTGGTTCAAATGATTTCAAGGGAAAGGATACAAAGTCATAATGTGAAATGCAAATGGAAAATGTAGTATAAGGAATTTTCATGAGATATACTATGAAGCAAGGAACAGGCTTTTTGTAAATATCTTTAAGCATATTTTATAAAAATATAATAAATAACTAATAAATTTTGCTTCTAAATCAATGTGGAAGGAAAAAAAGTAATTTCAAAAGTAGATGATAGAACCAGAGAAGCAGGTATCAAAAAGCTTACCACTGAAACTAGTCAAAACCAGTGGCTCAATGCGTTATAATATATTATTGGAGAAAAGTTTTTAATCTTAAAACTCTTTATCTTCTAGGAAAAGAATACCAAATACAAAGTGTTAACTGGATAGCTGGATCAGAATTAGGATGTGACAGTCTGGATACACCATACTGTTTCAACAACACTTTTTCTAAGGATGGTTGCTGAAAAACTCCTTTGTTTAACTTTAAACATATACGCATATGATTTGAAATGAAGAAAACCTGTACAATGTAGCAGAAATCTAAAACTATAAACAGAAGAGATTAGTTATTAAGAGAATACTTACTCAAGCTGGTCATAATTAACACACATCAGTGGCACCTCTGTACTACAGCGTTGGTGAAATTTGTAACCACATGTCTGACAGCGGAAACCTTGGAAAAGCAACTTTCGACAAAAATCACAGAATGCTAAGGTGAAAAATGTCTTCCGTACCTAAAAAATAAAATACCAGCACTATTAAAGACAAGATTTTGGAAAACCTGACAAATACTTCACAAGTAATTAGATATATTTCTTCTTGTTTCCCCTGCCATTTTCAAAGGCAGATCTTTAATTTTTAAAAAATTCTATGAAAACTTTTACATAAAGAAGGATCCTATAAAGATTTAAACATATTTAATAGTATCAATCAAAAAACATTTTTAAAAGTAGCACACAATTTTCAAATGAAAATCAGGACTGCTAATATGCTTAGAGGATAAAAGACTGAGGAATGTATTTTTTGTATAAAGCAATAAGGAGACAACAATAACTAACAACAAACGACCATATAGGCAAATTAGAGACAATGAATGTTCAGGACAATTAACATTAATTCATAAACCACTCCTCTACATTTTAATTATCAAGGAGAATTTGTTTCACCAGCAAATTGATACTTGAACACAAAATTTGATTCATTCGTTTAAGAGAGCAACACCTGAATATTCTTTTTTTTTTTTTTGGTTGGGCAATGAGGGTTAAGTGATTTGCCCAGGGTCACACAGCTAGTAGATGTTATGTGTCTGAGGCCGGATTTGAACTCAGGACCTCCTGAATCCAGAGTCGGTCCTCTATGCACTGTGCCACCTAGCTGCCCCCCAAATATTCTTTCAAATGTTTTCTTCCCAAATTATTTTGACGTATCCCTTTTTTGAGGACATGTATAAATACAAACTTTTAAGTTTGGGGCATCTTCCATAGGACTCTGGATAACAGGGTATTTTGTGGAATTTGGCAGAAGGTGAACCCATTTTAGATGCCATCTGGAAAGTGCTGGTTAGTGACTAAAAGGTCAAAAGACAGTTATAACAGGATATTTACACTGTAAGGTAGTACAATAGAATTGGCAGCTTTATAAAAAGGTTTTAATGAAGTCTAAAAGCACGGTGAGATCATCTCATCAAATTCATAGGAAAATGCTTGAAAGAATAGGAAGAATAGCAGGAACAACAGCTCCATCTCGAAGACCATCAATCCCAACTACAAGATTTTTGTGGGAAAGATATTCACCAAAGCCGGGTGTGCCCTAGGCTTATCGAATGCTCTCCTCCAGGTTTCTGCCTTTCTATTTCAGAGGGCTATTTCCTAGACTTTGGTATTTCTAATTGGAGATGTTTTACTCCTAACATGAGGATGGACAGTCTTAATTTTTTGGTTACATATAAGACTTTGGCATCTTATGCCATTATCTTCTAAAAGCAGAAGCCATTCAAAAAGAGAAATGTCCAGAGGCTCAAAGGGAAGTTGGGAGGATATACTACATGTGTCAGAACACGCACGTTTATGTACATGCAACTGAAGAGGAAGAAAAGCATTACTGCAAGAAGCAAAACCAGCAATTAGCATTTCACGATACTTAGTTCATGAAGTAATGTGACTTACAAGTAGCAAAGAAGTTATTAAAGACATATTGAGCACAAAATACAAATATGACAAATACATTAAAGATGCCCATCTCAACTTAGCTTCCCTTCAAATACTAATACCTTTCACAAAAGCAGCATGCTTTCTTTCTCCTTCCCTCCCCTCCCTTTTGATCATCATTTTGGGATATAATGGTCCCTTCAACAAGCCAACAGTAGACGGGTAAAAATCACGAAGGAGGAATACTAAGAAACTCTAAAGAAGCAGTGGAAAGAAGTAGCTGCAGAACTAAATCCTGAGCTGTTGATCCAGAAAGTACAGAGCTTAACATGTGTTGGACTTCAGGTGAGTAGCTTACATTAAGGGTGATTTAAAATTTTATATGGTAATTTATGCCATCTTCATGGAGTTTCCATCACACCTCACCCCTGGGCCCTATACCATGAAGAGTTGTCTGTCATGCTCTGGGGAAGTAATCCAATCTTTTCTGCCAAATTTTTAAAAATGATCACATGATTGCAATTAAAGCTTTTCTCCTGAAACAGAATGTTATCCTCTGTATCATTACTTACTTATTTTCTCCCCTCTCCCCTAGAAGTCCATTCATAGTAACTCAAAATACATGACTGCGAACATTTGAACCATTTCAAAAATCAGAAGGTACATACAAAATTGTGTGTCGTTAGGGGAACATTCTCCAAAACTTCTACATGCAATTCTTCTCCAGTAAGCCAGGAAATATCAGTGTCCCAGCCAATAGGCTTCTTCTCTCTGGAAAATGTAGACATGAGTCTTTCTTGGTTATCATACCTGAAAATCCTTTCAATATGCCTCATAATGAAGATATGAAAAGTGGTTACTGAGGGAAGAGTGGTATAATTGAGGGAGGTTTGGCTCCCTAGTCTTCCACTGTTAGAAATTTGAATGGCAATAAATTGATTTTTAAGTTTACCCCAAATACATGCATCACTCTTGGACAAACAGCAGGGTAGAGAGATGCATTCTGTTCTTCCAGTCAGCTCCAGCCAAGACCTGCAACAGCAGAGAATGGCTTGTTCCTGGGATCAAAAAATCAGACATGTGGATTTTTCTATCCATTCATAGAAAAGAATGCTCATGTGACAAGATGTCCTCAAAAGGAGAATTTTATACGATGTACTAATTTAAGGCCTTTACAAAATGCTAAGTAGAAACCAGGGAGCTCAATTGAAAAAAAATTGGTTTTTTTTTTACAAGTATTGGGTAAAATCATTGATAGTCTGGATACAGCTGAGGCCCTATTTTTTTTTTTAAGTATAGTAAGTACTTACTTTAGTACTCTAGGATCTGTGACTTCCTCAGTGCTGATGTTCCTGCACCAACAGAGATCACACTCATGCCACACTCTCTCCCTCAGTAGTTAGTCTTCATGAGTTGCTATGGCCAAAGAAATAGTCACCACCTGGTAGCCAGCCTTCTGGTGATGTACCTCTCTGAACTTAGAATCCCATGGAACAAAGATTCACATTTTACAGCTGGGTCTACATTCAGAATCTTTCTAGCATGGGAGGGAGGATTTGTCAGAGCTTGTGATACAGTGGCATAGTCTTGTAAAATCCAGGGTTGCCTTCACACTACAATGAGGCACTGGAGTAAGACTTTAATGGAACAAGTTTGTAATGAAAAGAAAAGTTCTACACTTCAAATTAGTTTACTCTGAAACTGTGAAACAGTTATAAGAAACTCAAGCTACAATTACACTTCTATGACTATAGAACAAGAAAAAGTATTTTTCTGGTTCAGGAAGATTTATTTGGAGCCATTTCAGAACAAATTGGGTAATTTCTTCTAAAATTGAGCTTAATCCTTGAGAGAAATGAAGTTTCACAAAGATCTACACACTCCATACAAGCCATACCCATCCTGTCTTCTGTACACAGCACAGCATTCTGGGATCAGGCCTCTCATCATCAGTGCTTTCTTTAGACTGTCTCGGACTGTCACCCCACATCTTGCTGGTACCTGAAACAGAAATATATAGGAAAGATCAGGTAATATTTATTTTCACATATGCAAAAAGAAATTTCTCCATTTCCACATGACATTTAAAAGAAAGTAATCTGCCTTTACAATATATATTCCATAACTAGAATTACTCTGTGCATTTTTATTTGGATAGCACATACTTAAAATTATAATCATCAATGAAAGTTAATTTCAAGCACCAAAAATTACTTCCTGAACTAATATAAACAGTGGGATGGAAAAATCTGATCTGATCTGAGTATTTTTTTCCTTTACAAACTTGATCAAAGAAACAGTCCAATAATACAGAGGATTGCTGGTGGTAGTAAAACAGGAACAGAGAACAGGAAGAAAATACTCAAAACAAAATTATCTGTATAGATGGACCAGAATTATAATTTAGGTGATAAGACAGATGATATCAACAAAAAAGACTGTGTTATAATAAAAAGGATTTTTAAAAAATAAATTTTGATATCTTTTGTTTTATGTCAAAGACATTTCCTGCATCCACCGTACCACAGAACCCTCTCTTACCACAAAGAAGAAGTTAAGCAAAACCAATTAACACAGCAACCATTTCTGAAATCATAAGGAAAGTTCAGCAACCACAGCCTTCTAAACCCTTCCCTAGCAAGAAGGTGGTATATTTCAACATCTGTATACCTAGTCTTAGTCATTGCCTTTATTCTGAGTTCAGTTGTAACTCAGTGTTGTTTTCATTTACAATCATTCCATTTATGTTAATCTTCTGATTCTGCTTTCTTTGTTTTGCATCTTCATACAAGCCTTTCTAAATTTTCCTCAATATCTTTGTTTGTTTTTTTGTTTATTGTTTCTTCTGGCACAATAATATACCATTACTTTGCTATACCACAATCTATTTGGCTGCTTCCAAACTGACAGGCACCTATTCTGTTTCTAGCCATTTGCTATCACAGGAAGTGGTGCTGGGCATGTTTTGGTACCAATGGGACCTTTCCCTCTATCTTTGGTCTTCATGAGGTATATTCCCAGTAGCAGTAAAGTAGAGGCATGTACAGTAAAGGAACAGGCATGTACAATTAGTAATTCTTCTAGTATACAACTTATTTTCTTTTTTTTGTTTGTTTTTGCTTTTTTTTTGGTGAGGCAATTGGGGTTAAGTGACTTGCCCAGTAAGTTTCAAGTGTCTGAGGTCACATTTGAACTCAGGTCCTCCTGACTACAAGGCTGGAGCTCTATCTACTGCGCCACCTAGCAGCCCCCCCCCCCCACAAAAAAATATTTTCTATAATGATTAGCTCAGTTCATGGCTCCAATAACAGGGCTTTAGTATTCCTGACTTTCTACGGTAAATTCCATCATTTGTCATTTTTGTTGTCATCCATGCCAATCTTATTTTTTTTTGTTTGTTTTTTTTGGCAATTGGGGTTGAGTGGCTTACCCAGGGTCACACAGCTAGTAAGTGTCAAGTGTTTGTTCTGAGGCCAGATTTGAACTCAGGTCCTCCTGACTTCAGGGCCGGTGCTCTATCCACTGCACCACCTAGCTGCCCACCAATCTTATTTGTATATGGTTTTGTCAATTCTCTAATGGTTGTTTTTTTCCCTTAGGCAACTTTTAAACATAGCTGGAATGATTTTGTTCATTCCAAGCTCTTAAAATGTATATAACTGAAATCTATTTCTCTCTTTGTGATCTTTTATGATTACCTTTAAGAATTCTCTCCCTTGCCACTGCTTCTCCTTTAATTTGTTTTATCATGTGATATTTCAATTGTGAAGCTATTTTCTGCCAAATTATTTTCCAGTTTTCTCCAAAGGTTTTGCTGAACAGGGAATCTTTCTCAAAATATTTATGTTCTTGGGTTTACTGAACACTAGAATACAATGGTTACTGCCACTATGTTTTACACGTTTCTTCTGTTTCACTGTTGTACATTTTCTATTTTTTAACCAGCACCAAATAATGTGGATGACAACTGCTCTGCAATACAGTTTGAAAAGGTGGCGGGTGGTAGTGGTAGAAATGCTAGTCTCACCCCTCACTTGCTTTTATTTTTAAAATTTATTTCCCTTGATATTCTAGACCTTTTGTTCTTTTAAATAAATATTACTATTTTGTCTAGTTCTATAAAATAACCCCTTGGAATTGTGACTGGTATAATCATAAGCCTATAAATTAATTTAAGTAATATTTTTATTATACTGACAAATGTTGGCTAATTATTTAAATCTTTCCTTTAAAATATGCTTTTTTACCTGCACTGCTACTGCTTTCTTTCGACTGTTTACAAGGGAGAACTTCACAGGGGGAGCAAATAAGAACAGTTAAGCAAATTAAATTGACCTGGCTTTGTCTAACAATGCATATATTGTTCCACACCTATAGACTAGCACACTTCTGCTGAGATTTGGAGGCACAACTAGTCAAAGTTCTGATGTATTTCAATGTTTATATTCATATTATTATGGTCAACTTATACTTTGTTCTCTTGGCTCTGAAATACTTTATATAAATCCTCCCAAATTCTTCTGAATTCTTCATTTGTCATTTCTTATGGCACAATAATGATCCATTACAATCCTACACAGTGCAATTTCTTCTTCAATTTCTCCAAATGAGAGACACTGTTTGTCTAGTTTCTTACTGCCACAAAAAGTGCTGCTACAACCACCGTGGAATCTACGTTGCATCTGTCTTTCACCTCCTTGAAGGTTTATATCCAATAATTGTATTGCTGAGTCAAAGAGTATGTAGAATTTATAGACTTCTCATATAGTTCTATGTAGTTTTCTGGAACTGATGGACCAAATCACTAATCCACTCAAAGTGCATTAGTGTGGCTGCCTTTCCATAGGCCTTCTGCCACTTACCATGTTTGTCTTTTTCACCTTTGCCAATCTGATGGGTATGAAGTGAAACTTCAGTTGTCTTAATTGACATTTCTCTTATTGTTGATGACTTGCAGCATTCTTTCATACAGATGTTGATCTGATGTTTTGCATTTTATCTTTTGAAAACTTCCTTTTCTACTGCCATGACTTATCTATTAGAAAATGGTTCTTGGGGGCAGCTAGGTGGCGCAGTGGATAGAGCATCAGCCCTGGATTCAGGAGGACCTGAATTCAAATCCAACCTCGGACACTTAACACTTCCTAGGCGTGTGACCCTGGGCAACTCACTTAACCCCACTGCCGAACCAAAAAAAAAAAGAAAAAAGAAAAAAAAAGAAAAGAAATTATAATTTAAAAAAAAAAAGAAAAGAAAACGGCTCTTGGTCTTATATGGAGATATCTCTATGTATCTTAGATATAGTTATTTACGTGCTGATATTTGATATGATTTTTTTTAACTTGCCAGCTTCTCTTTTTATTTAGCTATACATTTTGTTTAAACAAAAGCTTAATTTTATGAAATCAAAATCATTTCTATTCTCTTTTTATGATCATCTGTAGCTCTTGAGTTCTTCTAATCGTTCTTATAAAAGGTACCTCTTTCTATTATCCTCTAATTATTTTTGATGCAAGCTTTTGTATTCAAATTGCTTATCAGATTATACAAGAGAGGCAGCAGGGCACAATGAATAAAACTGGCCTCAGAGTTACCAAGACCTGGGTTCAGTCTGTCCCCTGAGAACTACAATGTGACCCTGGGCTAGTCTCATCACTTCTTAGTGCTCTAGACAGCTTCCAAGACTATAAGCTGTAGTGAAGTTTCTGATGCACATTAGTAGAAGTTTCCTCATCCAGGCAGGGGTCCTTGTATGAATGAAATCACAGGTTTAGTTCCCATTCTTAGGTTACATGATTAAAAAGGTTGTTCTAATATGTTTAATATGATTGTACATATATAACTTAGATCTGGGGTTAATATTAAGAGTTAAATTGCCTATAGAATCTACAGAAGTAAAAGAATACTTGGAGAAATATTCATTGTTGATGCTTTGGCTGCACCAATATAATAAAAATTATGATACTAATCTGATTTACAAATTTATTATAAATCTATTAAAGAGTTACTTAATAGGACTACACAAAAATAATAATTCATGTATTTAGTTCTCTTGACTCCTATGTTTGAATTTCACAGTTTCTAAGTTGTTTTGGTCTTTTCATCAGGAAACCTTGGAAGTTCTCTATTTCATTAAAGATCCATTTTCCCCCCTGTAGAATTATACTCAGCTTTGCTGGATAAGTTATTCTTGGCTATAAACCTATATCCTTTGCCTTCTGGAATATCACGTCCCAAGCTCTCTGCTCCTTTATAGTGGTGATTGCTAAATCATGTGTGAGCCTGATCCTGGCTACTCTGAACTCTTGCTTTCTGGCTACTCCAGTACACGGGGTGGATCTTATATGGAAGACATTTGGAAAGATATGGTTAAGAAGGCTTAGAGAAATGTACTCACACTAGTTTAAGTCCATCAAAGTATAAAATGTTATTTGGATATTCACTATTTGTTAATAATTATAGCAAATGAAGGAAGATGGACAGTCTTATACCTGAATCTTTTTCTTTACTTACTCCAGCTATGTGATCCATGTCTATTTTCTTTCAAGTTTCCATCAATACCTTGGGGGGGTTAAGGGGGAGGGCAGTGATTATCAGAAAGTCTCAATGTATTAGTGTGCTTAAAATACTGAAACTAAAATGTGTGGTAAATGAAATGGGATGGAAGTGGAGCCATGTTGGCAAAGTATTAAGAAGTACAGTCAAGCTCCCAAATACAACTCTTCCTATCTCTGTTCATTCTGCATCAATTCATACAAGTATTTCCAGCTTTCTCTAAAATGATCCCTTTCCTCATTTATTAAAATACAATATTCCACTATATTAACATACTATAATTTTTTCAGTCATTCCCCAGTTTATGGATGACTACTTTTGCTCAAGTTCTTTGCTACATGGGGTGAATTCTTCATCAAGCAAGTGACTGCATAAGTTAGAAGAGATAATTTCAACTAGTTGAAATTGAAAAGATTTTGCACTATCAAAACTAATGTAATTAACATAAGAGGGGAAGAGTTTGACTGGGGAAAAATATTTGTACTAAATATTTCAGATAGGGGTTTGATGCCAAATGCCACTGCACAATATATGAGTGGTCAAAGAAAATGAACAAACAATTCTCAAAGGAAGAATTACAAACTACTAACTATGTGCACTATGATGTGCACAATCTCTATGGCTGGTCCCAGACAAAGCCCACCATATTTAAAAAATTACAAATAACTAATAAGAGAAATGAAAATCAAAGCAATTCTTAAGTTTTATCTTGCTTACAAATTAGTAAAAATGACAAATGATGCCACCAAGCAATGCTCGAGTAACTCTGGAAAGATAGGCACACTAATATACTGTGGGTGAGGCTATGAATTGGTCTGACCATTTATTCTAGGAAACAACGATCAAGTCCATTCCCTCTGACACAGAGTTTTAACTGCTAAGAATAAACAGAATGATACCTCCTTTCTTTGTAGATGGAGAAGACTACTCATGTGGAACACTGCATAAAGTGTCAGACTTTCCTGATATGCTGGTTGGTTTTATTGAACTGTCTCTCCTCCCCACTCTCCCAAATTCCATGTTATTGTTATAAAGGACCCCTCTCTGGCAGAGGGAAAGGATACACTGGGAAATGTAGGAGATTTAAAAGCAAAAGACATCAATAAAAACTTATTTTACAAAACGTCATCTATGAAAGACAACTGGATAATCTTCCTATCAAAAGGAAATCATTGTTTGAGTCCATAAATGATATCTTCCAAGCCAATGTAAGATATTACCTTTTGCAAGCATATGATTCCCTTTTTTTATACCTCCTATAACATGAATGCTAAGATTACAGCTATAAGAGAACTTTTTTTTTGTAGCAGTTTTCTTTCAGAAGTTTGGATTATCTTAACGTGTATGTTGTAAACAACCTTCTAGTTAAAGGCATTCTCCATGTATAATACTTAGTAAGTCACAGAGAATACAAAGGATACAACTCCTGACTACATAGGAACTTCTTTTTGGCAACTTCGATTACAATCTACTCATTATATTTTCAATGTCACCCAAGCAGGTTCCTCATTTCCACCTAATGTTAACAGAAAGGTAACAGGATATAGTGAATAAATTGCTGACCCTGAAGTCAAGGAGAAGTTCAAATCCTATTTCTGATAGCCTGACTTTGTTAAAAAAAACAAAAACAAAAACAAAAAAAAAAAACATCATGGCCAAGTCACTTAATTTCTCTGAGTCTCCAGCAACACGCTAAAAATCCTGTCGACTAAAGTACAGAGAGGGAAAGATCTATGGCAGTATGCTATGAGATTATGACATGAAGATTTATGTCATCACTTCTCTTAAAATAGCAGAAATAATTTTAAGTCTACTAAATCAGGAATGAACATGTGTTTCTACACCAATGAAATCAAAGATCACTGACATATTGACATAAAGCAGATTAGGAAAGGGCTCTTAGTACTGAGATGGTGTCTGGATAGTTGGGGTGAGATATCTAATTCATGATTAGTTTGCTGCACACAAACAGGACAAGAAAATTCAGTGACAAAAACATCTATAAAAGAGTGTTCCTTAATTTTCTCAAGAAAAATTTTCTATAGTCTTTAGTATTTCATGAGTGGATCAAAAGAATTCTTTTGGTATAATTCAAGGAACTGGGTACTAGTTTAGAAGATCTTATATTTGAAAATTTGGATATTTTTATCAAACTAAAGTAGAGGGAACTGGTATTAACTTTTGTCTTTTAATGATCTCATTCTCTAAAAGTTCATGAAAGGAGTCTGGAAGCAACCTAATGTTACATAGTTTTTAAACAATGTTTACTACTGGTTTCTCATGTCAATTCAACATTAATTTCTGCTTTTTGACAGAAGGAATTGAAAGAATAATTCTCCTATCATTTACCAGATTCTGATGCTAAGTATCAAGCTATTTAATCTCTTTCTTGCTATACTGTTCATATAATTGTTGATATTTTAGTTTAAAAGTTCTTGACTTCTAGCTACTGTTGAGCTATGTAGATAACAGAGAGGAATGATAATAAGAATCATAATGATATCAACAAAATACTCAATTAAGCAGAAACGAAAATGTTAATATGGAGATTTTTAATCACAACAGACATCTCCCATTTGATCCTCACCATCTCCCTTTTCTTAGCTTCTCTTTATGGTTTCCTATGCTTGTTTTTATATGACTGTACTTCACTTACTTCTCATAGACTCTCACTACTTGTAAAGTACACAAGTCAGAAGTGATTAAACCCCACCCCCCCATCTAATAATTTGTTAAGAGTCTTGCCAGGTAGGATGTCAAATTTAACAACTTTTACCATTGTACTTTCATAAAAATATCTACAGAAAGAATTTTTTCAACCAGTCTCTCTGATAAGGGCCTCATTTCTAAAATATGTAGAGAATTAAGTCAAATTTA
>NW_020954648.1:11027484-11027608 GCF_900497805.2 Vombatus ursinus
CACATGTACAAAGATATTCATAGCAGCTCTTTTTGTGGTGGCAAAGAATTGGAAACTGAGAAGATGCCCAGCCATTGGGGAATGGCTGAACAAGTTGTGGTATATGAATGTAATGGAATACTAT
>NW_020954648.1:11027765-11030196 GCF_900497805.2 Vombatus ursinus
GAAGCATACTATTTACTATTTTTTTTCTTCTTCTGTTGAGTTTTGTTTCCTCTTTCTGGTGGTTCCTCCTATTGGTTCTAATTTTTACTTACAACATCACTAATGTGAAAATATGTTTAATAGGAAAGTATATGTATAGCCTATATCAGATTGTGCGCCGTCTTGGGAAGGGGGAGAAAAATTTTAAACTCAAAAGCATATGGAAGTGATTGTTGATAAATCAAAATAAATTAATTAAAAAATATCTACAGAGAAACAGCTTTTAAGTTCTATTAATACTATAATAACAGTGACACATGAAATTTAATCTAATTTTTATTGCAAAATATTGAGCTTCTGGTACAAAGACACTTCTCACAATTGCTTCCCTTTTTATTTGTATGATGTAAATTTGAGTTTACCTAATGTAGAAATTGGCTTAAAGGCACAATCTAAAGATCTGGAAATGTTGACTGCACAGCACACCATCAAACACAATTATAGCTTCCTTCATCATTAACTCCATTTTTAATAGAATTATCTTTCATAAGAACTTTCTTTGACAAAGCACTAGAAACTGGAGAGTTGATGGTAATTACTTTTTGAAAACTGAATACGTAAAATGATGTTACATTTCCTGCTGTGAACATTATCTTCCTACTACATCTAGTGCAGAATTTGGTGGATGGATTATAAATTTATTTTTTAAAATGATATTACTTTTGGACAGTCTCATTAAAACTACACTTTTTAAACTTGCTCTTTGCACTCACTTTTTTTTGGGGGGGGGCTAGGCAATGGGGTTAAGTGACTTGCCCAGGGTCACACAGCTAGTAAGTATCAACTGTCTGGTCTGAGACTGGATTTGAACGCAGGTCCTCCTGACTTTAGGGCCGGTACTCTATCCACTGCACCATCTAGCTTCCCCTTGCACTCACTTTTGACACAAATTTATGATTAAATAAATTTACCACCTTCTCTTAAGGTTAATTTGCTTGGATTTGCTGCCATAGTTTTCCCTGGACCAAAAAAAAAAAAAAAAATAGCATGAGACAATGCTCTAGGAGTATTTGGAGAAAGGAAAGAACTCTTAACAGCTGGGGCAATCAAGGAAGGCTACATAAAGGAAAATGGCATCTAAGCTGATCCTTTGAAGAAATGAAGAGGTTGTAAAGAAGCCATAAACAATTAGAAATGCAGAATGTGTGAAGAGGAATAAATGTGAACCAAGGCTAGAATAGAGTAAGGCTGGGTAGGGCCTTAGGTGCCAGGCTAAGCACCTGGGGCTTTCTCATCCTCCCAGCTACAACTCCCTCCAGCTTTCTGGCTCCTTTTTTGGGTGGTATTCCCTCATTATAAAGTAAGCTCCTTGAGGGCAGGAATTGCCTTTCTTTTTGTTAGTGTTTGTATCCTAAACAGTTAGCACAGTGCCTAGAACACAGTGAGTATGAGTACTTAACAGCTGGCCTGACTAAGGACTCTGTTTTTCATCCTAGAAGCAAAAACAAGCCACTGAAGGTTTTTGAGAAGCAGGCTGACATTATTAGACATGTACCACATTATTTTGGCAGCTAGACAGATAGAAGATGGACTCAATAGAAGAATGAAAGACTGGGTCAGGAAGATCAATTAGGAGAGTGTGTGAGAGGTGCCAAAAGTCTAAAGTAGGGTAGTAGAGTGAGTAGAGGATGGATGAGCTAGATGCTGGAGAGGAACAATGGGACTTGGCAACTGATGACACAAACAGGTGAAGGCAGAGGAAAAAGTCAGGGACAGCATCAAGGGTTTAACCTGGGTTATTGGGAGGATGGTGGTACCTACAAAAAGAAGCAAGCAAGTTTGGAAGAAGGTGGTAAATTTATTTAAGTGGAGGGAAAATAGAGAGTTTGGTTTTAGTCATGTTGACTGTGAGACTGCCCACCAGATATTTCAAAATAGAAGTCTCATAGGCATTAAGCTATATTGGAAAGAGATGAGGAGTGGGTGGTAAAAAAGTCAAAGAAGTGAGTATACAGGCTGGAATTTAAAAGGAGAAAAGACATAGATAACTTGTGGGGATAGCAGACTCAGTTCAAGTAAAGATTTTTTAAAGCTGGGGAAAGAGTTCAGCAATACAATTCAATTCAATCAACATTTGTTAAGCATCTACTACTTGGCAGGCACAAAAAGAGGCAAAAGACAGTCCTTACCCTCAGAGAGTTTACAATCCAATGGGGAAGGGGAGGGAGAGGAGTGACAACAGGCAAATAAATATATACAAACCAGCTATATAAAGGATAAATGGGAAATAATTAACAAAGAGAAGGCACTGGGAAAGACTCCCTGTAAGAGATAGGATTTTAGGTGGGACTTAAAGGAAGCCAGGGAGGTCAGTAATCAGAGTTGAAAGAGAGAGCATTTGGGGCAGTTAGGTGGCACAGTGGATAGAGCACTGGCCCTGAAGTCAGGAGGA
>NW_020954648.1:11030232-11040583 GCF_900497805.2 Vombatus ursinus
AAAAGAGAGAGAGAGAGAGAACATTCTAGGCATGGGAGATGGCCAGAGAGAATGCCCAGAACCAAGGGATGAAGCCTAGGGACCCCATCTCAGAATAAGTTTCTTAAATGCATAAAATAAAATACATTGGATTACAATGGAAATTTATATTGGAATAGTACTCCAAAAAGTTGTTTGTTTGTTTTTAAAGTAAATGGACCCCAGTTTAAGAATTCCTGGGTTAGAAGTTGAAAAAGGCAGATTTTGGTTCTATCTAAAGAAATACTTTCTTATAATAAGATATCCAAAAAAGGAGAATAGATTACTTCATGAAATAGTAGAGATTAAAAAAAAAAAGGCTGGATGACCATTTTGATGAAGTTAGTAGAGAGGATTCTTACTCTGATAAAGACTGAACAAGAGTAACTGAGGTCTCTTCAACTCAGATTCTGTGATTCTTGTTCATGTGTTTCCATAAATTCTTGACAAAAGATCTGCTCACCAACAACTGCATGGCAGAGTTAGGCCTTAGCTCTTCAGGGCTGCTTACTATGTGTTCCCTGAACTGAACTGTTATTTCCATCTGCAAAAAATGTTCTTGGCCCCTTAAAGATTTAGAGCTTCTTTCTTTTCTCAAAGCCCCCCCCCCGCCCCCCCCAAATCTATCTTCCCAAGGTCTAACTAAAAATGATTTTTCATTCCTCAAATTTTTCACTGCACATTGTTTCAACCCTCATCTTACCATCATCTACCTTGTGTTACAGTAATTTGAGTATATATTATTTCTTTCATCACCTTTAGATTCTAAAGTCCCCTGAGGGATACATCTAAGCCTTACTTTATCTCTGGATCACCACCACGTTGCCTAATACTATACACATTGTTACTTTCAATGACTTGTAATTTCTTTTTTAAATTCAATTGTATTTTATTTTCAATTCCAAATTAATTCTCTCCCAACTCCCCCCATCCACTGAGAAGGCAAGAAAAACAAAACCTGTTACAAATGTGTATAGTTAAGTAAAACAAGTCCCCACATTAGCTATGTCTAAAAAGACAGAAAGGAAGAGAAAAAAAAGAAAAGATGCTTCCATTTGCATTGAGTCCATTAGCCATCTATGTGGAGGTGGACAGCATCTTTTATCATGAGTCCTTTGGTTTGTTTGTTTGTTTGCTTGTTTGTTTTTAGGCAATTGGGGTTAAGTGATTTGCCCAGGGTCACACAGCTAGTAAGTGTTAAGTGTCTGGTCTGAGGCAGGATTTGAACTCAGGTCCTCTTGACTTCAGGGCCGGTATCCAGTGCGCCACCTAGCTGCCCCCTCATGAGTCCTTTGGAATTAAGATTGGTTATTACACTGATCAGAATTCCTAAGTCTTTCAAAGTTGTTTATCTTTACAATATTGTCATTGTATAAAATGTTCTCTTGGTTTGCTCATTTCACTTTGTATTAGTTCATACAAGCCCTCCCAAGTTTTCCTGAAATCTCCTTCATCATTTCTTACAGCATGATAGTATTCCATCACCTTCATATACCATAATTTGTTAAGCCATTCCCCTATTCCAAACATTCCAAATTAAACTAGTAATGCTTTATGTAGAATTTGGCTTTAGACTGAGTTGTGAAAAGAGGGTATCAAATGAAAGGTTTTGATGATATCACCTTTACTGTAATTAGGTCAATAGCATCAGGTCATTAGAGGTAACACTGAAGATGACAACACAAACACATTTTTAAGAAATGTTGCACATAATTAATGTTGCACCAAAGAATTATATTCATATTATCACTAGATAGCATGAGCTTTTTTCAAGTTACCATATTGGTTCAAATATAGGTCATAACCATACTTAAAATGAGTTATTTTTTAAAAGAAAAAAATAGAGGTATGAATTGAAAAATGACACTGATTATTAGGCTGTATTTAGGTTTTATACAAGACAGGTTTAGGGAAAATATTCAGTTTATATTCAGACTAATAGAGAATAATATATTATAGTTTCTACATCTATTCTATCTAAAAAATACAAAGAAGACAGAGCAGGTAAGATGAAGACATACAAGGTATACTTACCACAGTCCTCTGTTTGTTGGGCAGGAAGACTCTAACAATTGGTTTTTGTGGTGACTTAGGGTTGCTTCTTGACACATCTGTGGGATTCTGAAAAACTGCAAGAGATGAAGGTGCCACTGAAAGGCTAGAGGAGGAAGAAGATGTAACTGTGTCTGTTGAAGCTGAGCTAGAAACAGAAAAATCAGTTCCATTCCCCATGGACTCTAATAATTGTTGTTCCCGTTGTTGAAGTGCATCTAGCTTGCTGGTATATTCTTCATAGGCCTACAAAGAAAAATAGAATTAAATATTTAATCTTGAGTTTGCACTAGTTGTTCAAAGGAGGCTTCAAATCTAAGGTCCTGATCACAGTACTTTTATTGGAATTAGGTCAATAAGATTAGGTCAGTAATTAGAATGAAAAATATCAGAGCAATCCTCAGTATTTAAAGAATTAGGAAGTAGGTTCATGATAATATTTTTTTACTTTAAATCAATAAACCTTGTTACAAGGTATACACTGATCCTGAAAAGCCACATCTTTTATATATACTCTAAAATACAGTTATGTATTTTAGTCTATGGACACTAACAAAAAAAAGTGCATTCTCTGAAAATATCCTAAGTTATCATAAATCTCATAGACCTGATCTGTTCCTACTATATAATTCTGAGTTCAACTCATTGTCCATTTGTACAGTCTGTCCAAGATTTATATACATATAGTCTCTATAGTTTGTCCATCTATGTCAGTTAGGATAACAGGCACGCTTCATGAACTCAGTTTTTCCAGTTTGAATGGTTAGGCCAATTGAAACAATTATTTTCAATGATACCAATGATTTATTAACTGCTAAATTTGATAGCTTCTTCTCAGTCCTACTCCTTCTTGACCACATTTGATATTACTGAACACCCTCTCCTCCAGGATACTCTTCTTGCTGAATTTTCTTGATACTGCTATTTCCTGGTTATCTTCCCATCTGTCTGTCCAACTCTGCTTTTGCTGGCTCACTCAGGCATATTATGTGTGGGTGTACACAGGCCTCGATGCTAGGTCATCTTCTCTTCCTATACCCTTTCTCTGAATTTTCTTGGGCTCAACTATCATCAACAATCTGTCAGAAATTTCCATCTAGATATCCTACAGATTATTAAATGTCTTAAAAACCCTCAGCATCCATCCCCCCCTTCCCCCTCATCCCTCTTCTGAACTTTCTTACACTGTAGACAGCACTATCCTTTCTAATTAGGTTAGATTTAAAACTTCCAAGTCTTGCTAAACTCCTCACTCTCCTCCACCTTCTATATCTAATCAGTTGCCATATTTTGTTGGTTCTACTCCATATCTCTCTATTCAAATAGAAACCCTCATTCTAACCTCTTGTGTGGGCCCTCTTCATTACCACAATCCTGGATTATTATAATAATCTCCCTACTTTCAGTCTCTCCCCTCTCCAATCTATATTCCATGTACCAGGAGAGAGTAGCTGCCAAAATGATATATTCCTAAAACATAGGTTTGACCATGTCACTCCTAACTTGTGTTTACTAGCTCCTTAAAGGTAGGGACTATTTTGCCTTTTTTCCCTAGTGTCTAGCACAGGCCCCGAAATGTTCTCAAATCGACATACAACCTTATTGACATGGATGATCTCTCCAAAAGTCCCAATCACAACCCATACAAGTTTGCCCAGTCTGTGTAACACTTGTCCATGACCTCCTTTAATTTCAACAGAGGTGGCTAGTCCAATGTGGTAGGGGCTTTTCTTTCTCTAAGTATCATTAGAATTCTACTGGAATATAAAGGCTCTCCACTGGTTATTCCTCATCACTGCATGACCATTCTGCTTTCTTTTTTGATCATATATTTCTTTGATAACATGCTTTACTCTATTTATTCTTAGAGTTACCCAGGTTTCCAGTGTCAGAGTCAGACTCAACTCTTCACTCTTCTTCACTCTCTCATATCCAATCAGCTATAAGTCTTGCTGATTCTATTGCCACAACACTTCTTTCAATCTCTCTTTCTGCCCACTTAAACCTTATCATCTCTCTCTGGAACACTAGTCTTTCAATTGGTCTTCCCATTTCCAGTATCTTCCCTCTGTAATCCATCCTCCACAGAGCTGCCAAAGTGATAATCCTAAAACACGGATTTGACTGTAAAACTCAGTTGCTCAAAAGACACCAATAGTTCCCTAATGCCTTGACAATAAAATACAAATTATCATTCTGTTTAACTGTTAAAGTACTTTGCAATCTGGTTCCAGCCTACTTTTTCAGATCGATTACACCTTATCGCCCTTTAAGCACACTACACTCCAGTCAGATTCCAAGTTCAAACTTGTTGTTTGATGTATACAATATTCCATTACTTGTCTCTGTGCCTTTGCATAAGTCATTCCCAATATCTGCAATGGTCTTCTCTAGCTTTTATCACAGTTCAACTCAAGTATGGACATGAGACCATTTTGGATCCCTCAGAAGCTAATATCTACCCCAAAAGCACTTTTTAATTACAATGTGTGTATGTGTGGAAATGTAAACATTATATATACACACACACGTATGTATACACACATATATCAATAAAATTTAGTTTTATGTGTACATTTATTTCTGGTACAGAATATAAATTTCTGAAGGGCAAGGACTGTCCCAACTCCCCCACTCCACCCCTACCCCTCTGCCCTCCCATTCCTAGCACTGTAGCACAGTGTCTGGCACATTTTAAGTATTTAATCAATGCTTTTTAATACTCTGTTATTATCTGTTACATTCTGCTCACACTCCATGCATCTCTTCATTGTACTCTTAGTGATACTCTTTTTTTTTTGACTGCTTGGATATCACTGACCCATACAACAATTCTGGGTGAATACTGATATTAAAAAGATGAAGCCTTTTTTTTTTTAAGGCAATTGGGGTTAAGTGACTTGCCCAGGGTCACACAACTAGTAAGGGCCAGTGCTCTATCCACTGTGCCACCTAGCTGCCCTTGGGTTTTTTTTTTTCAGGGAGAAACGTGGGATCATTGAAGAAGCTTGACAATTTCTCCAAAACTATTCAGCCTATTTATCTCCTCCTGTTTAATCTTGGCCCAACCCATTATCCATTTGCACTAACATCTAGAGATAACAAATAACAATGTCTGATCTCTATATAAGGTTATCCATCTAACTACGTTCTAGTTTGGATACCAGGTATTTTTCATCCACTTGGTTTTTCCTGTGTTGATGATTAATTTAAACTTCTTTGAGCGTTTATGGATCTCATTCAGCACAGTCTGCAAAGTTCTAGAGCTTGATATAATCACCACTGCATCACCTATTAACAAAAGCATGAGGGGGACCACCTACTGAGAAATCCTCTCCAACTTGAACTCATTTGAATTTGTCCATAATAATAGCAAATACCTTGAGCAATCATATTACATCTGCCTATTTAATCTCTCATCTTACAATAATGAGCAGATGGTCATTCTCTATTGTTAATTTAAGAAATTTTGCATAACTAGAATGTAAATTGGGATGCAGTTTGCCTGGGCTTAATGATAAATTCAAATTAGGTCTACCCTTATTATATTCCCTATTCATCCTAGGTTTCAAATCCCCATTAGTCATTTTTGTTTTGTGCTTTCTGATCCAAAGTTCTTTCTCCTTGGCAGAGGTGTGAGAAGCAAAATAAGATTTCAAAAGCTTTGCCTTCTCTGATATACATTATCATCATACCATTCACCTGATCAGGGTGCTCTCCACCCACTTCCCTCTGGTTCCTAGATGCCTTCACATGATTATACCTTTTAATGGGTAGGGTGGTGTAGTGGAAAGAATGTTGAACTTAATTTTAAGTCCCTAGGAACCTGGGTTTAAATATCATCTCTGAAATTTACTAGCTGGGTGGTGGTGGTTGTTGTGTCTGATTCTCTATTAGTCCATTTGGGGTTTTCTTGGCAAAGATATTGGAGTGGTTTGCTCATTTTACAGATGAGAACACTGAGGCAAACAGTATTAAGTGACTTGTCCAGGATCACATAGCTAGCAACTGCCTGAGGCCAGATTTGAACTCAGGTCTTCCTGACTCCAGGCCTAGCATTTCATCCGCTACCACCTACCTGCTGGGTAACCATGGACAAATCACAACCTCCCTGAACCTCCATTTCCTTATCTATAAAATGGGAATATTACCTGTAACATCTATCTCACAGGACTATGATGGCAATCAAATGTGAGCATGTCTAGGAAATGCTCTCTAAACCTTAAACCTCTTGATATCAGCTATTATTTTTGCACACAGTGCCTGGCGCACAGTAGATACACAATCAATACTTCTTGTCTGATTCCTAATCTTTACCTATCCTGTTTTTTAGAACAGAGTGCACTCTTCCAGGGCCCCAGTCTATTGACGGATCCCATCCCACGGATGCTCAGAGATGCTCATGGAGACAAGCTGACAGTGATCTTAAGCCACATTGATTTCAGTGGCAGGTCTGAATAAGAACCTAAGGTAAACATTTATATGATACCTTCATGTAAATTAATAGTAGAACATCATTCACTAATGCTCATAGAATAAACTGTTCTGTAGCAACTCCATGCTATATTTTAAAAAGATTACAAGAATGATTTGAGTTAAGGTTTCTTCCAACAAATGTTCTCTCATTTGGGGAATTTAATATATTCTGCCACTCCATTCATTCAATATATAAAGTGCTCTAAGTTGACACTGTATGATTTTATCCCTTTTCATTATGTTCTTGTAGAATTCTGCAATTTACCTAGCTCCTCGTAAAAAATATCTGGTCAACTAAATGAAGCTCATTCTGAGGAGGGGAAGGGGGAATAAGGTAGTAGGATGAGTGAAATGGTAGAAGGATGGACATAAGGAAGGAGTTGATAAAAGGAGAAAGAAACTGGGTACATGGACTGTTGAGAAGGAGGAGGAAGGTAAGGGGGAAGGAGAGCAGAAGAGAGGCAGATGAACAAAGGAAAAAAGAAGGAAGAGAGAAAGAAAAAGAAGGGAGGAGAGAGAAAGTGGGGGAGGAAGTATGAGAAAAGAAAGGGAGAGAGAGAAGATGGCACCATGACGGAAAAAGAGGGATGGAAAGAAAAGTGAAAGAAAGAAAACTGGTGAAGAGGGAAAGGAAAGAAATGAAAATGAGGGAAATGAATAGGGAAAAGAAGGAAAAAAGTAGAAAGAAATAGAGAGGAAAGAGAAGGAAGTAAAGGTAAGAAGCAAAGAGGGAAGGATTAGGGCAATAGAGGGTAAAGGAAGGAAAAAAGAGAGAGGATAAGAAGGGGGAGAAAAAGTATCACTCCTATACTAGGTAAACATCTTGCATGTTATTGTTTCTAAATTTAAGAGTTCTTTTTTAAATAAATCTTTTCCACCTCTGGAATATGTTCCAATTCTGAACTTTTTTTGTGTTTCTATGAAGAGTGGTACTATAATATAGTGAATACAGAGCTGATCTTGAAGTCAGAAAAGACTAAGGTTCAAGTCTACCTGTGACACAGACTAGCTATAGGACCAGGGTGCCCCAAATAACAATTGAAACCAAATATTTATTAAACCCCTATGAACAAGCCTCTAATATTATAAATTATAAATGAATTGCCAACATTTATCAGTATAAGGCTTTCCAACATTGAGTTTCCTTTATTCATTAAATCCTAAGTCTAGATTTCCTCCCCTCCTGCCCCTCATACAAAAACAACAATTAACTTAGTTATCTGTGAATTTTTCGGCAGCTAGGTGGTGCAATGGATAGAGTGCTGGGACTGGAATCAGGAAGACATGAGTTCAAATCTGGCCTTAGAAACTTATTAGCTGTGTGACCCTGGGCAAATCACTTAACCCTGTTTGCCTCAGTTTCCTCATCTATAAAATGAGCTGGAAAAGGAAATGGCAAACCACTCCAGTATTTTTTCCAAGAAAAGCTCGAGTGGGGTCATGAAGAGTCAGACAAGATGCAAAAACAACTGTACAACAACAACAAATCTGTCAATTTAATATATAAACCTCAACATAGTTTTGATTTTCAAAATTTGCCTTGTTTTTGTTTTTGTCATGGTCTACCTCAAGGCTTCTTATGTAAAGCTTGCATTAGGTTTTTTTTTTAATTTGTAATTTTTTTCCTTATTAAAATTCAACTTAAAATCTTGATAGGTTAAAGTGAAAGCACATACACTGGAAATAACTGCTTAGAACTAATATTGGTAACTATTTTTTCTGCTTTGTTACAAAGGAAGGTTTGCTGGGTGGTAAAAGATATACTCAGAAATGAGTGGGATGGGAAAAGAAAAGTATCAATAACATGTGGCATCAATAAAAAAAACCCAGCAACCATTTAAGTAACTGTTTATTTTCTCATTGGTTCCTCTGAGACTCTACTTTGAATGGGACAGCCACAACAGGAAAAAAAAAAAAAAACATGCTTGAGAATACAGTCTGACTGCCAAAGCAATACAATTTGTTAGTTCTGCCAAGTATTAGTTTAGTGACCTTGGGCAAGTCATTGAACCTCTCATGGAATTAATTTCCACAATTATAAAATGATGACACCTAAGATCCATGCTGGCTCTGCAACCAGTCTATTAAACTAAGGTATCTGTTGAGGGCAAGATATAGCTAAGCATTAAGCTATGGAAAGGGTCAATATTCAATGCAGGGCTGGTAGTTCCACTTCATATGTGAACAGATCTATATTATGGGTACAACATTCAGTGTATATGAGATAGCAACCCCATTCATTCCTTCATATTATCAAGTTCCTGAAAGTTTGTGCCTCATAAAATAGGATTAGGGATCTCCAGAAAGCTCTTAGGGATTCTTCTTGTGAGATTCCCCCACAACACATTATATTTATCAAGAGAAGTTTATCTATAATAAAATACTTGATCTCAAGGTCACTAAAGTAATCCAGACCATCAAAAAGACCTAGAAAACAAAGTATCTTTGGGTATCTGGGGCTTTTAGTGGACTGCAGCATCAGTGTAAGTCAACAGTGTGATATGGCAGCCAAAAGAGTTAATAAAACTGTAGGCTGCATTGAGAGAGGAAGGGCATAATGAGGGGACTTCACCCAAACTATTTTTCTCAGTTCTGGGTATCACATATTAGGAAGTGCGTAACAAAGATAACCAGAATGGTGAAGAGACTCAAGATGCCAACAAACATAGCAAATTAAATGAACTGAAGATATTTAGCCTGGAGAACAGGAGGCTCTGGGGGTGGAGTAAGGAGACAGGTTATCAGGGGGAAGAAACAGAACGAAGAACAATGGGTTTAACAAGGGTTCTTAAGCTTTTTTTGTGTCTTGGACCCTTTTGGCAGTCTGATGAAGCCTATGGACTCCATCTCAGAATAAAGTTCTCAAATGCGTAAAATAAAATACACTGGATTACATACAAACTTGTTATATTGGAATAGTACTCAAAAAGTTTTTTTTTTTAAAAAGTAAATGGACCCCAATTTAAGAATTCCTGGGCAAGAAACTGAAGGCAGATTTTGGTTCTATCTAAAGAAATACTTCCTAATAATGAGATATCTAAAAAGGAGAATAGACTACTTCATGAAATAGCAGAGATTAAAAAAAAAAAAGGATGACCATTTTGGGGGGATGTAGTTAGCAGGGAGGATTCTTACTTAGATAAAGACTTAACAAGAGTCACTGAGGTCTCTTTCAACTCAGATTCTGTGATTTTTGTTCATGTTTTTCCATAAATCCTTGACTAAAGATATGCTCATCAAAAACTGCATGCCAGGGTTGGGCCTTAGCTCTTCAGGGCTGCTTACCATATATTCCCTGAAATGAATTGTTATTTCCATCTGCAAAAAATGTCCTTGGCCCCTTAAAGATTTAGAGACTTCTTTCTTCTCAAAATCTATACCCAAAATACCCAAATCTATAGTCTTACTCTTTCCCAGGGCTCCTTTTTCAAGTCCATGAACTTGAACAGCCTTCTTCTTAAAGATACTCCTTACCACCTTTATCATTAGTTAATTCTAGTTATAAAGTATATATCAAGAATTCTGAAATTTCATAGATGGAGCTTTCCCTTGAGAAGAAACTTTATATACCAAATTTCTCTGCCTTTCTCAGGCTAATAAAGTTAATTTGCTGACTCCTGAAACACTCTTTTTAAAATAGGCTTTTCACCTGGAAAGACTTATATGAACTGATGCTGAGTGAAGTGAGAACCAGAAGAACACTGCACACAGTAACAGCCACATTGTGTGATGACTAGCTTTGATAGACTTATCTCTTCTTAACAATGCAAGGATCTAAGACAACTCCAAAAGACTCATGATGGAA
>NW_020954648.1:11040683-11047221 GCF_900497805.2 Vombatus ursinus
ATAGGTTTAATATGAATGCATATGTTGAACCTATATCAATTTATAAACCATCTTGGGGTGGGGAGAGGGGAGAGATGGGGAGAAAATTTGGAACTCAAAATCTTATGGAAGTGATTGCTGAAAACTAAAAATAAATAAATTTATCCTAAAAAATTAAATTAAATTAAAATGGGTTTTTCTACTGAGTAGAATTTTAAGTTTCTTTAGCTTATTTTAAAAATAAATTATATTTTCTTCTCATGACTCCCCCAAATATCTGATATTCAATACCTTACCTCTAGATAGATTGATGGTGGATTATGTTCTCCTCCGAATTTGTCCAATAGAGCCTCTATGTGTTCCTGTGTCAATTTAATCATTTGCTTGATGTTCCACACCTGAAACCATACAAAATAACACAAAATTCCTTTAGGATGTGAACTAGTTAATCACTTAATGAAAAAAATTTTAACTTCTTAAATTACGAAATAGTAATTAACTCCCAATAAGTAGCCCATCATTACTGTAACCTCCAACTTGTTACCTGTAAAGGGTTGAGATACAAGTTTAAAATCATTAACTGAGAACAGGTCTAGGCCCATTATCATACATATATGTTTAAGAAGAGAGATTTTAAAATTATGGTGAATAAAACAGAAAGAATTCCTTAAATGGGGGAAGAAAAGTAAGGAAAAGCTAGGTGAAAAAGATGGGGAGATATGGGAGGAGCAAAGCTTAAATGTAACAAGGTCACAGACAGAATGGTTTGAATATTTAATGTACCAATCCACAATCCATTACATTCTTATTTTTATTGAGCTATGGGGCCCCAAAAACGGTTATGGGAACCAGCAGAACAGGTTTGAAGCTGTGAATAATACAGAAATCTCTGTTTTTTACTCACTGATTTATTAGTCTGGAATGTATTAGAAAGGGTGCCTTTGGATTGGACCAAAGCTCCAGAAAACTGCTCAAAAATACATCTCCCCTATATACTTAGGTTAACTAGTTAATAAGGTCATCCTGAAATTCAATCTTTTAGAAAGATTAAGCCTATCAATAACTTACAAGTTAGTAGCAAGTGGTATTAAAAAGAAACAGAGATGGCTTAAGTGTAAGGGAGTCCTAATAAGGTAGAGAAGTTAATTGTGTAACATAAGATTTTCACAGAAGGCATATCTTACTGTGATGTTAGTCATGGACATAAGGAACTGTATCAAGGTCTTAGGCATCTGATAGATTGAAGATGGGGGAGATGGATGGGATCAAGGAAGAATTTGCCTTTGGAAAAAAAAAACCAACAACAAAACACCATCAGGCTCCTGCAAACACCCACCCTGGAGCCTACTGCAAACTTCATGAACTGAACATCTTCTGGTCATGTCTCACCTCCTACCATCTGAGGATAAAGCTGATCATTTGAAAGGTGTAACTTTACTCCTGGAACCCAAACAAGGATTCAGATGCTAGGCCTAAATTCTATACTAACAACAATGATCCCATGGTAAAGCAAAGAGGACCAATCATCAAGCATTTATTAAGAACTTATTTAGTAAGGCAGTCCTTTCCTTGAAGAGCTTAGATTTTACTAAGGGGATACATGTTTAAAAGTAAATAAACACAGGATATATATGAAATAAAGAGAAAGTAGAAAGGGCTTAAAAGGTGAGAGGGCATAGAGTGTGATTCTTCAAAGAGCAAAAAAGGATTGATCAGACTGGTAGAAAGAGAACCATAAAGCAGTATCATGAAAACGTAAGGAAGGAGAGAGTATCCAATAGAAGACAATAGTTAATTAACAGTGTCAAATGCTCAAAGGTAACCAACTCCCATCTCCTAGCATTCCTTTTTCCTCAATTAAACACATACCTACTAAAAGTTTATTATGAACAACACACTGGGCCAGAAACTGGGAATACTAAGCCAAAACAAATCTTTAAAATTTAGACTCAACGGCTAACAGGGAAAAATACCTGACCCAGCTACCTATATCTGTACTCTCATCCTACAGAATCACTTAATCGACCTCAGAGTTAAAAGAGATTTAAGAGATTCCCTAGCTAACTCCACAAATGAAGAAGAATCCTTTACATTTCTACATATGGTCATCCAAACTATGCTTAAATATTGAGATTTAATCATTAGATTGTAAGCTTGCGGGCTGGGACTGTATTTTGTATCCCCAGTGCTTATCACAGTGCCTGACATACAGCAAGTGCTTTATACATGTTTATTGACAGACTGAAATATCTACAGCACAGATACACTGCCCTAGCTAAAAGCAACAAAGTATTCTCAAAAAGAGAAGGAAATAAGTGCCAGGTGAGTCAAACCACAACCACCACCTCCTCTCAGACCTCAATGGGGATATCCCAGGACCCTGAACCCAAGAACCTTGGAAACAGTAGTGCCTTCAAAACTACCAGACCTGTTTCCAGTTCAATTCCAGAAGTCATCAATGGGGACAGAAATCATTGAGGAAAATGGTCCACCTTCCTCACAACTACTAGTAATAACTGCTGACCAACTGCCACTGACCATAAGCACAAGAACTTCGGGAGTAGCAAAAACTCCAGACCACCATCTTAGTCTCCATAGCAGTCATCTGGGGAAGCAATTCCTTTGGAGAAGGGGCCTGTCACCCCCATCAACTGCTAACTAACTGCCACTCCCCAGCCTAGCTGACACAGCAAGGTACCCTGAGAGGCAAGAGGCAGCATGTGCAAGACAAGTCAAACCACTGCTACCACCTTGACCACTGTCTCTCCTCAGACGCTATGAAAAAAACCCAGAACCCTGAATCCAAGAATCTTTGGAATAGCAATACTCCCAGCCCAGTGCTTGCAGGTATCATACTGGAAAGCAGTCCTTGTACGGATGTAGCCTAACAACTGCTCCTATAGATGCTACAAGAATAACTGCTAATTCATAGCTACTGAAAACTGAGAAAGTTCTTGTCACCAAAGTCCTTGGCACCGAGAAATACTTAAACATCATAAATGGACATGGTGTTATCAGTGGAAATAATATTAAAGAAGAGGTGTTACCATTTGCTTTGCTGCTGCTCTCTAAGGACCACAGGACCCTTCCATCTACCTTGAAGCTGAGACCTTTCATGTGTGTTGATTCCCCCCATTCCAATGTGAGCTTCTTGAGAGTACAGACTCTCTTCCTTTTCTATCTGTATCCTCAGAGCTTAGCACAGTGCTCGAACATATTAAGTATTTAATAAATACTTATCCATTCATTCATAAATTCCAGAGGGGAAGCCACTACCTTTCAAAATGCCCAGAGTAACCCGGAGCTCAAGCTTTTGGGGTAAGAACTCACCATCTGACAAAAAATACTGGGGAAATTGGAAAGAAGTTTGGAAGAAAACTAGGCATAGACCAACATCTAACACCACATACCAACATAAGGTCAAAATGGATAAATGGTTTAAACATTAAGGGTGATTATCACAAGTAAATTAGGGGAGCATGGAAAAATGTTACTTGTCATTGATATCTATGTATAAGGTAATAAGTGATAGAGATGGGAAATAAAATGGATAATTTTGATTATATGGAATTAAAAAGAGGTTTTGCACAAACAAAAATAATGTAGCCAAAATTGAAGGAAAACAGGAAATTGGGGAAAAAAAGTTTTATAGCAAATTTCTCTGATAGAGGCTTCATTTTTTCAAATATATAGGGAACTGAGCCAAATTTATAAAAATATGAGCCAACTGATAAATGATAAAATGACATGAATAGGCTGTTTTCAGAAGATATCAAAACTATCAAGTCATATAAAAATATTCTAAATCACTACTGATTAGGGAAATGGAAATGAAAACAACTCTGAGATACTACCTCACACCTATTAGATTGGCTAACATTAAAGGAAAATGATAAATGCTGGAGAGGATGTGTAAAAATTGTGTAAATTTCAGCTCAATGAATGAATTATATATAATTGATATTTATATGGTACTTTAAGGTTTGCTAAGTACTTTACATATATTATTTTGTTTCATCGTTATAAAAACCCTCTGAGGTAGGTCCTTGAAGCATTATTGCTATTTTAAAGATGTGGAAACCGTAGATCAGGGAGGTTAGATGACTTTTTCCTGGTCACATAATTATTTTTTTCATTGAATTCATCTGAATTTACCACCATATTTTATTTTTAAAGTAAGAGATATACACATGGGCCGGCTGCCTAAATCTATAAATGCAGAAGCCATTTTTCAAAAGAAAATATCCAAGCAACTAATTACCACATAAAAAAAAGTTTGAAATCCCTAATAACTGGAAAAATGCGAATCAAAGCCATTCTGAGGTTCCAACTCACACCCATCAGCTTGGCAAAGATGACAGAAAAGGTAAATAACAATCGTTGGAGGAGCTAAGGAAAAACAGGCACACCAATGCATTGTTGATGTAGCTATGAAATGGTTGAGCCATTCTTTTGTTTAAATTGAGTATTTTATTTTTTCCCAGTAACATGTAAAAACAATTTTTAACATTTGTTTTTAAAACTCTGAGTTCCAAATTTTCTCCCTTCCTCCCCCCCCATTTAGAAAGCAAGCAATTTAATATAGGTTAAACACGTTTAGTCATGCAAAACATTTCCATATTAGGTTGTGAAAGAAAACGTAACTGCTCACACAATTATAATTATTAGAGGTGAGTTATTATCCAAGTCTAGTATTCTACTATACCATGCTGATAATAAACACATAAATATTCACCAATCAGCTATTAAGGACCTACTATAGAGTATTCTCTACAATGTTCATAGTAGCCACTTAACAAATGCTTGATTTCCTGATTGATGCAGTTTACAGTTTAATAAGGGAAATGACACTCAAGTAACTGGAATACAAAATAGTGCATAGTAAGCATATAAGAGAGATGTAAGGAAAACAGAATTTTAGAGGAAAGGAGAAATAAATACTCGTTAATCCAAAAAATGGGATAAATTAAGTGAATGAAGACAAATAGATCTGTTTACATAAAAATATCCTGTACAATAAAAATATTATAACCAGGATTTTAAGAAGTGACAGATCATAAAAAAGTTTTCACACCAGCTACTTTTTTCTTGCAGGGGAGAATTTTTTAAAATTTTAATCAGCCAAGATCTATCTTCTCACCCTCCTTCCCCAGCTGCCCCCAACCCATTACAATCTAAGATCAAGAGAAAAACAACATCTAATACAAACATGTAAAGTTCACAAAACAAATTTCCAAATTGGCCACATCCCTCCAAAATTTGTCTCATTTTGCATTTTGAGTCTTTCACCTCTTTGTTAGGAAGTGGGTAGCATGTTCTATCATTAGTCCTCTGTAATCTTAGTTGGTCATTTTGCTGATAAGGGTTCAGCACATCAGTACTCCAACACATTTATAGACCAACTTGTTCACCCATTCCCCAAATTATGAACACTCCCTCAGATTTCTATTCTTTGCCACATAAAAAAAGTTATATTTTTGTACATCTTTAGTTTTGCTGAGAACTAATTCTCCCCTTAATACGCCCTCTGTCTAAATCCCTCCCCTCTTTTCCTCCTTTTCTTCCTATTTTCCTGTTGAGTAAAATGTATTTCTGTATCCAACTTTGTACATGTGTATACATATTCTTCCCTCTTTTGGCCAGTTTTGACTGCACTTCCTCTATAAACCCTGATGATGATAGGGTTCTGAGGAGACAATATATCATCTCCTCATATTTGATTGTAAGTAGTTTATCCTTGCTTAGTCCTTTATCATTGTTCATGTTTCTATTCACTTCTGTGTTTGAACTTCAAATTACTTGGAAAAACTTAAGAAATCTGATCAATGTAGTGACTAATGACAATTCGAGAGGACCAATGAAGAATGTTACCTACTTTCTGACAGAAATGGACTCAGGAATAAGACATTCATTTTTGGACATGGCCAATGTAGAAATTTGTTCTGCTTCATGATATATACATGTTAGAAGGGTTTGTTTTTCTATTCCAGTGGAGAATGAGGATGGAGAAGAAAGAGAAATTTAATCATTGAATTTTTTTTCTGTAGTGGTAAGATTTGTTTATTTTTTGGAGTTGGGGAGTTTTTTTTTTAATGTGAAAACACAATTCTACTATTGAATAATTAAAATTGATGGGGAAATTATTCAATGTACAAAAACAGAATTTTCAGCCAACACTTCTGGAACTTATTCATTTTGTGCCACTACAAAAGTCCTTTGCAAAGGTCTCATCATAGTATAATTATAGGGTAACCTTGGGGTCTCAAAGGCACACCAGGAAAGAACAAAATTGGGGAGGGAAGTTCTACCAAGTTAGACAGACTTTTGAATAAGGTCTGCTGTCCAAGGACCAACCTAGCTACATACAAAGGACCTTATCACCAAAGGAATGGCCAATAGGTTATGAATTCTTTGGCTATTGTGATCCATGAAGTAAATAAAAAACTACTTTCAGTCCTATTTGACCCCCTTATGCTTTTGCAGAATAGTAGAAAAAGGGGTAAAGGCTGAGATTCATATATATATATATATATATATATATATATATATATATATATAT
>NW_020954648.1:11047262-11225028 GCF_900497805.2 Vombatus ursinus
GTTCTCATGATGTGAGATCTTTGAACTAGGACCAGTGAGTAGACATGCTATACTGGAGGAATTCAAAACACATCTATACTGATATTCTCACTATGAAAAAAAACAAAACAAACCTAAACCAAAACCCAGAAGACAAATACACAGCTAAATGGAATAACAGCTCCCAAGGTTCCTCTAAGAGGCAAAGTAGTTGGTGGACTTGGTATTGTGGTGCTTCATAAACTTTCACTTCTCATCCCTACACAATTTGCCATTTCACAAGTCTGAAGTAAGTTTATGACAAATTCATAAAAACTGCCAAGAACTATAACAAATATGTGAACTATAACACATCATCTAACTCCACAAATGAATGAAAAATGAACAGTAGCAAATAGTTAATTCTTTTTCCCTACCTCCAACTTCTCATTTTTCTGCAGTTACTCAATTTAGTCACTAGATGACAACAGTGCATGAAATTAAGAAAATTCCAGTTTTTAAGTTAAAATATTTGAAGGTTGTAAAACCTTCTTCCTCTAGGTAAATATAGCATAGAACAACTAATTTGGGGAAATTCTAGTGTGTATCTTATCTAAAAAAAAATATTCCACCCTCTACAAATTTGGCCCTGCCTTGTCGATGACTGTTGGTCATTACTAATTTTGTTGATGAGTGCTACTCTGCTTCTTAAACAGGTATTCTATTTTTTTTCTATTATCATCTACAAACTTTATAACTAAAAACTTATGAAAACTATGCACAATGTTATATTTGGGTATATTATGCCTTGAGGTTTCCTAACATCCCTTTTCCGATTTGTGAGTATGATCAGATGGTGTTCACAGTAATAGAAGACTGAAGTTGTTTACTATACATTTAAATACATAAATACTGTCACCAATAAGGGAAGATTAACAGTTAAGAATAACAGAGAGCTGGATGGAGAGGCTAATGGCTCATATGCAAGTTCACAAGTGTATCATTTAAAGTCTAAAAGTGGCACTGTAAGATAAATGAAATAAAGAATACATTTTAAAAGCAAATAAAATAACATGGAAAGAAAATTTCACTTATTGTACGCTCACTGATTACCTAATTTATAGTTCAAATGAAAAAAATCTTTCCCTGTTCAATAATAGTTTGAAAACATTTTATCAAATGTAATCTTTCTTGTAATAAAATCCATTTTTCATAGATGGATAGCTCCAAAGGCAGCATAAAAATGAAGAGCTCACAAAACTAACCTTCTTTTCTCTTCTCTATATATTCTCAATGCCTTTCTACATAATGACTTTAAATTCATACACATGAATCTGCAACTTTAGTCAATAAACAAAACTACTGAGAATGAGTAATTAAAATAAAGCAAAAAGGTCTTAAGTGTAACAATTTTACTAGCAATGTAATTTAAAAAACAACTTTCCTTCTAGTGTTACACCACTTTTTTTCTGGTAACTTTGAAAATAATTTTTTAAAAGTACCACATGCACCTAAAATAAATAGGATCCTAGATTGATAATCAGAAGGGACTTTTAGCTAGTCCAGCCTCCTCACTTTATGGATAAGGAAAGTGAGGCCCAGAGAGGTTTACTTCAGCTCATGATTCTAATCCAGGATCCTCCAACTTTAAATCCAGCGATCTTTTTATTGTACCACTTTTACCTCCTCTACAATAAGCATGGGTTCTTAATCCTTTTTGGGTCATGAACTTTAACTTTTTCTCAGTCTGATAAAAGCTATGGACTGTTTTCTCAGAATAAGGTTTTTAAAGAATAGTAGGAAATGATAAATTTCAGTTAGAAATTGGGGAAAATAAAGATTCAATTCTTTCCCTAAGTTTTCAGATCTCTTGAAATCTATCTACAGGTCTTTTAGGGCAGCGCTTCTTAAGTTGTGGGTTGCGACCCCATATGGGGTCGCATAACTGAATGTGGGGGTCACGAAAAATTTGGCAACAGTAAAAGGTCCTTTAATACACAACAACCAAAAAATAATTCAAAATCAAAAGCGTGATGAATCTGAGGCTTTTGTGGCAGCGCTTGCCTGCAACTTCACTATAGTCTTGGTTCTGAACGTACAACATGCGCACTTTGCACTGTACATATCTTTATGCCATGCAATACCCACAAATGCTGCTAGAAACACCTTGGCTCATATTTGAAACTACTGTATGTTATGAATTGCAGTGTTTTTATGTACGTACAAAGTTTTCTCCTCTTACAGAAACATAATAGTTTAATTATGGGAAATAAAGACTTTCAATATTTTCCTACTGCCATTCCTTGGCATGTAAGTATCAAATTAGTATATATTTGGATTGCATTGTTAAAATGTTTGATTTTTAAAAATGCTGTTATCTCCTTCTTTTACAGAACCATAAGTGTTTAACTGCAGCAAGTAAAGACAAAAGCCCTTTAATAATATTTCTCTAACATCATCTCTGTATGTGTATGTAAGAGTGAACATCAATTTTTTAAATTAAGTACAAACAAATGTAATTTCATACACTAAAGCTAGTATTTATTTGAGAAATCAATAGCAATATTTATTTATATTTCAGGACAAAAATATTTTTTGGTTATGGATAAGTGGCTAAATTTAGCCAGAAGAGGTAAAAATACTGATGACAATGTGGCAGTCTTTGCTACCAAGTTGTAGTACACCTAAATTGACATGAAAAAGAATATATGTTGAATCATTTTTGCAATATGGATTAACTTCTAATAATAATGATGGTGTGGAAAAATGTCTTTGCTTAATTTATAATAAAGTTTTGTTTGCAGAGAGCATGAAACCAGCCAAACTAAAAAGACACCTTAATACCAAGCATGCAATATACTGCAATAAACCAAAGGCATCTTTTGATTGACTTTTAAAATCTTCCAATAAAGAGAAACAATGTTTTGAGAAATTTGTTACTGTAAATAAAAAGTATTGACTTGCATCTTATGAAACTTCTTACTTAATTGCAAAAACTAAAAAGCCCTACGTGACAGATGTATTACCTGCGGCTATTAAAATGTCAGAAATAGTTCATAGGAAAAAGTACGGGGATGAAATTCATAAAATTCCTTTATCAAATGATACTGTATCCAAAAGAATTTCTGAAATTGGTAATGACCAATTTCAGTACCTTATAACCAGGTGTAAGGGCAGCCCAAAGTTTGCAATTCAGTTAGATGAAACAATAGATATTTTTAAAATGGCACAGTTGTAACTTTATGTAAGATATGTTTATGAAGGAAGCATACATGAGGAATTATTGTTTTCACCCTTTGGAAGGGCACACAAGATAGGAAGATACATATCTTAAAGTTGATCAATTTTTCACAAATGAAGTTTACAGTGGAAAAACTTCATTGAAGTCTATACAGATGGTGCTGGAGCAACGATGGGTGAGAATGTTGGATATACAGCAAAAGTTAAAGCTGGTGGCAATGAACATATCATTTTTACTCATTGCATGATCCTTTGGGAGGCACTTGTAGCCAAAAAAATATCACCAGAGTTAGATGTTGCGCTTCGTGACACTATTAAAATCATTAACTCCATCAAAAGCTGCGCCTCAACAGTCGCTTGTTTTCAAACCTTTGGAAACACGAGGACTCCGATTACAAAAGCTTCTCACTGCGTGCAGAGGTGAGGTGGCTCTCAAGAGGGCGAAGTTTAAGCAGATTATTGTCAGTGAAAGACAAAGTTCTATTTTTGACTGAGCAGAAATCTGATTTTGTTAATTTCTTTTATACTGACAGCTTTCAAAGCTGTTTTTTGTCAGATATTTTCAAAAAACTCAATGATTTAAACATGTTACTTCAAGGAAAATATTGCAACATATTTATGTTAAAAGATAAAATTGAAAGTTTTACTAAAAAAGTTAACATGTGGAAGAATAAGGTGGAAAATGGTTCTTTAGAAATGTTTACAGCTGCAGATGATTTTATAATTAAAAATAACCTACCCAAAGATTTAACTGTTAAGAGTTATAATTGATCATCTAAAATGCCTGGAGATATAGTTTCAGAAATACTTCCCTTCAAATTTTGATTCTAAAAAACTAGGTTGGATTCACAAACTACTCAATTGAAATAAAAAATATCAGTCATTTGCTATTAAAAGTTCAAGAGGAATACCAACACTTATGGGATGCAGTGAAAGCAGTTCTTAGGAGAAGTTTTATATCTCTAAATGCTTACATGAATAAAATAGACAAAGAGGAGATCAACGAATTGGGTCTACAACTAAAAAAACTAGTAAAAGGACAAATTAAAAATCTTTAATTAAACACCAAATTATAAATATTGAAAACCAAAGGAGAAATTAAGAAAATTGAAATTAAGAAAACTATTGAACTAATAAATAAAACTAAGAGCTGGTTTTATGAAAAAACCAATCAAATAGATAAACTTTTGGTTAATTTAATTAAAAAAAGAAAGAAGAAAATCAAATTACCAGTATCAAAAATGAAAAGGGTGAATGAATCCACCACCAAGGAAGAGAAAATTAAAACAATTAGGAACTATTCTGCCCAACTGTATGCTAATAAATTTGACAATCTTAGTGAAATGGATGAATATTTACAAAAACATAAATTGCCCAGATTACCAGAAGAGGAAGTAAATTACTTAAATAACCCCATCTCAGAAAAAGAAATTGAACAAGCCATTGATGAGCTCCCTAGGAAAAAATCTCCAGGGCCGGATGGATTTACAAGCAAATTCTAACAAACATTTAAAGAACAATTAATTCCAATACTATATAGACTATTTGGGAAAATAGCAGAAGAAGGAGTCTTACTAAATTCTTTCTATGATACAAATATGGTGCTGATACCTAAACAGGGAAGAGTCAAAACAGAGAAAGAAAATTATAGACCAATTTCCCTAATGAATATAGATGCAAAAATTTTAAATAAAATATCAGCAAATAGATTATAGCAACTTATCACAAGAATAATACACTATGACCAGGTAGAATTTATACCAGGAATGCAGGGCTGGTTCAATATTAGGAAAATTATTAGCATAACTGAGCATATCAACAACAAAACTAATAGAAACTACATGATCATCTCAATAGATGCAGAAAAAGCTTTTGACAAAATACAACACTCATTCCTATTAAAAACACTAGAGAATATAGGAATAAATGGGGTCTTCCTTAAAATAATAAGTAGCATCTACCTAAAACCTTCAGCACGCGTGATATGTAATGGGGACAAGCTAGAAGCATTTCTAATAAGATCTGGGGTGAAACAAGGATGTCCACTATCACCACTGTTGTTCAATATCATACTGGAAACATTAGCTTCAGCAATAAGAGGAGAAAAAGAAATTGAAAGTATTAGAATAGGCAAAGAAGAAACAAAGCTATCATTCTTTGCAGATGATATGATGATGTACTTAGAGAATCCTAGAAAACCAAGTAAAAAATTACCTGAAATAATAGACAACTTTAGCAAAGTTGCAGGCTATAAAATAAACCCACATAAGTCATCAGCATTTCTATATATTGCCAACAAAGCCCAACAGCAAAAGATAGAAAGAGAAATTCCATTTAAAGTTACTGTAGACATTATGAAGTATTTAAGAATCTACCAATCGAAACAAACTCAGGAACTATATGAACACAATTACAAAACACTTCCCACACAAATAAAGTCAGATCTAAATAATTGGAAAAACATCAGTTGCTCATGGGTAGGCCGAACAAATATTATAAAAATGACAATTCAACCTAAGCTAATTTTCTTATTCAGTGCCATACCAATCAAACTACCAAAAAATTATTTTATAGAGCTAGAAAAAATAATAACAAGATTCATTTGGAATAACAAAAGGTCCAGAATATCAAGGGAACTAATGAAAAGTAATGTAGGGGAAGGTGGCCTAAGGGGCAACTAGATGGCACAGTAGATAGAGCTCTGGCCTTGGAGTCAGAAGGACCCAAGTTCAAATGTGACCTCAGACACTTGATACTTAGTAGCTGTGTGACCCTGGGCAAGTCACTTAGCCCCAATTGCCTCAACAACAAAAAAAAAAAAAAAAAAAAAAGAAGGTGGCCTACCTGTTCCAGATCTCAAATTGTATTATAAAGCAGCAATCATCAAAACTACTTGGTGGATAGTGCAGTAGGTTAGGTATGCAATGACTATAATAATCTACTATTTCATAAACCCAAAGACCCCAGCTTCTGGGATAAGACCTCACTATCTGACAAAAAGTGCTGGGAAAACTGGAAAAGAGTAAGGCAGAAACTAGGTAAAGACCAAAATCTCACACCATATACCAAAGTAAAGTCAAAATGGGTTCATGATTTTTTTTTTCACGATTTAGATACAAAGGCTGATACTATAAGCAAATTAGGAGAGCAAGGAATAGTTTACCTATCAGATTTATGGAGAACAGAAGAATTCATGACCAAATAGGAGATACAGAATATTATGAAATGCAAAATGGATAATTTTGATTACATTAAATTGAAAAGTTTTTGCACGAAGGTAACGCAACCAAGATTAGAAGAAGAGTAGAAAACTGGAAAAGAATTTTTACAACCAGTGTCTCTGATAAGGGTCTCATTTCTAAAATATATAGAGAATTAAATCAAATTTGTAAGAATACAAGTCATTCCCCAATTGATAAAAGGTCAAAGGATATAAGCAGGCAGTTTTCGATGAAGAAATTAAAGCCATCTATAGTCATATGAAAAAATGTTCTAAATCACTATTGATTAGACAAGTGCAAATCAAAACAACTCTGAGGTACCATATCACACCTATCAGACTGGCCAACATGACAAAACAGGAAAATGATAAATGTTGGAGAAGATGTGGGAAAATTGGAACACTAATGCATTGTTGGGGGAGTTGTGAAATGATCCAACCATTTTGGAGAGCAATTTGGAACTATGCCCAAAGGGCTATAAAAATGTGCATATCCTTTGACTCAGTATAGCACTTCTAGGACTATATCCCAAAGAGATCATACTGTATGAGTTTTTAAAGGCTGTCAGCACCCAGGATGGAAAGATGGACAAAGAACTTTTCCCTGCTCACACCTCCCTTGAGGCAGGCTTGCAGTTGCCCCCGTGGGGAACAGCAATAACAGCCTCTTATGAGGCTGAACAGTTAAGGGTTGGAGCAGTAGAGGGCTGTGTCAAGGCATGGGCCTGGGGAGGCCTTGACAACTGTAATTATTAGCTTTATCTGTAGCCTTGCTTCAATCTACTGATACCTTGCCCAGCTATCAAAGGTTAGCATACTCTCCCATTCCTGTGATGGAATACCCCCATCTACTGAAGAACAAGTCCCCTTTACTAACTCTTGCTGTCCACGTTCTCATTTCCAATCCATCTCAACCCTGCTTCTCCAATGTCCCACTTCAAATCTGCCCTCCCCATTCCACTTGGCCTCTAGAACTCCTACTCCATACTTAACAAACTTCCTTACATTTTATACCTCTCCATCTCATGCTCCTTACATCTTTTTGCACCTTTTGAGACTTGGCTTCCCTAGATAACATTACATCCCTTCCCAGCTTTTCCAATACTAGTTGTGATTTCTAATACACTCCAAGCTTCCCTAGTCCAAGTGGGAGAGCCAGAATACTTCCAGCTCCTAACTGGTACCTCCAAACTCTTCTTTATTTCCATCACTCAGGAAACTCTTCTCCTAAGGTTCACACTATCCCAATGATCATTCAGTCTAGATTCTGGAAGCCATCATCTACGGGGACATAATCCCCATTCTTTCTCAATGACTTCAGTGCTTGGTTCATAGTTTCCCTTCTCCACCCCGATTCCTATTAGGGCATTTCAATGGTAGCTGTTCTCTCAAATACCCTAATTTCCCAGTTCCTCAGTTTACTCAATTTCCATGACCTGTTATTTCTCCACTCCATCTCAACTGAATACATGGTCACACCTTTGATTCAGCCATCATGCACAAGTACCCCGCTTCAATTTTCAAGATTTCTGATATTCCTTTATCTAATCACAATAAATTATAATTCTATCTTTCCCAATGCCTTACCACTCTCACACTATTCTTTTTTACCCCTTCTTTAAGTGGTTATCAATTGGCCAATTTAGTTTTTAGAATTTTTTTATTTTTTGCTGAGGCAATCGGGGTCAAGTAACTTGCCCACGGTCACACAGCTAGTAAGTGTCAAATGTCCGAGGTCACATTTGAACTCAGGTCCTCCTGACTCCAAGGCCGGAGCTCTACCCCTTGCGCCACCTAAATGCCCCTAAAATTTATTTTTAAAAAATTTATAAGCATTTATTTTCTCTACCCAGCTTCCCCCCCTCCAAAGAGTAGAAAGGAAAATAAAAGGAAAACAAAAACCCTTATGAGAAATATGTGTAGTCAAGAAAAACAACTTTCTGCACTAGCCATATAGAAATAAATGTCTTATTCTGTATCTTGAGACCACAGCCTCTGTTAGAAGGTGGGAAAGTAGCATTTTTCTCTAGAATGACATCACTGTCATTACACCGATTAGAGTTCTTAAGTCTTTCAAAGTTGTCTGTCTTTATATCTTTATTATTATTGTATAAATTGTTCTATTTCTGTTCCTTTCACTCTGCATCTCTTTATATAAGTCTTTCTAGAAGGTTCCTCTGAGCCCATCCCTTGTCATTTCTTGTGGCATTTGATTACATTCATATATCATAATCTGTTCACCCATTTCCCCAATTGATGAGCATCCTCCTTAATTTCTAGTTCTTTGTCACAACAAAAGGGGCTGTCATAAATATTTTTGTACATAATGACATTTTTTCTCTTTCAAATTTTAGGACATAGTTCCAAATTGCTTTCCATAATGGCTGAACCAATTCACAACTCTACCAAAAAATGAATTAAAGTGCCTCAGCCCCTTTAACACTTGTCATTTTACTTACCTATAAACTTTTCCAATCTAAGAAGTGTAAGTTAGAACCTCAGCGTTGCTTTAATTTGCATTTCTCTATTAGTAATTTGGAACATCTCTTCATATGGTTAATGATGGTTGAAAACTGCCTGTTCAAATCCTTTGACCTATTATCATTTGGGGAATAAATATGCATAGTCAAGCAAATGATTCTTGAATTGGCTATGCCCAAAGAAATATGTGTCTCAATCTGCACCCTGAATCCGTCACCTCTCTACTAGGAGATGGACAGAATGTTTCATTATGAGTGTTCTGGAAACATGGTTGATCATTGCTCAGATCAAAGTTTCTCACCCCTTCTTTATAAATAAAGGGGCAGTTAGGTGGCACAGTAAATTAGAGCACCAGGCCTGCATCCAGGAAGATTCTTCCTAAATACAAATCTGGCCTCAGACACTTACTAGCTGTGAGACAGAGTGCGTCCTTTAACCCTGTTTGCCTCAGTTTTCTCATCTGTAAAATAAGCTAGAAAAGGAAATGGCAAATCACTCCAGTATCTTTGCCAAGAAAACCCCAAATGGGGTCATAAAGAGTCAGACATGATTGAAAAATAATTGAACAACAACTTCATAAATAAAGAAGAGAGTGATAAAAGAAAAGTATGTTCACCACTGGTGCTCTAGGTTTGATGCAATCTACCTCTGCTCTTCTACCCCTTCTTTCCTTCCCCTCACCAGATTATAACCTTTTATCCCTTTCTCTTTCAAGTAATTCTCTTAGTGATCTCCCTCAATGGCTAGAGTCTGTTTTGCCTTGAACTAATCTCTTAATCTCTCCTTTTTTTTTTTATCATGCCTCTTATTTCTCTCTTCTTCATTTCCTTGTTGAGCAAAACATATTTCTACACCCAACTGTTTGTGTGTATGTGAGTGTGTGTGTGTATATATTCTTCCCTCCTTTAACCAAATGAAAGTGAAGTTCAAGTGTCACCTGCCTATCCTCACCCTTTCCTCCTGTGACTACTCCAATTATGAGATAATTTCTCCCACCCTTCCTCTCCCCTTCTCTCCTAGAGAATGCATTCATTTTCCCTCCCTCTCTTTTGTTTCTTCTAAATCATCAAAACATCAAAAACAAACAAATAAAGAAACAACACTTCCAGGCTTTCTGTCTTTTCAGATTCCTTCTATGACCTTTGATGATATGACCCTGAGGTAATACAAGCATACTCTTCTCCCACTTTAGAATGTAAACAGTTTATCTTTTAGGTCTCTTCTGATTCCTTGATCATATTTTACCTTTTTACATTTCTCTTTACTCCTGTGTTTGCATTTCACAGTGTCTATGAAGCATTGCTTTTTTCATTAGGAATATCTGGAAGTCCTCTATTTCATTAAAAATCCATTTTTTCCCCTGTAAGACTATACTCAGTTTTGCTGATCAAGTTATTCTTTTGCCTTTTAGAATGTCATATTCCAACCTTTCTCCTCTTTTAGAGTGGTAACTGCTAAATAGTGTGTGATCCTGAATGTGGCTCCTTAGTACTTGAATACTTTCTTTCTGGCTACTTAGAAATATTTTTTTCTGGGTCATGGCAACTCTGGATTTTGATCCTTAGATATTTTATTTTGAGATTTCTTTCTGGATATGACCAGTGGATACTTTCTATTCTTACTCTGCCCTCTGTTCTAAGAGATAATGATAATAATTAATAATAATGATAACTAACATTTATCTAGTGCTTTACTATATGCCAGGCACTATGCTGCTAAGCATTTTACAAGAGACCTGGGCAGCTTTCTTTCATAATTTCTTAAAATATGATGTCTGGCCTTTTTTGGAGGGGGCGGGGTCATAGCTTTAATTGATTTTAAATTAAATAATTTTCTTGATCTATTTTCCCAGTCAGCTATTTTCTTTATGAGATATAGAAGTGCTTAGCACAGTGCCTGGTGCATAGTAAGTGCTATATAAATATTAGTTGTTATTAATAGATATTTTACATTTTCTTCAATTTTCCCCCAGTCTTTTAACTTTATTTTAATATTTCTTGTCTCCTGGAGTCAATAATGTTTTCTGTTCCAGGAATTTTATTTGAACTTTTTGTCCAAGTTGTATATTTCTTTGAAACTTTGTGTGGAGTCATTCTATCAGTCTTCTTCTGGATTTGTCTTGAACATTCTTGTTAAAGTAATAGCTCTTTATGGTGGGATTCTTTTTTTATTTGCTCATTCTTCCAGCCTAATTCTTGACTTTGGATATTAGGGACCATATTTTACACACTTCTAGAAACAAAGAGTGGACCTTTCTTGGTCCTGTCTTTTGTCTTCATGGTTTCTGCTGTTGTTTTGTTGGAGGTATTGAATGTTGTTATATTCCAGGATCTCAGGAACAGCTAAGGCTAGGGATCTGCAAGCTTTCGGTCTGTCCAAATGTTTTGATCTAGGGTGAAGTCTGAATGTTAGGGTATTTGGGTATAGAAAACTAGTTATTCCTAGCATTTCACAGGTAGAATATAAGAGGAAAAAACCATAAACATTTCCATGAGGCCTTTGATTTCCTTCAAATGAACCCAAGGTCATTCTCCTGGCACTTGCCAGACTACCTGGCATGTGTTCCATGTTTTTTGATTTTACCTCTAAAACTACTTCAGGTCTCTTTCTCTTTTCCCCACTAACTCTGGACATAAGTGTACATCTGGCCCAAGTGATCCCAGAGTACCTGGCATAACAGATAAGACATTCCATACACTCCTTATTAGCTAACCTTGAGTAAATCAAGGAGCACTGTACCCCCAAATTCTTATCCCCCTAAATCAATTACGGCAACCAAAAATCTCAAAGCATAGATCTGGAAGCAGAGGTAGTAGATAATACCTTGTTCATCAATCACCATCCTGGAACCCCTTATTTCCTTCTCTGCCCCTCAAAAAGGAAAGAGCATCTTTATTACAAGTCAGGGATGGGACTTTTCCAACACAAAAAGGGAAAGCTGGGAAGCCATTTTTGGAGCTGTCACATGACCTTACTATGGATGCTGATTTGGAGGCCAACAGCACTGTACTACAATTTCCAGATTGTCATAAAGCATATCCTTGAGCAATGATTCAAAGTGAAGTAAGCAGGAAGAAATTTAGGTGACATGAAAACAAAAGATACAATAAAATTTGTATAAAAATAAGAACAAATAATTTCCCTTTGCACATGTACATATTGTACATAGGTCTATTTTTTGAGTAGACATAGGGTTATCACATAATAATTTTTTTGGAGACAAATGTGTCACTAAATAAAATAACTGAAATGGATAAGAGAAACTGATCTAGTCTCCATATCTTTAAACTCCTCAAACAAAAGGAAGCCTCAACTTTAACTGCTGCAGTGAGGGCTTAATTTACAAGGCTAACTCCTCAAGATATATTGTTGACCCTATTCCCTTCCATATTCTTCAGTAGACCTCATTATCCATACCCCCCTCCATTTTCGATCTCTCCCTATCTACTGACTTCTTCCTTGATGACTACAAATAGGCCCATCTCTCCTCTATTCTTTAAAAAACAAACAAACAAACAAACAACAACAAAAAACAAAAACAAAAAAAAAACCCTCACTAGATTCTAACATTCTTATTAGATATAAGATATCTGTCTCACCTTTGTCAACTAAACTTTGTCAACTTGAAAAAGTCATCTATTCTATACTTCATAACTCTACTTCCTCTCCTCTTCCTCTCTTCTAAACCTTTTGCAATCTTGCTTCCAACTTGCATTTTTCAAAATTTTCAATGATCTCTTGACTGCCAAATCCAAGGGCCTTTTCTCAAACTTCATCCTTCTTGAGCTTTCTCCAGGAGAGGTCACTTTGACAATATGACCACATTTTTCCTCCAGGACACTCTCTTCTTTGGTTTTCTTGACAACTACAATAGTATTTTTGATTCTCTACCTATCTGTCCTACTGCTCCTTCTCATTCTCCTTTACTGGCTCTTTTTCCATGTCATCCCCACCCATTTGTGTATATGCCCTAAGACTCTGTGCTGAGATTTCCCCTCTCTTTTCTCACCATACATTTTCATTTGATGATTTCATCAGCTTCCAAGAATTCTGTTATCATATCTATGCAGATGATGTCCCAGATCTACATATCCAGCCCTAGTTTTTCTCCTGATTTCCAGTCCCAAAACTGGTTATTGGATATTAGGAAATGAATGTACCTTAGACATCACAAACTCAATATATCTAAAACAAAATCATTATCTTCCCCCCACCCCAAACTCACTCTTTTCCCAAACTTCCCTGTTACTATGAAGGGTACCACCACTCTTCCAGTCACCCAAGTTTATATCAGCTTCACAGGGCTGTTGATAGAATGAAATAATTATATAAAACACTTTGAAACTTTAAAATGCTTAATAAATGTTACCTATTATTATTACTATCTTTAACTCCTCACTATCATCTATCCTACACATCCAACCAATGGCCAAATCTTGTTACTTCTATCTTCACAAAATCCCTTGTATGTCCCCTTGTCTCCATTCACAAAGCTACCAACCTAATGCAGGCTCTCATCCCTTCTCACTTGGTCTATTACAAAAGTCTCCTAATTGGTGTTCCTGCCTCAAGTCTTTCCACATTGCAATTCAGTCTCTACATAAGAGTCAAAGTAATTTTCCTAAATTGTAGATCTTACTATGTCACCCCTCTACTAAATAAATCCCAGTGGCTTCCTATTACATCTAAGATCAGATATAAACTCTTCTGCTTGTTACTAAAAGTTCTTCACAGCCTAACCCTTTCCTGTATTTCCAGTCTTCTTTCTTATACATTACTTCCCTTTCCATATGCTATGGTCCAGCCATATTGGTATAAAGGAAATAAGCATTTCCTAAGCATCTATTATGTGCTAGGTACTGTATAAAGTGCTTTACAAATATTATCTTATTTTGATTCTCACGAAAACCCTGGGAGGAAGTTGAAGAAACTGAGGCACAAAGAAGTAAAGTGATTTGCTTAGGGTCACACAACTAGTAAACATGTGAAGCCATACTTGTTCTTCAGTCTTCCTGACTCCAGGTCCAATGTCATCCAAAGCACCATCCAGCTGTCTGTGCTTGCTGGTCCACTTACTGTTCTTCCATCTCCCATGTCCATATCCACGATTTTTCAACCAGTGGCTATATCTCATGTCTACAAGGCTCTCCTTCCTCACTTCTCTTAGAATTTCTGACTTCCTCAGCTGAACTGCCACTTTCTGTATAAAAGCCAGTTGCTAGTGTCTTCCCCTCTATAGTTTCTTTGCATCTATTTTTTGTGTATCTTGGTGGTCTCTTCCATTTGAGTATGAGTTCTTTGAGGATAGGGCCTATTTTTGCCTTTTCTTTAAATCTCTGGTGCTTATCTCATTGCCTGGAACATAGCAATCACTTACTAAATGTTTGTTGATTGACTCATTCCAGAATGGTTCAACAGAAAAACTAATATAATTATTCATATTTTTAAAAAATCACATGATATCAGTAAGTAGCCTTTGACAAGTAAAACACTAATTTATGCTCAAACACTAAAATGCATAAAGCAAAGCAACATCTCTTTTTAACAGGGCAAAGCATATATACATGCATATACATATATATGCATATGCACACACTTGCATACATACATACATATGTATACACACACATATATATGTATGAGCGTGCATGTGTGTGTGTATGCAAAAAAAGCAAAAGCTAGCATTATTCATTTGAAAGAACAAAATGTCTAAAATCTCAAGGGAAACAACAGAGAAAAGCAGGAATGAATGGAAAAGAATATTTCCAGACTTCAAATTACATACTATAAATCAGTAATCATCAAAACTATTTGGTAATGACTGAAAAATAGAAAAATAGAGTGTTGGATATGACTAAATACACAGGATTCATAAACATTCAAATTCTGTCTTCGATAAACCTGAAGATATATTGTACTTGGGAAGAATTCCATTTGACAAGAACTGCTGGGAAAAATTAAAAAGTTACCACTCTCCTCTCCAAAAGACCTTCAGAATTTTATACACTATATAACAAAATAAATTTCAAATGGATATGTGACTTTAACATAGAAGGTTGTATTTTTTAAATCAAAGATAATAGACATAGGTATCTTTCACAACTTTGGCTAGGGAAAGAGTCTGTAACCAAATTAGAGACATAGGAGAACACAAAAGATTTTTTAAAATACTAAGTTTGATTATATGAATTTAAAATGCTTTTGCATTAACAAAATTAATGCATCTATAAGGGAAATTGTCAAATGGAAAAAAAAATCTTTGCATCAAATATCTCTGATAAGGATAGGCTATCCAGGACAAAAAATTAACAAAAATATTTTAAGACCAAAAGCTGTTTCTCAATGGACAGTAGTCAAAGAAAATAAACAAATAGTTCTCCAAAGAAGAAATATAAACTTAATAACGTATAAAAGAATGCTCCAGATCACTCTAAAGATGAATGCAAATCAAAACAACTCTGAGGTCCTACCACATACCCAGAATATTGGGGAAGATGACAAAATATGAGAACAGTCAATGTTGGAGGAGTAATGGAAAGACAGACACACTCAAATACTGTTGATGGAGTCAGGGACCACTCTAGAAAGCAATCTGTAATTATGCTAATAAAGTGTCTAAAATGTCCATATCCTGAGATCCAAAGATCTCATTGCTAAGTATATACTTTAAGGAGGTCAAAGATAAAAATAATGGTCTCATACACACAAACTATTCATACAAGCACTTTTTGTGGTAGCAAAGAATTGATAACCAAAATTTATGCACAATTTCTAGGGAATGGTTAAACAAATGTAATTATTGCACTATAAGAACCATGAATATCAAAAATTCTGAAAAGCATGGCATGACTTAAGCAAACTGATGAAGAATGAAATAAGGAGAACCAGGAAAACAATATACACACATATTACAATGATGTAAAACAAAACAAACGAACCAACCAAAAAAAAACAAAACAAAATTGATGCTATATAATTGTAATGACCAATCTTGGCCCTAAAAAAGAAATGAAAAAATGCACCTCCCTCCATTCTTTGCAGGGGTGTAGAAATTTCATGTACAATCAGACTCCACTGATGCATTGTGGTTTTTTGTTGTTGCACTTATTAATACAATGCTTTGTACACAATACATACTTATTAAATAAATGCTTTTTCATTGATTCATTCAACCCAACAGAATATCTAAGTTACTCTGTCAACAGAAAGTCAGGCCTTTTTGCTCTATTTTTATCCCTCCCCTCCCCCATATCTTGCACACAGTAGGGGTTCGATGACAGTTAGAATGAATGACACCTGTATCGTAATTTTGCAAGGATGTTTGTTTTCATGGAATAGTAAAGTAAAACTGACACTTCCTCAAGAGTTAACTTTGGTTCTAGCAGTTATGAGGTTCAGGAAAGGCTCCATGGAGAAGGTGGTATTGAGCCAAATTGTGAAGAAGACTAGAGTTTCTGAGGAAGGAGTGAACTCTAAGCACAGGGGATAGAGCAAGTGCAAAGACATGGAAATGGGACATGGAATGGCATACATAGGGGAAAATAAATAAACCAGTTTGTCTGAACTTTAGAGTATAGAAAGGGGAATAATGTGGAATAAGACTGGGAAGACAGATTGAGACTAGACTATGGAGGTCTTTAAATGCCAAACAGAAGTTTCTGTTAGATCCCGGAGGTAGTAGGAAGCTGATGGAGTTAAATGAGTAGGTCAGTGTGACACCGGCACACCTGTGTTGTAGAACTATCACTTTGGCAGCTGTGTGGAGGATGGATTAAGGAGAGGGAGGAGAAATGACCTGAGAAGACTAATAAAGAGATTATTTCAGTAGTCTAAATGAAAAGTACAGAAGCCCTGAACTGTGGGGATGGCTTGGGTGAACAGATTTAATTTGGAGGGTCTTAATGAATCCTTAATAGAATTTTTCTATTTCTTCCTCTACAACAGATGTTGGTGAATAGGCTACAGTTATCTTAATGGTAGTCTTTTTCTGGTAAATGCATTCAAGATTACTGTAATGTGAGATGATCCAATTGTCCCATGAATTCTTTTTTAATTGCCTCTGGATGACAGATTAAAAACAACTCCTTTCTTTGCCTCTCAAGTAGAAACTGTTATTTTTCCCCCAGTAAAATGTAAGCTCCTTGAGAGCAGGGACTGTTCATTTCCCCAGAAAGTATCATAGTGCCTGAGATATACATAGGTGGTTAATAAATGCTTGCTGAATGATTTAGTTTTCTGTTTAGCTTTAACTTGCTTTTGTCTTGCATAATTTATAGCAAGTATGTTATGAGTAATAAATTCTGTTCCAGTGCTGTGTCTATTCTGGTCACTGGAAAAGGATCTTCATAGGTAGAGTGTCAACAACTAAGTTAATGTCTATAGATGTGCTGAAAATTACATAGTATAAATAGCACTGTTTGCTGCCATTGACTTTTACAGGAAATCTTCAGCTAGGACTGTATTTGAACCCTTTCCTGTAAGGCATATATATATACAACCTTGCAGTAGGTTGGGAACAAAATTAAAATAAGCTAAACTTCTTTGGGCCGCAGATAGGTTAGACTAGAGACAGACTGATAATGGTTGGCTGCCATGGGTCACGTGACAAGCAGGAGTGTGTGCAGTGACAACCCTACATTTGTTGCTGGCCACTCGAAATCCGTTGGTGGGCCTCAAGTAGCCTGTGGGCCACATAATGTGCAGGCCTGTTGTAGGGCAATAATAATAATAATTATAAGTGTTAACATTTATTTGGTATTTTGTGATTTACAAAATACGTACATTATTATCTCATTTAATCCTCACTAAAACCACATGAGATAAAGACTTTTATTATTTGCACTTTGCAGATGAGGAAACTGAAGCTAAGAGGTTTATTTGCCCAAGGTCACACAGCTAGTAAGTGTCTGAGGCAGGACTGGAACTCAAGTTAATTTCCATTTCCAAGTCCAATGCTCTATCTGTGATAACACCAAGCTAGCAGAGCTTGTCTATGCAACAATCAGACTAAAATTGGGAAATATGTATAATGATTTTTATAACAAATTTTTCATCATCAAGAATATCATATCTACTACACTTGAACTCTTAACATCACAGTCCTAGATGATCTGCATGAGGAATTGGAAATGGCAGTAAAGAAAACTGGACTAGAACAAATACAGGGAGGAGGTCTAAGTTGGACATGACATTTGTAAGGGCATTGAGAGACTGGTTCTCCAAGTAATCAATTAATCAATAAGTGTTTATTAAGACCGTATTCTGTGCTGACCACTTTGCTAGATAGTGGGGAGAGAAATACAAAGAATGAAACAATCTCTACTCACAAGGAATTTATATTCTAATGAGGGAGACAAGTACATATAAAAATATATACAGCATAAAATTAATAAATGCAAATATATACAAACTCATTAAATACAGGATATCAAAGGCTTGGGAAAAACTCTTTACACAAAGAAAAGTGACTGAGAAATTAGTACCTGCCCATGTGCCTACTTTGTCTTCTTTGTAATTTCAATGAGAATAATGTAGATAGATATCAAAGGCGGCCTTCATAAGGATATAAGAAGGGAATAGGAAAACTTCAGTGAAAGCCATTCTAGCCCCTATCCTATCTTGTCAATGAATGACGCTAAAGGCATAGGGATTACATGATTATGCTGGCCTACTACTCATTAACTATAAAAAAAAAAAAATTGCCTAAAATGCTTTTCCCTATGAGGGTGCTTCCTGTGCATATCAAAATCATAGGAGATTCCTTGAAAAATATAACAGATAACAATGTTCAAAAATCACGATTATTAATATTAAGCAAGGTATAAAATAGGAAAGCATATGCTTGACAAAGGTTACTATCACTGTCACAGAAAATATCTAGGGCAATGTCCAAATGAAAAGGGAATTCCCTACAGATGGTGAGGTATTCCAGATAGACTAATTTTTGGCTAATGTGCCAATTCCATTCAGCCACAGGACATCGCAGAACCTCCTAAAAAAAATCTATAATCACTCAAAAGAGTTTGGTTTTAACTATACACACAGGATGAGTAGAGAAGTAGATAAAGGATGCCTATTTCAAGATCATGATATGTAGTCTGATGGACAACCCACAGAGCTGGCCCATCAGGACATATACCTTCTGAGACACTCCTGATGAGACAATGAGCTTGGCCTAGAACTAAACTGAGGGTTTTCTGTTTTGTTTTTTTTTAAAGATAGGGGTGTGTGTGTGTGCGTGCGCGCGCGCGCGTGCACATAGGTGTATGTGTATGTGTATGTGTGTTTTAAGAGAACCTTAAGCTGCTCCCTAAAAGAAATACCAAATTTTGGTGATGCTGCATACATATGTTGAGGGACATAGAGTCCAAAGAAATTAAAGCTAAAGGTCTCCCAAAGGGCAATAGATATATAGTGGGCATGAGTAGGCTGCTTCATATCACCAATGAAGAACTGCCCAGAAACAGCATAAAGTATATGATCTGAGAAATGCAAAATCCAAAAGGAGGAGGTGGTCAAGAATATGGTACTACTCCATTGGTTAATATCAATAAACCTAACCTGCAAACTCTGTTATGGAGGTTTTAAAGAGGTATATGGAAAAGAATCATGGAATGAGAAAGCACCTTAGGGATAGCACCTCTATCAATGAGACTCCCAAATCTATTGACGTATCAAAGTATACTATATTTAGTCTATAAAATATCAAGATATCTTCATGTAGTCTATCACTCCATCATCATATAGATATGCCATGTGAATTCATACAAATTTCAAACGGGCCCTTCCTCCTTTTGCCTAACAATATTTGTATTAATATTTTACTGACTCTCTAGTCAGCTTCTCAAAATCATTACCCCAAAAGCTTCTTCATTCACCTCAAATTGTCAATCACAGACACAATTCATTCTCTAAATATGACCTCGCTCATCAAGTTCTTTCCATTCTTCCCTTCCTGCATTAAAGCCATAGCACCATAAGAGTATTAAAGAACTTCAAAGTCATGTTCAATGTCCAGAAAATGAAAACAAACTCTTCTACAATACTACTGAAAGGTAGACACTTGGCCATAATTGAAAACTTCTAATAATGGGAAACTAATTAACTCATGAGGCACATCACACTCCATTTTAACATTTCTAATTGTAAAGTAATTGTTATTATAAAGGAATTCCTTACACTGAGTCAAAATCTATCTCCTTATAATTACCACTAACTGATACATGCCCTAGTTCCTAAAGCTACACAGAAAGGTCTTGTCTCTGCCTAACCCATTGCCTTGCACATTACGTACTCTAATAAATGCCTGAATTAAAATCTATGCTGTTTACTTTCCCCACTCCCAGTCTTCTCTTGTCTAAATTTTAACAACTAATTATTTTCCTTATACCAAATTCTCCATTTCCATTCCCACTGCTGCCAGCTATTAGTTAACTTCATCAACTCTCACCAGAATACTCTGTTTACTGGCTTTCTATACCCTCTCCCTTCACGCTAAAGTTAACCTTTCTATAATCCCACCATGATGGCATTACATATGACCTAGAGCCAGGAATCTTAAAGATGAACTACCTAGTCCACACTCCTTCCCTACCGCATCTCCCATCCCCATTTTATAGAAAAAGAAAACAAAGCCCTGAGAGGTGAAATCCAGGCCTGCTATTCTGTGGCTTCAAAAGTTTCAATCACTCCACACTGCCAAAAATCTGAAGTCAATATTTCTTAGCATGCCATCTTTCAAAGTGAACTTTCCTTATTCCCTTCTACCAATAATCTATTCCAGCTAAAACGGGCCATTCAGGAGAGGCAGTGTCTCATAGTGAAAGCATTGAAAATAGAGTCAGGAGATTCGGTTTCAACTTTCTGCTGAGAAACTTATATATGACTCTGGATAAATGACTTAACCTAAGACTCGGTTTCTTCATATATAAAACCAAGATTGTATTACATTTGCCTCACAAGATTACTGTGAAGAAACAGCCCTTTTCACGTCTGCTTATTCATCTTTGATGTCCACTTGATTCACCTCTCACCTGTGGCTCCAAGAAGCTGTAGCATGGGCCATGGCCACACCCTGGTAAAACCTCTTGGCAGACAGGCTAAACTAGATTGAGGGTAACTGACAGGCCTCAAACTTGTCAGTGTGTTAGGGGGGTTGTATACTCTAAGTATGTGAAGACTTTACCCAGTGGAATGGGCAGTTGAGAACAATGTGTTCCAATGGCCATGAAGGCAGCTAAAGCAGACACTGTGGAGTGCTTAGAGCTTGGACAGAACATCAAAGACACCAAGGATATGCACTGCATCCCAGGCCATCCCAAGTTGTCCTGTCTTTTGTCTTGCCACTGGACTTCAATGACGCTGAAAGAGAAACTGAGGCTGACAACTTTATGAAATTCTGCCTCATTTTAATATACACTTGAGTCCAAAGACCCCATGGTATCATTGGTTCTCTTCGTAAAAGGACAAACAACACTTTGAAGAAACAACTCATGTATATATATTGTTTTAAATTTTACAAAGCACTTTCTTCATTCTAAAATTTACTTTGATAAATCTGCAACCTCATTCCTTCTAATGGTACAGATTATAAACATTTGACATCCCATCTTGTGTGACCGAAACTTTCAGTCCATATTTTTCTATAAATTCTCCACAAGAAGGAGTCCATGGGACTCCTGGGAATAAAAGCCTAAGAACATGAGCTATGGCATAATGGATACTGTAAACAGTAAAACAGCTCCCATAGGAAAATTTACATGTAACCTCCCACTTGACCATGGTCCATCTCTTGGAACTAAGCCTTCTTTGTTCAGTTTCTATATAATAACTGGCTTTGCCTAACTGTGGTATGGAGATCTGTCACTGAGCTGCCCCTACTCCTACCCCTACCCCCAAACTGGTCTTGTGAGTAAACTCCCCTCAATAAAACTTACTTACAATTATGCTGGCATGGACTGCCTCTCTTCCTTTGATATCTCAGTATCCTCTCAGATGTGAGATTATCTCTCTAGACCTTATAGTCCAGCCAATGGATATACAGGCTATCAGTTCTGTCTAAACTTTCCTGGCATGAACATTCCCACCTTTTTTTCCAGTCATACTTCTCCCCAATGATATCCTACAGAGCCTTCTCATTGCTTTATGAGGTGATTTTATTGTTGTTCAGTCATTTTTCCAGTCGTTTCTGACTCTTCATCACCCCATTTGGGGTTTTCTTGGCAAAGATACTGCAGTGGTTTGCTATATCACTCTCCAGCGCATTTTACAGATGAGGAAACTGAGGCAAAAAGGGTTGGGTAACTTGCCCAGTCTCACAGCTAGTTAGTGTCTGAGGCCAGAACTCAAGAAGATGAGTCTTCCTAATTTCAGGGCCAGCATTCTATATACTGTGTCACCTAGCTGCCCATTATGAGGTGGTACTGATCAAAATACTTCACCATATTTCTCCATAAAATTTTACAAACAAATTTTTTATTTTAAATCAGTGCTACTTTTGTTATCTCACTTCAACGAGCAAGGAGAATAACAATTTCCAGGCTGCGGTTGTTTCTACGTTCTTTTGGTCTCCTTGAAATAATGTATCTACTTCTTGCAAAGGCTTCAGGGCTTAGACCAGTGTTTCTTAACATTTGTGTGTCGGGGACCCTTTGGCAGGCTACTGAGCCCTACAGACCCCATCTCGGTATAATGTTTATCATAGCCTAACCTATGCTTGACAGAAGCAATGCTGGCTTTTTGTGATCGCCACTTCTTTTTCCAGATATTCATAAACCATTCCTCTAATAGCACATTATAGAATTTTCCCAAGAATTGAAATCAAGCTCAACGGACGAAAAGTTCACTGATTTCATTTGCTTGACTCAAAAAAAAAAAAAAAAGGAAGAAGAAAAACATTTGCCCTTCTTCAGTTCTGCACTATCTCTTTAGTATTCTGATCATGGATGGTGGCTCAGCAATCACTTCAGTACCTGAGGCTATAGCTCACCTAGGACAAGTGAAAATTTACTCATTAAAGACAAGTAGCAGTTCTCATTACCATCTCCTTACTCATATTGTCTATCACCTCCCAGTATGACATAGTGGGATAAGGCACTGGACTCTGTGGTCAGGAGGACCTTGGCTCAAATCTCACCTCAGATACTTCTTAGCTGTGTGACCCTGGGCAAGTCACTTAATCATTCCATACCTCAGTTTTATCATTTGTAAAATAAGGTGGTTGTACTCCATGTATTCTAAGGTTCCTTCCAACTCTAAATCTGTGATTTTCTGATCACATTCATTTCATCTTTCTTCAGTCAAAAATCATTCTTCTTGACAAAGAAAATTGGGGCAAAATAAAAACTGGACAAATCTATGTTCTCTCTGTTGTCAGTTATCACTGGATTCAAGCCAAGTGGAGATAATATCTTTTGTTTAATTCTCTTTTCTCCAGTACTGTTTAAAAAAAAAAAGAAACACTAAACTTTTTTGTTGTCCTTAGCTTTCCTCACCTGTCTCAGTTTATTCTACGTTTTATCATTCTTGATACTCTTTTTTTACAGGATCATGACTATCTCTGCTTCCAACTTCTGAACATTTTTTAAAAAAAATCTTTCTTTGTTGGTAAGTTCCATACGCATCCACGTTGTTCTCTTCAGATAAACTTTCTTCTTTATTCCTCGTTAGTACTGTTCTCTTTTCATCCATTATTACTTCTCAGTCTGCCCTATGGGGCCAAGTAGAAAACAAAGGCAAAGTATAAAAGGAGATTATTTTGTAAAGACTTACCTGGATATAGAACTGTGGCATAAACTACAAAATAAACTAAACACATACATTGACCTGCTAAAGCTGATATATTCTACGGACAAAAGAGGAAAAAAAAAACCAGGAAAAAAGTTATAAACAGAAAAAACAAAATAGTTATTGAGTATCCATGTGCTACCTATACCTTTCAGGCCTCATTCCATTTACTACCTCTAATCAGAAAATGTTAGTATTAAAAGGGGCCTTAAAATTCATCTAGTATATAACCTGTCACCCAATTAGAGAGTATTTTTTACAACACTTCTGACAAGTGTCCATCAAGCTTTGCTTTAGTACTCTCTAGAAAGAGGGAACTTACCCATGAAGAGGCATTCAGTTTCATTGTTAAAGATCTCTTAATTGTTATAAAGCTGTTCCTTAGCTTAAACTAAAGCTACCTGCCTAGAACTTTCATAGAACTTCCCTAAGTTTGATCTCTTTCACAAGACAGGTGTTCAAATATTTAAAAGATGACCAGTTTATCTCACTTAAAATGTGGTACTCACAATGTCCCAACATATGGTCAGACCAGCAGAATAAAAGTCTATTACTTCTTAGGTGTTCTACTACTATTAATGTAGCTTAATATGACACTGACTTTTTTTTGGTAGCCACATGACACTACTAGCTCAAAATCAACTAAAACCTTCAGATTAATTTCACATCAATTGCTGTCAAGATGATCTGCCCAGCTTTTACTTGTGCAGTTCACTTATTCATTCTGAATGAGATATAACTTCTGTGAAGACTTCTCAGGGTGGTGATGAAAAGACTGTCTCGAAACTAGAGATAGGCTCTGAGAGAATGAACAGGCCCTAAGTTTAAATTACCTAAACCTATAGGAATTCGGCCCTAAACCCCATCCTGATTGCCATACCACTGCCATGTCAGAGTTAGGTTTACTAAATAAGGACATGTATGTTTGGATTGGCTCTACCCTGTTTCCTTGTTCTTTGGGAATGGGAAAGATTTTCATGCCTAGAATGCAAGCCCGCCTCCCAGCCAATGAGAATGGGAAAGATTTTCGCGCCTAGAATGCAAGCCCGCCTCCCAGCCAATGGGAGTAAGGGATAGTGGCGGAGTGGGAGTTTCTTGTTTGCGTTAAGATATATAACCTTGCTTTGTCCTTTGTGCCTCGCCTCTCTCCTGCTGGTAGTGTACTGGAGGAGATTGTAATAAAGAGTAACCTTTGTTTCCTTGAGAAGTCTCTGAGTTTAACTTGTGTTAGAGTCACTGTCCCACACAGCTTTGGAGGTCCCACTGAGATTTCGCCCACTTGTGAGCGAGATTCCTATCTGGACCTTGGGGGTCCGGAGCCACCAGAGATTTCTCCGACAGCCCTCAGGCTAGACTTAGAGTGCTTTTGCTCCACTTGGGTGAGAACTCGAAGAGAGAGCTCGGGGAAGCAAAAGTGAAAAAAAAAAAGTTAAACTCAGGACAGCAACAGAATTTTGTGAAGTTGGCCAGCCGCAGGCAGTGATTAAGATGCATTGGATCAGTCACCCCGTACAGCCCAGAGGTAAGCAGCTCTCACATCTCCTTATTAGTAGGTCTCTGACCTGGAGGGAAGATGACAACCCTCAACTAAATTCACCAATTGCTGAGTCCCTGACTCGGGGTTTTGAGGAGACTCTGCCTGGCCAAATTTCTGGCTACATCGAGTGAGCACCCGGGTGACTGTGGGGAGAGGGTGACCTCTTCTGTTGATTAATTAATCATGTGCAAACAACAGTCTAAGTTAGCAAATCAGAAGCTGCCATTTGATATTTTGGAAGATAGCCCATTAAGGGCTAGTTTTGGCGATTGGGATGAATTACCAAAAATATAGGGAACAGACTGAGTAATTAAGTGCACTATCAAAACAAAAAAAGGACAAGAAAATATGAACAGGATTTGTTTCGTGACTTTGTTTCTGTTTGTCATTTGTCTGTGTGTCTGTGTAATCTGAGACCCTGTGGGGTGGGGTGTGGAAATGCAGCTGGATTTACTGCTTGGAAAAAAAAATGTTTTCTTTCTTTCTCTCCCCCTCTCCCTCCCTAATTACAGCAGCCTCAGAGGAGTGGGTGGATGGGAGAGAGAAAGAGAGATGTATACTTTATTATTTAGGTTATATGATTGGTAAAAGGCGAGTCGAGAAGGATCTTTGAAGTTTCAGGTCAGAATTAGAAAGAAATAAGATATGTGCAGTTTTAAAGGGACTTTAATCAAAGTCCATCAGAAGGAAAGGCAAGAAAGTTTAAGCATGTAGGAATGAAAGGAGTCTGGGTAGCAAGAAAAGTATAAGCTATTTGCACGAACAGTGTGAATAGAGGGTTTGAGAGTAAAAGGTTTGGAAGCTTTTGGAAAATTTCTTTAAAAAAAAAATTTCTCTCTCTCTCTTTACATTCTAACTCTGGCCAAGTTTTGAATGTGAAGGGAAAGACAAGAAAGAAAAGGGGAGAGTGCTTTTCTCTGGATTTGCAATTCTTATGTCCCTTCAGAGTTCAAAGCTGCCCCAGCCTTGGTGAGTGCAATTTGGGTGGGGGAAGGGTGTTTTGAAAAACCACTTTGTAAGCCACTCTTGGATATTGGTTCTGGGTGACTTCAAGGGGTTTTAAAAATGTAAGGAAGCTTGACTCTGCTTTGGGTAGAAGAACTGAAAAGGAAAATTTTGCAGCTCATTGTGATTGGATATTGTTATGTAAATTGGGCTGTTCAGTTACTTACTGGAACTCTAGAGGCTTTCTGCCTAAGGGGAGAAAATTGATTAAGTCCAGTTAACATTAATTCAAATTGCTGAAGCCTGAGATTCTCAGGTGGGTGGCTCTATCTGATAAGCTGCTAAAAAGGATTGGGGACTTCTTTTTTTTCTCTTTGCTCCCTTAAGGAAGTAGGAAAGAAAAGGAGAATTTAGAGCAGGAACTGTCACCACGTTTCTTTTCAAGGGAATATATAAATTTGTGGAAAATATTTCCTTTTAAAAGGCCAAGAGTATTGGATTTAAAACAAAATGTTTTTAAATGTTTATCATTAGTGATTATAAATTCAGATCTGATTGGATTTAAGTTTACTGTTTTATATAAAAAAATAATAATGGTTGTAATGAGATGTGGCATTATTAGTTAATGTTAAAAGTGTAATAAGAGTAATAAGAGCAATCATTTTTACATGTGATAATATGGAAATGCAATTGATGTTATCTGAAGTTTATTTAAGTTATTACTGTATTTCTAAATTGGATTGTATTTCTAAAACTCGTAGATTGTAAAATCTGAGGGACCATTATGAGGTAGAAATGGTGTTAAGGTAACTCTTGCCCTGCAGTAGATCTTTTAGTGATAAAGATGAGATCAGTTTGTTACAATTAATGTTAAAAGAGGAATAACTGATGGCTTATCTTGTTAAATACCTAGTGAGGTATATTTGGTTATAAGACTATGATAGCAGATTTTATTTAAAATCTTGACTATTATAAAAATGTATGGTGGTTTAAAGTTATAGTCTCAACATATTAATGATGAGATGAATGATTTTCTGTACAAAGTGACTTAGAAGTACATCTATCTAAGTTGATAATGGGTCATTTCGAAGTTTAGGCTGTTGGGGCATTCTATATGGTCCTGTTTGGTAACACTTCCTTTTAAATATTGTAATTTAAGAAATGAGAACTTCCAAGTTTTGTCTATGTTTAAAGGGAAGTTTTAGCTGGGATTATTTGGCTCTCACTTATGAAGTTTAAAATTGTTAACTAAGCTATTTGGAGTTATTGTTAAGTCAAGCACTGGTAAAAATTTTGTGTGTGTGTGAAAAAGAAACCTAGTAATTATGCAAAAAAAAAGATTTTGTAAAATCTCATAATTCTTATAGGCACCTTTTGACTAGAGAACTTAGGTAATTGGGAATTTTATGGTAATTAGGAAATTGTAAGCTGTTTTTGGGCAAGGGAGATACTTTCATAAAAAAAAGTTTTGATAAAATCTTTGATATTCTTTTAGAGGGCCTACTAAATTTCTATTTGCAAGAAAAAATTACGTCCAAACCTACTACGAACTTAGAGTTTCATTCCTGGGTTTGTTGTGTCCTTGGACTGGACTTAATTGGGTGCTTTTAGAGAAACAGTCTCAATGGAAGCAGCATAAGAGATCTAAGGCTAGTAATATATGCTAAAGCATATAAGCTGTAAGTAGCAAAGATCTTACTGTTTTGATCGGAATTCATTCCATGGCCTAGCAATAGTTAAAATTACTGTTTGAACTTATCATATGTAAAGGATTCAAGTCCTAAAAGTGTCTCATTCTTTCAGATTAAGAATGGTTTGAAAGGAATAAATAAACTTGAGAAACAGAGAGGCAAATTTATTTAAAATAGCAACTTACGATCTTAATGGAAACTTTGTTTTACTCAGGACGTTATTAGGAATCAGAACATGTGTAGGAAGTTATGCAAACTACTTAGAGCTCACTTTGGAGATGTTCCCGAATTAAACTATATTCCCACCTGAAAACACTGATGAGGGGAATGTACTATCTAAGACCTTGGGGACTGTTAATGAACTATTGTTCTGAGTCTAACTCCAGGTATGGTTAACAAGCAACTGATTGAGCTACTGACCCATGACGTCAGCAACCTGCATAGAGGTTTGTGAGCTGCATCTATGAGCTGCAAGAGGGTGTTCTCATGGGAAGGTCGGGAGAATGACTTTTCTGCATGGCTGAGGTAGGAGTCTCCTGATTCAATTTCCCCACTGTGACACCTGGCAGACTTTAAGCCTGGCTCAATGCAGTTGGTCATGTATATGTAACTTCTGCCTGGAGTTGACATGACTCTAGGGAAGCATTGTTCCCTTACTTTAGTTATGTTCTTTCATGGCAAATTCTGACAATCATAAGTTTGTAAGCATAAATATCGAATCTATTAAACAATAGATTGATGTGGGAACATCTGAGGCTATAGGAAGATGTAAGTATAAGATTGAGTTATTTGGCCTAGAATTTCAGAATTAAGTATTCAGTCTTGACATCTGTTACTAGTATATTCCTGTATAAGTCAGGATCCTTTAATTTCTCATAATGGTTATGATGAGGTCTGGAGGTTTGGAGGTGCTGGGACTCCAGGGTCACAGCACAATGGTTCCTCCTGAAGAAGGTCAGCCCAGGTCTTTCAGCCGGGGGAAAGTTTGTTGGACATAAACCATATAGGCCAGTTAAGTGACATATAAGGGTTTTCGGGCACCCATAGACAGATGGGAGCCAGATTCTCTCTGGGGCCAGGGGCAAAGGTCTTGGCTTGGATCCATACCCCATCATTAGGGGATAATTAGCCAAGAGATTGTGGAAGTAGGATATTATTCTGTTACTTAATTAATGTTAAAGTTGTCTCATTTTGTTACAATTAATGTTAAAAGAGGAATAACTGATGGTTTATCTTGTAAAATGCCTTGAAAGAAGCATCTATTTTAATTAAGGATTATTTATTTGTATATGACTAGAAGTTGTGATTGTTTTCTTATTTGGTATGTACTGGTTTTAAATTAACTATTATGTATTGGAGTGCGTTATTAATTCCTTAGTGGAATCTCATCCTCCTGATGGAGAATATGAATAGGAATGAATAATGAACTAATGCAAGGTATGGAATCAGAAGTAATTCAGAGGGTAAGGCTAGGTTCTAATTTTTCTAATTCGAGTTTCTTAAAATATGACAGTTGGCCAAGGTTCCAATTTTGACCTTGTAATAGTGGAGACATGGGGGTTGAGTTAACTTTCATTTTTTGCCCTGGTTATTGGCAAGATCATTTAAAATTGTGTTAAGATCAATCTTGTAGGACAGAGGACACAAGAAGGAGGATTTTTGCAGGAGAAGAGTTTGCTGGACACTGTTTGAACGGCACTTGGACCAGAGGACTCCACCAGATGATGTCCAGAATGTCAGACAGCTGTATGAGAAGAGACTTCTGAAGCTTTAAATGGACAATTTATTGTTACCTTTGGGTCTCTGTATCTGTACTTAATAAGGGGACTGCCCCCTTTTTAATTTGTCAATGCATCGTTCACTTTCTCCCATATTATTTTTAGTCCCCAAAATCCCCTGATGAAATGTTGCCCACTAGCACAACCCCAGATAGAACCATCACTAAGGCATTGCAAGGTTTAACCACTTTAAGCTGAGGAGTTGGCAGAGAACTCTGAGATAGATAATTAATTAAAGGGATGGTTAGAATATTAACTGATGTAGGATGTTGTATAGTTCCATGCAATAAGCAACTACTACAACGATTGATAATCTCACTAAAGATTATCCCAGTAGGACCCACAGTGGGAGTTCAGAGGGCAGGCTCTGGTAATATAAAGATGATGATTGAAAGTACCAATGAGACTTTCCACAGTGATGTGGCTTATTCTAAATCTATTAAATTAAGGGTTTTAAGGGAGCAGGTTTCAGCAAATGGGGGTGTGGTATGATAGTATAAAACAAGGTGACAAGCTGGTTGATGAACTATATCGACAATGGTGTGAGAAGTCTTCAGACAGTATGAAACAAGAGGGGGGACAGAATGAGATATAACCTCTGTGAAGACTTCTCAGGGTGGTGATGAAAAGACTGTCTCGAAACTAGAGATAGGCTCTGAGAGAGGAACAGGCCCTAAGTTTAAATTACCTAAACCTATAGGAATTAGGCCCTATACCCCATCCTGATTGCCACTGCTACGTCAGTATTAGGTATACTAAATAAGGACATGTATGTTTGGATTGGCTATACCCTGTTTCCTTGTTCTTTGGGAATGGGAAAGATTTTCACGCCTAGAATGTAAGCCCGCCTCCCAGCCAATGGAAGTAAGGGATAGTGGCAGGGTGGGAGTTTCTTGTTTGCATTAAGATTGTATAACCTTGCTTTGTCCTTTGTGCCTGCCTCTCTCCTGCTAGTAGTGTACTGGAGGAGACTGTAATAAAGAGTAACCTTTGCTTCCTTGAGAAGCCTCTGAGTTTAAATTGTGTTAGAGTCGCTATCCCACATAATTCATTCATTCATTTATTTTTTGGTTAGGAAATACGGTTAAGTGACTTGCCCAGGGTCACACAGCTAGTAAGTGTCAAGTGTCTGAGGCTGGATTTGAACTCAGACCCTCCTGACTTCAGGGCTGGTGCTCTATCCACTGCGCCACCTAGCTGCCCTTAGTTTACTTACTTATTAACAAAAAATGCAGGATGTTAAAATTATCCTTATTAAAATTCATCTTGTTGCTTTCAATATAGTGTTCTAAGATAATTTTTGAATATTTATCCTACAGTGTAATAAAAGGAGAGGAAGAACCAGGGCAAAGCAGAGACAAGTATTCTAATACAATCAGAGAAGAGAGAGAAAACAAAGAGAAGACAAAAGCAGAAATTTAGTTCATTTCAACAAGCACTAATTAAGTGCCTACTGTGTGCAAGGCAATGATCTATCTCTGGGGCTACAAAGATGACAACTCCTGTCCAAACTGTCTTGGGAGTTTATATGCTCCTAGGCCCTAAGAAACCAAACTGATATGGCCTACTGCTCCCTTAAAAAAAAATTACTCACCCCCCCCCAATCTACTTTAACTCTTTAACTTTTTTTAAAAATTTGCATCACCCCAGGCTACTACCACTCCCCTGGATTGTTCTAGCATCCCCTCTGAGGTCAGTACTGCTCACTTTGGGAACCTATGTCTACTCTAGGGAATACAATACAGCTTCATACAAAGCTGGAAGATAAAAGGGAATCTGAAGAGGGAGAGAACCCACAAACTAGCAACTTGGGGTGAGAGCAGTAGGGGTCTAGGAATAAGGAGAGGTTTCATGACGCCTGAGCTGAGGCTTAAAGGAAGACTTCAAAGAGGCATAGAGGAAAAAGTACACTCCAAGAACTTGGAGCAGCCTGTGCAAAGGCAAAGATGCTAATGATATAAAATCAAATTTTTTAAAAAAATCATCCTAGAATCTCAAGTAAGCCAGTTTAGCTGGAATGTAGTACCACATGAAGACAGGTCTGGAAGCAGGGAAAAAAGGAGGAATGGGGAAAAAGGAGGAATGCTTACAGGTATATAAATGCACAGAGGTGGATCAAAGTATACCAAGGTTCAATGAATAATACCCTTACTGGAAATATCATTGGTATTAATATAAAATATTTAGCAGTATACAATATACACATATTTGATTTAATGCATTTTCTATATGCAAGGCTCTGTACTAAGGATACAAGGAAAAATTAATATTTATCATATACAACATTTAATAACAGCTTATAGTTATACAGTGCTTTTAAGTTTGTAAATTGCTTCATATACATCATCTCATTTCATCTTCACAATCCTGTAAATATGTCAGATGTTATCCCCATTTTTAGTTTTCAACACTCACTTCCATAAGATTTTGAATTTTTTATTTTATCACTTTGTTTTCTAAGTTCAGAAGTTCTTGGAAGTTTTTTTCCCCTTGCATTATGGCGTTCAGGCTTTTTGATTTGTGTTCTTGTAGGACAGTGCTTCTTAAACTGTGGGTAGCGAAATATTGGCAACAGTAAAAAGTTTCTGAAAGTACAATGACCAAAAATTAATTAAAAATCAAACACAATGAATCTGAGGTGTTTCTGGCAGCTCTGGTATGCATGAGCACTTTGCACTGTGCATGCCCTCAGGCCATGCAACACCAACTAACAAAAAGCTGCCTAAACCCCAAATGGGGTCAAGAGTAGAAAAAGTTAGCACTGGCCCTGAAGTCAGGAGGACCTGAGTTCAAATCCAGCCTCAGACCAAACACTGGACACTTACTAGCTGTGTGACCCCAGGCAAGTCACTTAACCCCAACTGCCTAAAACAAAGAAAAAGAAACAAAGAGTAAAAAAGTTTAAGAAGCACTGTTCTAGGAGAGCTCCAATTCTTAAACTGTCTCTAAGTATCCTGTTTTTGAGATCATTATGTACTGCTTGTATAGAGATCATGTTTTCTTTTTAATGTTACTGCACTTTATTCTTCCAGACTGGGTTTTACTTCCATGTATTTGCATTCCCTATCAGCTGTGAAGTTTACTTACTAACAAAAAATGCAGGACTGTTTATGTATCCCTGTTAAATTTCATCTTGTTGGTTTCAATGCAATGTTCTGAGATAATTTTTGAATATTTGTCCTATAGTATAATAAAAAGAGGAGTAACTCAGGCAAGGCAGAGGCAAGTTTCTCTATTGTTCTTTGGTAGCTATTGTTCCATTTGTTTCTCTATTGTTTCTCTGATGAGGCTTTCCACCATGGATTCATGATTTTCTATTTTGCCAATTATTTCTGCTGTGTACAGCATTAATTCTGCTTTCCTGGTTCTGGTTTCACCCACAAATCATTTGGTAACATCCTGCTATGGTTCCAAGCACTTTTGGAAATTCATGTGTTCCTCTGCCTCTTTAAATGTTAATGTTTATACTCATTTAAATGTCCTGATGGGAATCTTCCCTTCTGTTATTAATATTTTCCTTGTTGTCTTGTCAGTTTGTGCTCAAGGTTTTTAGTTGAGTTTTCTTCTTCCTTAGATATTTGGTAATTTCAGGTTTTTCTCCTTATATTTCCCTATTGCTCACTTTTGGACTCCTTCCCCATTGATGGAGGCTTCCAAGGATTCTTGAAAGTGCCTTAGTTTCCTTCCACACATAGGAAATCACTTTTTACTGGCCTCAGTATCTGCCCCAAATGACTTCTGGGGAGATGGAACTGGTATCAACTGGATGCCAGTTCCCTTTCTTTCAGGCCTGGTATAGCCCCCATACATGAACACCTGCACCCATTTCCCTAGTTCATCAGTTCTCTGGCTGAGTACTGCTAAAGTACAGGCACTGCCTTCCCAGGCAGAGTATGCTTACTGCTTTCCTATACCCCCACCTTCTGTGCATGAAGAGTGTAGGGCAGAGTTAAATTCTGTGGCTTGGTGCTACAGAATCACAGAGTGACTGAAGGAACAAAGGAATATACTGTATGTTGGCAGAGGCTACAAGGTTACAGCAATGGCAATGAAATCAATGAGTGGATCCCACAGTATAAGCCAACAGGTACCTATTTTAAAGCATGAATTACATAGGTAGAAGACTGGATTAATATAAATAGGGCATTTATTAAGCATTTAGCACGTGTCAACCATCATGCTTTCCATATGTCCTCCCCATCCCCCTGCTTTTTGGCTTCTTTTTATGTCTTTATCTTTGAAGCTGTTTCAGATGCTTGAACATGCCTGAAAGTTGGCCTTCGGATAAATGGAGTTTTACTATATTTAGAAAATATTTTAATTCGTTCTAGAAATTTGCTAGATACTGATGTCAAATATAAAGTTTATAGTTTACTGAATACTTCTTTAACACCAAGAATAACACTTATTCATCTCTAACCTTCTGGTATCTGGCTATCAATTAATTCATGAGAGTTCAGAAAAATAACTACTTCCATTTCTAATTATTCAAAATCATCCATTTAATAATCTATTCTAGAATTTTGTAGACGATCAAAACCAACCAAGAATTTATGGAACCCATTTTTATCCCCCTTTAAAAAACTTCATCTTCAGTCCTTAAGTACCTTTATTGTTCTCCAAGCTTCTCCCAAAATCATTAGCAGCACTTAAACAGTCACCTATACTAGTTTGAGGTAGCAATATATCTGGGTAAAGTGGTATGTATATATGCAATATATAAAATATTTTGCATTTATATAGCACTTTAAGGTTTAAGAAGCAGCTTACATATATTATCTCACTGAATCCTCACAAAAACCCTGTGATATTAGTGCTATTATTACCCCCATTTTACAAATTAAGATACTAATGCTAAGAAAGGTTAAATGGAATGAGGAGAGATTCAAACTTAGGATATTCCTGACTCTAAGTCTACTGCTCTGTCAACTACAACAGACTGCCTCATACTCAGTTAAGGCAACTAGGTGTTCCCTTAGTATTTCCTCACACCTTAGGTTTCAATTCCCTCTTAATCCTTTTTGTTTTACTTCCTGTCTGAAGTTCATTATCCTTGAGAAAACAAAAGGAACACTTCTGGAAGGAACTGTGGCCTGAACCAAAGCTAACTGTCCAATTATCATATATATAAACAAAAACCTGAAATTCACATCAGATGGAATAATGATCAAGAAATACAATGAGAAATTACAGTGAGTTAATTTTTCCACCCCAGAACTACACAAAAAGTTAGCCAGAAGCCCATAGGGTACAGGAAATGGGGTCACCAGGAAATCCAGCAGTAGTCCATATAAAGAAGCCAGAAGTCTCTCAGCAGGACAAGAGATGGGCAAAAAGACACATATAGCCTACAAGGCTGTGTCTAGAAGAGGCAAGAAAAAACTACCTCATACTCCCCACCCCTACACAGAAAGCCCTAGAATAGTCAGAAAGCCTCAAATAATGTTAGCTGCCACTTAGACAGTCAGATTGGGACAGCCTAGGTCCAGGGACTCCAGAGAGTACACTGAAGATCAGGACTCTGAACCTCAAAGATCCAGGAAGGACTAACTCCAGAAGGTATAGGTCAGTACAGCAACTCAGGTCAAGACCAAGAAAGGCTGACCACCATACTCAAAGGACAGGACCTGGCAGAACCTGATCTTAGCTCAAAGCTCTACTTCAGAAACTACAGGCAGACAGATGAGTAAATTAAAAAAAAAACAAAAAACTAGCATAAAAAGCCATAGGTCTAGGAATCCTCCAAAGAATGAACATATAATTCTATAGTGAATGTAAGAGACTCGAAGGAAAAAATACATTTCCCACAAGAACTACAAGAATACCTAGAAGAAATGAAGCAAGAACTAAAAAATGAAATAAAAGCTCTGGGAAAAAGAACTAGAAGTAGAATAAATAGCTTCTAAAAGAAAATGGTAAATCTTACCCAAGTAACAGACTCTGTGAAATCTAGAAGAAACTAAACAAAAATTAATGACTTCATGAGATAGCAATATTAGAAATCAAAAGATTAAAAAAACACAAGAAAATGTAAGTTATCTGATATCAAAAAATGACCCAGACAACAGATCAAAGAGAGATTATTTAAGAATCACTATTCTTCTTGAATACTACATTTTTTAAAAGACCTGAATACTCTATTTCAAGAAATCATTACTATTATCAGATCTATTAGAACCAGAGAGGAAAGGAAAGACAGATAGAACCTACCCACTATCTCCTGAAATAAGCCCTAGAAAATAAAGTCACAGGAATTTGATAGCCAAAATCCAGAACTCCTGCCTCAAAAAACATCATAAGCATCAGAAAGATAATGCTCCAATACCAAGGAACCAAAGAACGGAATCACACAAGATTTTGCAGTTTCTACTAAAAATGAGTACACAAACATGAAAGACGGGATGATGAAGTAGGCATCAGATGACATTCACTCTTATCTAAAACAAAGGAGAAGGTCCTGGGTCAAGTGAGCAACAAGACAGAGGACTAGACATTTCCTCTCATTCCCAAGACCTCTCATACCTCTTCAAAACAGAAATTGTCCACCAAAGACAAAGTAACTTCATCTGTCTCCATGGTCTAGGACATCTGGAATCCAAAGGACACCTATTCAGAACTCACTCAGCACCTTCTCCCCCATCATCCACCATGCCACCAATAGCAAGGCTACACTAACTGACCCAAGGATATAACACAAAGGACACACGGGATTGCAACAAAACCAACCCCAAACCTTAGTCTCCCTCCCTCTTTCCAGGGCTGTGGAGATTTAGTCTCCAGGCTGTAGAAGTTTGCGTGGATCTCAGCACCTCAGCCAGCAGCACTCTGTATTACAAAAGATCTTTGCAGGAAAGTAGAAAAAAAAAAAAACAAAGGAAAAGATGCAAGACACATGTCTGGGCTTGAAATGAGACCGTAATATCACAACCTAACCCACTCTCTCCTCCTAGACCGAAGACCCAAACTATAGAAATCAATCCCACAGCATAGCAGTTCAGTCCTCTAAGCTGACAATGTAAGGCCAGATAACTGAGGAACAGAGCGAGTGGGGCAGGTCACAGAGAAAAGATGTCACTGGGGTAGTGGTTGGAGGGGACTGTGCAGCATCCCACTAAGCCTGAGGAAAAGAACATGCCATCCAGCTGAGGCCAGTTTTATCTTCCCAAAAGTAACTTGGGGCAGACAGGCCAGTGAACATGAACTGCACAAGCATGGAACCACTACCAGAGGGTAGGGAGTCACAAAGTGAACAATAGGGATAAACTGGGGGGGGGGGGGGAGGAGGACGTGAAATTACTAAAGATCCCAAGAAAAAGGAAACTCAAAGACCTTGAACATAAGCAGAGAAACTAACAAAGAAAACATTAACAGAAAGGAATATGGCCTCCATATTTAGTAAACTAATTCAGGCATCTATGAATAAATACAAAACAAAGGAAAACAATCTAATGCTTGAGGTGGAATTTTAAGAGAACATGGAACTCCAACACACTGTTCCCACATGCTTTAAAAGAGAAATAATTATGAGGGCAGAATTTATGGCCTGCAAAGTCAAAATGATGGGCAGAATAGAAACATTTGAATGTCTGATAGCAAGTCTTACCAGACAGAAAGAGAAAGAGAGAGACAGAGGGAGAACAAACAATATATTGGGCAAGCCAAGTACACAAAAGTAAAGGACAATCTAGAAGAGAAACAAAAAACGAAAACAGGGTCACTACACAAGCAAAACATAATGATCTTGAAGATAGGCTGCATAGAGACAACCTAAGAATGATAGATAGATAGCCCAGAAGCATACTATAAGACAAAAAACTTGAACACCACAATGCAGAAAATAACAGAAAATAACTGCTCGGAACTTCTGAATGCAAAAAATTAAATACCAATGGAAAGAATTCACATATCATCTCCAGAAACAAACCAGCAAGCAAACAAAAAAAAAACCAAGGCTACAAATCCCAAGATACATACTAGTTAAACATAACCATTCAATTAAGAAACAGGTTTCCCAAGTATTCTGGAAAAAGGCCTTTAAATACAAAAGAAAAGGAAATTCAAATAACCCAAAACTATTCTGCACCCACTAGAAAACATAGGAGGAAATGGAATAATGCACAATGGAGCTCAGGATGTAGGCCTGGGCAACCTACCCTGAAAATCTGGGCTTAATCATAAATGAAAAAATATGGACTTTCAATAATAAAGAGATATTTGAAAGACTCTTAGGAAGAAAACCACAGGGGGCAGCTAGGTGGTGCAGTGGATAGAGCATCGGCCCTGGATTCAGGAGGACCTGAATTTAAATATGGTCTCAGACACATAACACTAGCTGTGTGACCCTGGGCAAGTCACTTAACCCCATCGCCTAAGCCAAAAAAAAAAAAAAAGAAAGAAAGAAAACCACACCTGAAAAGATTATTTGCTTCTTTAACATCCAAGACACCAGAAATGCAGAAGAGGTGAATGAATGCAATAGCTAAGAACAGCAACAGAATGACAACAGAGAGAGAAAGTAATAGATTTCATTCTAAATGTATACAAGGAGAAAGAAGTAAGATGGAAGTCAGGTGGAGCTAACAGTGAAGAGGTGGGTCTGGGGCATTACTGATAGAAGATGATGACACCCTGCCTATAATGGCTTTTTTGTGGGACTACACTGGAAAATGGAAAAGTACATGAAATGGGGGTAGAGCAGGAGGGGCATAGGGAATAATATACCTGGGTCAAACTGAAAACTAGCAATGAGAAGAAGGTGATTCCTCTGGTCTCTCAGGAAGTGAAGAGCCTTCAAGGGAGTAGGTAAGGAAGAGGGGGGGAAGGACTGAAAGGTGGGAAAAGGGGATAGCCTTGTTTGGTAGTGGGAGAGGGTTTCACTGATAAATGTTCCTATGGGTAAAAAGACATGTTCTGTGAAGGGATATGAAAACCTTGTGCAAGGTATGGTCTGGGGGATTTGGTGCTTGAAAAAACCACTAGCCCTACCTTGGGATTGGGGGAGATTCAACTCCTGGAGGCAATTGGCAACTGGGGAGAACGGGAGGGCATGGACTCAGGGAGGAGATTTTCAAGGCAAATGGAAGAAAGAAGGTAACCAGAGGGAGGGTACAGATGAGGGGTGGGGAGAGGGCTCATTATCATGGGACATCATCATCTCTATCATCTGCAGGAATTGGCATTGTTCTAATAGTGAGATACAATGGAAAATGGGACTTGTAAGGCAAGCTCTACAAGGCTGTGGTAGAAGCATCCTAGATGAGAGAGCCTAGAGTGTTTAAGTTTTCATTCCATAAGGGATACAGAAAATAAAGAAAGACTAGATAATTATAGGGCTCATGAACCAGAGAATGAAGGTCTAGTAAACAGAAAGAAAGGCTGGATAATGAAGAAAGTGAGAAAAAAATCCTCTCTTGAAAGGGGCACAAAAAATGAAATAAAAAAAAAACCTAATAAACAGAACTAGTTGAATGGGAGGAAAGGAAGGGGGAATTTACTTGACCAACTGAACTGAAAGGGAGAAAAAATTAAATAATCAGATAAAAGCATGAGAGAAAAAGGAACTGATGAGCAAAACAACAAAAAGAAAGGGGTAACAAATGGAAAGTGGTGGGGGTAATCGGGGGTAAGGGGAAGAAATCCAGGGGGAAGAGAGTCACCTTAAAAAAGATTAAACCAAAGTAACTAAAGAAATATGTTTACATACTGCGTTTAGCACATCAGAGGGGAAAAAAATTATAACTTAAAAAAAAACATAATTTTAAAACAAAGGGTTAAACACAGTGTCAAAATATACAAAATTCAACAAGGTAACAAATGGCTAGAGGGGTAGGATAGACAAGAAGGATAATATCTCCCTTAACCAGAACAAATACAGTTATCTTTTTCACATAGCTACTTGCGACTTTCTGTATCATGATTTCGATATATCACGGGTTGGCATAAGAAATTAAATGGGAATTTTGGGGGAATTTTGTGGAAGCCACAGATGATATGCAAAGGCCAACAGACTACACAGAAAAAATTTAGAAACTCAGAAATGCACAAAATATATCTACAGTATTGTATAATCTCAACATATTTTATCTTTTAATACCATAATAATTCAGACTTTTCTCTGGCATGAAGGGAGGGCCAAAAAATTTTACATGGATTTTCCAGACCATTGGGGTGCTGTGCTCTTAAACACCCACAATGTGGAAGGGATAGCTGTATCCTTTTGTGAAGAGAGGATAAAAAAGGGGGCAGAAGGGAACAATGGAATCTCAGAAGATACTCAATGACTGGGGAATGGCTCAATAAATTGTGGCATATGAACCTAATAGAATATTATTGTGCCAAGAAATGACAAAAGAAATGCTTTCTGAGAATCTTGGGAAGAAGGAACTGATGTGAAGTGAAATGAGCAGAACCAGTAGAATATTATATATGAGGTCAACAACATTATAAAGAAAAACCCTTAAGAACTCTGATCAAAGCAATGAGCAATCACATTTGCAGAGGATCTATGAAGAAGCATGTTACCCACACTGCCTGAGAGAGAGATGATAAACTCAAGGTACAGAAAGAGACATACCATTTTTGGACAAGGTCATTCTGTGGATTAATTTTACTTGAGGCTTATTTGTTACACAGGTTTTTTGTTTTCCTTTCTCTTTGGTTTTTTCATTGGAGGGCAGGGAAGGAGTAGAGAGTTGGCAATATTGAAATACCATCTCCCATAATGAGGGTTTCCAGGTAGGGTGGCACATGTTTGTAATCCCTGATATATCAGGGAAGTCAAAGATGTTCGATTACTTGAGCTTGGGCAGTAGGGCTAAAGCTGCAGGTGTCCATACTAAATCTGGTACCAATATGATGAGCCCTCAGGAGTGGGGAGTGGGAGAGCAATGGGACATCAGATGCCTAAAGAGGGGTAAACCTACTTAAGGTTGGAAACAAGAGTAAGTCAAAGCTGCCATGCTGTGGCCATGTCACTTCCAACCTAGGCAAAATTCAGAGATCCAGGTTTCTCCCCCCACCACCATTCCCCCCAAAACCCACTGAAACATTTTAAAATGCACAGAAGAGAATAGAAGGAAGTTCAGAAGAAGAAGAAAAAAACAACACAGATAAATAAGCCAGTTTTTTAAGTAAATGTGGAATTTATCTACTTCTTAAAAAGCAGTATAAATGGAGAGTCAGAGTTTCATATACGATCCTCTTTTTGTGTCCTGTAGTGTACATGGAAGTGCTCTATTTTGGTGCCTAAATTCAGAAATTTAAAAACAATTTAAAAAGAAAATAGAAACAAAGTAGTTGGGAGTTTTGCTTTCACACAGTAATCTAGTAACACTGCCCTAGTCCACTCCAGGCAGCAAACTTGATACTTTTTCTGTCATCCTACCTCCACATAGTTTTCTTAGAATTTTTTTTGTAAGCCTCAGATCATTTTGGATATTAGCCTTTCTGACATTCTTACAGAATTATGCTATTTACTAGCATCATTTGCACAGATCATTTTAAAATTTAAATTTCTAATCATTTTCTTCTGGAATTTTTCTGCCAGTGCTGGGGTTCAACCAGCATGAAGCTTCATGGCTAGCAGACAGGAAAAAAAAATAATAAGCCACATTAGGAAAACAGTAAAATAACCTGGCAAAAGTGAGAAGGGCAGAACCTGACAACTATACACATACTCTTACCCATCAGCCAATTTCAGTCCTCTAAGGTCAATCTATGGTAACTTGCTGTGTTAGCTTTCACTACAGCAGGGGTATTTAACCTGGGGCCCATGAAAAGGATTTAGGGTGAGATTTCAAGAACTCAATGAAACTTCATAGGGAAAAAATTACATCTTTATTTTCTCTAACTTCTAACTGAAATTTAGTGTTTCCTTTCATGATAAATGCAGGACAATCACATTAACATTAGGCTTCACCAGACTGTCTGCACTACACTATCCTAGAAGAAAAATAAATTCCTAGCAAGAGCTAAGGTTGTATTTAGAGGGTTGATAGTGCATCTGTGGAAGGACTGAAGAGTTAAATCCAGTATACCAAAGTGAATCCCTGTATATGTGTGTATGTGTATGTGTGTGCATGCATACATACACATACAAGGAAAACTTTAGTAATATCCATCACCCTTCTATAAAGCTGAGGCATGGACTTTTTTTTAACTACTTGCATATATTAAACTTTAAGAGTTTCACATGTGCTGCTTATACAGAATAGTATACACAATACAGCAAGAGTTTCAGAATGTTAAAAAGAGACAAAATAATCTAAGAGAATCTGGCTTCAATCCACATTTCCAATTTTATTTCCCACTACTATTTTAAAGAACCTTTTTTACCCAGTCTCTAGCCAAGGAAATTACTTTTTGTTCCTCAAATAGGATGTATTCACAACTCTATTAATCTGTGTTCACATTCCTTTCCCTGCTTTCAATGTCTACTCCATCCATCCAAATTCTCCTTGACCTTTAAGGCCCAGATTAAATCTCATTTCTTTCATAAGCCCTTGCCTGAACACTTCAGCCTTCAGTAATTTCTCCCCAGTGTGAATTTGTCATCTACACCATTTATTTGATACTTAATCATATACCACCTTAAGATAGTCACATATTTTCACAGATACTTTGCTATATTGAAAATTCTACCATGGCCCAGTGCTATGTGGTACAATATGCCAAGGACTCTACCTTCAAATTTCTCTAAAACCTGGTCCAACTTAATTTCTCACTTACAAAACTGCCACACCCTAAACTCTGGAACAAAACCCTAGTCCTAGGCAACAGAAATATAAGCATCTCTCTCTGAATTTACTAGTTTAATAAAGAAGCCATTTTGACTCCAGTTCTGACCTTGATGCCTTAGCCCTACAGTGTCTGGCTAGGTTCATTACTGTTAGACTCCATTTAGTTCATGAGGCATCAACACCTCCTATGTGAACTGCTCAACTGTTTGAATCTCTATCACTAGTAGTCATTTGGGCTTTCAAGGGTCACTAGCCCCACTCTCCCTGGCTTAGTTTTGAAACCCTAGATCCTAGACTCCGTTAAGACTACAGATAACAGCACTTGCTATAACTAGTCCTTTTCTACATGGATTAATCTCTTCAGTTCGGCACTTCTTTTTTGGAAATATTACTGCCTTCTCAAACTTTCAATGCCTGACTTATCTGTCCTTCCACAATTCCAGTCTCAGACTTCATCTGAACATACAGGTCTGACCTGATTGCTGATTCTTGGCCTTCTCCTAGCACATAGGAAATAAACAAATATCTGCTGAAACAATGAAAACCATCTGGACAGTTTTTCTCTGGCTTTTCCACATTTCATGAATGGTTACAGTAGGTTAGAGAAGATAATCTTTAGAATTCTATTTCAAGTGCTTAGATACAAAATATGTTCTTACATATTTAGTTAAAAGGTAAAGATTTCCAGTAAGAGGTAATGTGTTTCATATGACTTATAAAGTTTGATACAATATGGTTCCATGCTTGAGGACCATGAACCGATCAAAAATAAGAAAAAAAAAGTAGGAAAATTAGGAGGTAATACAATAGTGATCTTCAGTATTTGAAAGGCTGCTATGTGGAATAGGAAATAGACTTTTCTGTCTGGCCCTAGAATGCAAAACTTGGAGCAATGGGTGGGAGCTGCAAAGACACAAATCTGAACTTGATATGTTTTGCTATGTTTGTAAACTTCCTGATACTTAAGAAATAAATATTCAAAAGTGAAACAGGCTGCATCAGAAGACAGCTGGGTCTCCCTCATGTGAAAACATCAAATAAAAACTGAATCACTGTTGAACAGGTATGAATGACACAGCAGGGATTAATTTTCTTTCCAAAATTTGGTATTTTTTTCCAATTACATTTTTAAAATAATACTTTATTTTTCCCAGTTACATCTAAAAACAATTTTTGACATTCATTTTTTAAAAAAATTTTGAGTTCCAAATTCTTTCCCTCTCTTCACCCTCCCTGAGACAGTAAGCAATTTGATATAGGTCATACATGTGCCATCATATTAAACATATTTCCACATTAGTCATGTTGTGAAAGAAAACAGAACAAAAAAAAAAACAAAACAAAAAACCTCACAAAAGATAAGTGAAAAATAGTATGCTTTAATCTACATGCAGATTCCATCAGTTCTCAAGGTGGATAGCATTTTTCATCATGAGTCCTTTGAAATTATCTTAGATCACTGCATTGCTGAGAAGAGCTAAGTCATTCACAGTTGATCATTGTACAATATTGCCGTTACTTTGTACAATGGTCTCCTGGCTCTGCTCCCTTCACTTTGCATCAGTTCATAAAAGTCCTTCCAGGTTTTTCTGAAAGCATCCTGCTCATCATTTCTTACATACAATAGTATTGCATCACAACTAATAATATACCACAACTAACAAGCCATTCCCCAATTGATGGACATCCCCTCAATTTCCAATTCTTTGCCACCATAAAGAGTTGCTATAAATATTTTTCTACAAACAGGTCCCCCCCCCTTTAAAATCTTTTTGGGATACAAGCCTAATAGTAGCATTACGGGGTCAAAGGGTATGCACAGTTTTATAGCTCTTTGGGTATAGTTCCAAATTGTTCTCCAAAAAGGCTGGATAAGTTCACAACTCCACCAGCAGTACACTGGTGTCTCAATTTTCCCATATCCCTGACAACATCTGTCATTTTCATTTTCTGTCATATCAGCCAATCTGATGGTTATGAGGTGGTACTTCAGAGTTGTTTTAATCTACAGTTGTCTCATCAATAGTGATTCAGAGCATTTTTTTATGACTACAGATAGCACTGATTTTTTCATCTGAAAACTGCCTGTTCATAGCCTTATGTGACTCAGTTCCCTATATATTTGAGAAATGAGGCCTTTATCATTATCAGAGAAACTTGCTGTAAAAAATTTCCCCCAGTTTTCTGCTTTTATTCTAATCTTGGCTGCATTGGTTATGATTGTACAAAAACTTCTTAATTTAATATAATCAAAATTATCCATTATATATCCTGAATATGCTTTATCTTTTGTTTGGTCATAAATTCACCCCTTATCAATAGATCTGATCAGTAAACTACTCTATGCTCCCCTAGTTTGCTTATGGTATCAGCCTTTATGTCTAAATCATGTAATTTACTCAGATCCACTTCCATTTTATTTTATGAGTTCATTCTATTCACATTCACAGCTATGATTACTGTTGCATTTGTCTCCATACTACTTTTTTCCTATTGATTCTTCTCTCTTTCACCCTGTCTCTCCTCAAAAGTGTTTTGCTTCTGACCACTTCCTCCCCCAATCCACCCTCCCTTCCATCAGCTCCACCCCCTTCTATTATTCCCTTTCTCTACTACTTCCCTATAGGGTAAGATAGATTTTATACCCAACTGAGTGTGTATGTTATTCCCCCTTTGAGCCAATTCTGTGAGAGTAAGGTTCCAACATTGCCCACCGCGCCTTCCATCTTCCCCTCTACTATAAAAGCTCTTTTATCTGAGATAATTTACTCCATTCTACCTCTCCCTTCCCCCTTCTCCCAGTGCATCCCTCTTTCTCACCCTTTAATTTTGTTTTGTTCTTTTAATATCATCCCATCATAGTTAACTCACACCTGTGCCTTCTATGTATACTCCTTCTAATTGCCTTAATAATGGGAAAGTTCTTAGGAGATACAAGTATTACCTTTCTATATGGAAATATAAACAGTTTAACCTTACTGAATCCCTTATGATTTCTCTTTACTCTTTACCTTTTCATGCTTTTTTTTGAATCTTGTGTTTCTATTTAGCTCTGGTCTTTTAATCAGAAATGCTTGAAAGTCCTCTACTTCATTACATATCCATTTTTCTCCTGAATGATTATACTCAGTTTTGCTGGGTAGGTGATTCTTAGTTGCAATCCTAGCTCCTTTGCCCTCCAGAATATTCTAAGCCCTCCAATCCTTTAATGTAAAAGTTGCTAAATCTTGTGTGATCCTGACTATGGCTCCACAATATTTGAACTGTTTCTTTCTAGGAGCTTGTAATATTTTCTCCTTAACCTGGGAGCTCTGAATTTGACTATAATATTCCTGGAAGTTTTCATTTTAGGATTTCTTTCAAGAGATGATCAATGGATTCTTTCTATTTTATCCTCTGATTCTAGGATACCAGGGAAGTTTTCCTTGGTACTTTCTAGAAAGATTACGTCTAGGTACTTTTACTGATCATGTCTTTCAGGTAGTTCATTAATTCTTAAATTATCTCTCCTTAATCTATTTTCCAATGAGATATTTCTATTTTTTCATTCTTTTGATTTTATTTTATTGTTTTGTGATGTCTCATGATGTCATTAACTTCCACTTGCCCAATTCTAATTTTTAAGGAATGATTTTCTTCAGTGAGCTTTTGTACCTTTTTCATTTGGCTAATTCTACTTTTTAAGGAGTTCTTCTTCAGTGACTTTCTGTACATCTTTTCCCATTTGATCAATTCTGCTTTTTAAGGAGTTCTCTCTTCAGTGTATTTTTGCCCGTCCTTTACCATTTGGTCCATTCTCTTTTTTAAAGTGTTATTTTCTTTAGTATTTTCTGTGCCTCTTTTTTCATAATCTTCTTACATCACTCTCTTTTTATTTTCCCAATTTTTCCTCTACCTCTCATCTTTTTTTTTTAATCCTTTTTGAGTTCTTCTAGGAGGGAGGGAGGGGAAGGCTAGGACTAATTTACCAATTTTTCTTTGAGGCTCTGCATGTAGGTCTTTTGACATTGTTACAGACTTCTAAGTTTGTGTTTTGATCTTCCCTGTCACCATAATAATTTTCTAAAGTCAGGTTCTTTTTTTTTGTTGTTGTTTGCTCATTTTTCAAGCCTATTTCTTGACTTTTAAATATTATGTTAAAGTTGAGCTCTGCTCCTAGGGTGGAAGGGGAACTCTCCCTAGCTTCAAGTCTTTCATGGTGTTGTTTTCAACTATCTTCAAACAGCCAGAGCTTTTACAAAGAAAAGAGAAAAAAAGTTTCCCATGCTGACCAATGGATGGCAAATTGTAAGAGGAAAGGGAAACCTCACCAAAGCTAACATTTAACATCAAATATGCTGTGTCAGGAGATACTAAGATTCCTCTCATTTCAAGTATTCAGAAGTTGGATCTGTCAAGGATAATAATAGAACAGGGTTTTCCTTAGACTAGGGTCCATTAATTTTTTTTAAAATATTTTGATAGGGGCAGCTAGGTGGCACAGTGGGTAGAGCATTAGCCCTGGAGTCAGGAGGACCTGAGTTCAAATCTGGCCTCAGACACTCGATACTTATTAGCTGTGTGACTCTTGGCAAGTCACTTAACCCCAATAGTTTGGAGAGGGGAGGCAAAGGGGGCTATAAGTTTTTAGTTCTTCCAAGGTAGTACAATCTAAGGAGAAGTCACTATTCTCCTGGCTTGTGCTCCAGTTTGTGACTAACCACAAGTACTCTCTTCTACCCTGGACTATGTCCAGAGTCCCCACTCCTGTTAGTGCTGCTCCTTGCCCTGGGACTATAACCCAGAACCATATACTGGCAATACAACAGAGTCTTGCTCCCAGTGCCAGCAAAGGGTCCCTGTCATCTCCTTCTGATCGGTTGTCTGACTACTTTACCATCTGTGGGCTGAGAGCTCCAGAAGCCACTGCTGCTGTGGCCTGCACAGGACTCTGTTTCACTTTCACCCCAGTGAAAAGACCTGTCCTGCCACCCTTTGAAATTGTCTTGAGCTAGAAAATTGTTTCACCCTGTCCTTTTGTTGGTTCTGCCACTTCAGAATTCATTTTGAGGTATTTTAACCTTGTGTGGAGGGGAATCTGGGAGAATTTGGGTGAATCCTTGCCTTTATTCCACCTCTTGGCTCTGCCCTGAATTAGTAGAAGGGATTCATTTCTAGCACAGGTTCCCAAAGTGGGTAATACTACCCCTTGGGGGAGTGCTGGAATGATCTGGGGGGGGGGGCAGTGGTAGCCTCACGTACAACTGCAGGGCATTGTATAAAAATAAGGGCGCCATGAAAGCATAAGGAAAGAGAAGAAAATTTTGAAAAACTTCATACATGTTTCATCTGTTGTACAACAGAGTTAAAGTTGTAGTGATTACATTATTTTCCAAATAAACACACAAAATGCAAGGTATAACTGATCAGTGATCAAGTCCACTGACAGGTCTTGACAAGGAAGCATTGGCAAGTGAGCATCCTGTGCATTGTCGAGAAGTCTAGCATGCATCGGCAGAAATATGTGCATATAATGACTTGTTTACAATACGATACTATACGATTACATGATGCAATATTGCATCATCAAAATTTCAATTCAGGAAAAAACTCAAAAATTTACAATAAATTATTAAATTTAAGAAGCATCATTGTTTTAAAAAAAATTATATTTTTTGAAATGACAAAATTTCAAAAAAATTGTTAAAGGGTTAAAGAAAATAGATATCCAGAAGGGCACTGAGTAATTTTTTTTTAAAAGGGGGCAGTAGGCAAAATAAGTTTGGGAACCTCTGATTTCTAGGAATGAGTTGGACTAGATAGCTTCAGAGGTGTCCTTCAACTTATATTACACAATAAGGCACCGTGGACCCAGCAACTTTTCTATTAGAAAGTTAGTCTCCCTGTTTAGGTCTTTCCTTTCCAATCTATCTTCTACATAGCTGCCAAAACCCAGTTAAGTATGACCATGTCATTCCCCTGCTCAAGAAGCTTCAGTGTTACCTTAGTATCTCTAGGATAAAATACAAACTACCCAACCTGGAACAGAAAGGGCTCTACAACCTGGCCCCAACTTATCTTTCCAGCCTAATCACTGCTGCTCACACACTAGGGTTCAGATAAACAGGCCTACTTGTTATTCCCTATAACATTCCATGTATCCACTTTCTCTCGTATTTTTAAAGACATAAATTTTAAAGCATACTAAATTTCCTGACTTGAGATGTATGGAATACAGTGCTTTCCCCTCCTCACTGAAACCTCTGAAAAATCTCTCAGCTTCCTTTGAAGTTCTGCTCAGGGCCCACCTCACACACCAGGGCCCTTCCTGAACCTCTCCAGTGGTTTGTGTTCTCCCTCCTTGGCTACTTTGTATTCATTTGGCATATATTTAGTGTTTACAGATCTGCCAAGATGTAAGCACCACCAGTAGAGTGCAAGCTCCTTGGGGTCAGGAACTCTTGTTTCTGTCCTATCTCCAGAGGCTGGCACACAGTACTTTGAATATTGCAATTGCTTAAAAATGTTTATGGAATTAAAATGAATTCAGCTAATATAAATGGAAAATTTCAGTCAACAGTATGATTAGACTGCTAAGAAAAGGGAATACAATTTTAGGCTACATTAATACAAGGATAGTGTCAAGCTCACATCAAATAACACTCCTACTATTCCCTGAGCTGATGAAATGACAACTAGTAATTGTGGATATCATATTTTAAAAGGGACACTGAAAAATGACAGTACATTCAGACACCAAAAATCAGGATAGTGATGGGCTGGAAACCAGCATCATCTGATGGACTATTTTTAAAAGTAGGTAGTTTGTTTCCTGGAGAAGAGAAAATTAATACTACCTGATAGGTATCTTCAAATAGCTAAAGAGCTTTAACAAAGAAAAGAGAAAAAAATTTTCCCATGCTGACCAATGGATGAAAAATTATAAGAGGAAAGGGGAACCTCACAAAACCAACATTTAACATTAAACATGCTGTGTCAGGAGGTACTAAGATTCCTCTCATTTCAAGTACTCTATCAAGGATAATAATAGAACAGGGTTTTTCTTAAACTTGGGTCCATTAATTTTTCTTTTTAATATTTTGATAGGGGCAGCTAGGTGGCACAGTGGCTAGAGCTCCAGCCCTGGAGTCAGGAGGACCTGAGTTCAAATGTGACCTCAGACACTCTATACTTACTAGCTATGTGACTCTGGGCAAGTCACTCAATCCCACTGCCTAACTGCGCCCCCCCCAAAATATTTTGATAGCTATATTTCAATATAAGTGATTTCCTTTGTTATTTTGTTCATTTGTTTCCTATGTATTTTGTTTTATGCACTTTTTGTTTCATGACCTTGAGAACTGGTTCAAAGGCTTCACCAGACCACCAAAGGAATTCTTAATCTATTCTGTGTCCTGAACTCCTTTGGCAGTCTACTAGAGATGGAATTTCAATGTGAGGGACCAGCCTAGATGACCTCTAAGGCTTCTTTCAAGTCTCAAAGTTATGAGTCTGTGAAAAATGGCAGAGACTAAAAATGAAGAAAACCATCTCACATTAAACATCTCATAAGACCTCTTTAATTCCCCAGAACAGACTACTGGTCAGAACAAATTCATTCAGCACACCTTCCCTCCCTCAAAAAAAAAAAAATGATTACAAGCAATATTATTAAAACTAAAAGGGGCAGCTAGGTGGTGCAGTAGATAGAGTTTTGGCCTTGGAGTCAGTAGGACCTGAGTTCAAATCCTGCCTCAGACACATGATACTTGCTGTGTGACCCTGGGCAAGTCATTTAACCTCCAACTGCCCCACCAAAACAAAAACAAAAACAAAAACCTCAAAGACAGGGATGAATTGATTCCCACCAGGTAAACAATGGTAAGCTCAATGAATCAGTAAATTTATTAGCATCTATACTTGCTTCTCTACATACTCTCTGTCTTGTTCATGCAACACCCTCTTCCTCACTTCCCATGTACCTACCTACATACTCTTTTTTGCCCACAGATTCTAAGTACGCATGAGTAGGAGTGAAATACACACATACTAAAGGCAGGGCAGGCATGTTAGAAGAACTCTGCCACACTGTCCTGTGGTTGACAGCAGAAGGATACCAGGTCACAGAAGAAACAGAGCAAAGAGAGTTGGCTCTGGAGTAAGAGGATATGGGTTCCCTTCTTGGCTCTGCCAAATGTACTTGGGTGGCATTTACTTCTCTAAGACTCAGTTTCCTTATCTCAAAATGAGGAGGTGCAGACAAGAGGATTTCTAAGGGCCTTCCTACCTCTAAGTCAGCAAAGCAATGTGCACATTCAACAAATTCTATTTAAATAAATATTTAAGTATCTACTATATACAAGGTGTATCTACTACATGTAAGGTGAGGAGTAGCATGGCTTAGTGATTAGAAAGCTTTCTCTGATCAATACTTTGTGATCCTGGGGGAAAAAAAATTACTGAACTTTTCTGTGCCCCATCCAATTCTCTAAGACTAAACTCTAGAACTGAGATCCACATGAGAAGAAATTTCCTCCTTGGGAGTGCCCTACACCAGTGGTGTCAAACTCAAATAGATTTCTACCTGCTCCACATTGACTCTGAAACCTATAAATTCACCTTATGTTGTATTGCATTTTTATTTATTTTATTTTATTAAATGTTTCTCAATTACATTTGAATCTGGTTCAGGCCACCCTCTCTTTGCAGCTGCAATGAGTTTTACACCTCTGTCCAGTGATGAGAAGAGGAAGCAGGATGGTGTGGAGATGAAGGCAATAATCATAAGATCATAGATAAGAGCTATAAGGATCCCTGGAAGCTATTCTGTCCAACCACATCATTTCAGAGATGAAGGCCCAGAAAGGTGAAGTCATTTGTCAAGGTCATACAGGTAATAAGTAGCAGAATTGGCATTCAAAACCAGATCCTTGATTCCAAATCCAGCACTGTACTACACAGCTTCCCTTTGAAAGCTGTACTTTCAAGTAGAGAATGCTGGGCTTTAATTGATTCCATAAATGTTGAAGAGACAGGTGAGTAGCAAAGATAAGGCAAAGACCTCAGAATCATTTTTTCACTTTTTCTTCTTCATTTCCTGGAGCCAGTCAGCTACCAGATCACTTTTTTTTCCTTTCCCACCCCAACCTCCATCCCCAAGTTAAGTTGCAGGTGGAAAAACCAGACCCTTCTATAACCAGTGGTGGGCAGTAAGGAATAAGCCCAGAGGGAGGGTCACCTCCCAAAACACACAACTGACCATGTCATCGGGGAGACTGGACCAGAAACAAACAATGCATCAAGCTGAGGGATGCAAGTACACCAACTAGACATGATAAGGAAGGAAATCGTGACCTCTTTGGGTTAAAAGAGCAGCTTGCAGTATGCTACATGGGACCTACCCACAGGGCCCAACAGAGAGCTACTCATGCCTCAGAGGAACTATGAGGATGCTAGGAAAGGTAGAAAAAGGCTTCCATAAAACCAAGAGCTGTGCTCTTTTTCATATGTGCTCTCTAACCTTGAGCTCACTTTCCCCTGGGCTCTGTATGTACTCAGAGAAGAGTGTTTCCCAAACTTTTGAGGAAAATGTTTTGTTTCAACTTTTCTTACTTTACAACCTTAGAAAATATCTCTAACTAAAGCTAATTAACTCTGGCTGGCTAATTGCTATCAATGGGGAGCACACTGGAGAGGAGCAAGAGTATTAAGAGAATCTACTCCCACCCTTCAAGGTTATCCCTAGATTCCTAAGGGGAGAAGTTGTGAGCCATCCCCTGAGGACCTGACCTGCCAGTCCAAGTGGGAGGTCTCCCAGAGGGAGTGCTACATGTTGCGGTCAGCTGTCTTCAACTACTTTCTGCCTTCCACTTCCTTAAGCTCATCATCATTTATCTTTAGTCTCACCTATCTTCCAATTCATCCATCTCTCTCTCCCTCTCTCTCTCTCTGTCTCCCAATCAATTCTCCCCACTCTGGCTTCTCCTGCCAGTCTTGACCCCCATGAGGTTCACCACTTTAATTGTTCACTAGTCAGAAACCTAGAATCTCTACAATCTTCCACCCCTTAACGCACACCACTATTCAGACCTGCTCATTCTCAAACCTGGGTAAACTCCAATAGTCCAATTCCTCTACTCCTATTTTTCAGGCTAAGTTACTAGAGAAATTCAGTTGGTTCACTCACTAGAAACTTATGGCATATAACCTTAGTGGCACTGCTGCTCCTTAACATTCCTTTAATCTAATCTTAATGACTGACTCTCTGATAGCCCACAGTAACAGTTACAAAATGTTTCTTCTCTCAAGCTCTCTTCAATGCCTATTACTATACTCCAACACTTAGAGCAGAACAGATTCTTTAGCCTGCTACTTTTCTATACTTACATTCTACTTCTTGTATACACAGATAAGTAAACACAAGGTAATATGAGAGGTAAAAAAAAGTAACAATTCTCTATAATTCTCATTTTACTCTCTTCCACCTTACTCTGTGTTCTAGAGGTTAGAATCTAGCCAAACCGAGCTCCTCACAGTAGCCAAATATGTCCCATATTCTGCAACTTAAAGATGCCCTCTCCACACTGGCTAATTAATTCATATTTATCCTTAAAGCCCAACTGATTCACTACTTCCTCCAAGGAGTATTTCCTTTTGATCAGCTGTCCTCCATTGATAGTGGTCTGACCCCCTCCCACACAGAGTACTTATAACTTTCTAATACACCAATAATCACAGATTATTCTGTATAATATTTGTATGCCATATTGCTCTATAAGTTTCATGATAATTGGGCCTATAATCTGATTTAAATTTTTTATCTCAGTCAGCATCTAGCATAGTGTTTCACACAAATAAATAAATAAATGTTTGTTTTCTGAATTGCTAAAATTTTGCTCTCAAAAACACATAGCATATGACATGCCACAATAATCTGGTTTCCTGATGAATATAATATGGGGGGGGAAGTGATTATGAGGTAGCAGGGAAAGATATTTAATGTTTCAACAGTGGAGTCTTGCTATTAAAACGGAATTACACTATGATTCCAAGATTTAGTTGTTTTCATATCCAAAGAACAGACCATCAATATTTGACTTTATAAATACATGCATATATGACTTAACTAAAAGGGTAAGCTCAAGAGCAAGTAGATTTATGTATCATCTGGGATACTAATAATTGACTCTGAAGGGGCAGATCACTAAGTATTTGTTAAACATCTGCTGCATGCTAAGCACTGTGATGCATACTGGGAATGCAAATATAAAAGTACAACAGTCTCTGCCCTCAAGAAGCTTACATTCTTACTCAGGAGATTAAAACACGTTCACTTATAAGTAAATGCAGGATATTATGCAAAATAATACACAGTGATTCAAGTGAGGAGGTACTAACAACTGGAAGGAATCAGAAGAGACCTCTTGAAGGTAGTTGGGGTTCCAAGAGGAAGAAATGAAGAGGGAAAGACATGGTGGTCAAGCTGTGTAAAAGCATGGAGGAGAAGATGGAATGTCATATATAGGAACAGCAATTAGGTCAGTTTGGCTAGAGTGTGGAACATGTGAGGGAGACTGATATGTAATCATCCTGGAAAACAGGCCAGAGGCAAGAACATACAGGGTTTTAAATGCCAGAGTTAATTCAGATTTTATCCTATGGGCAATGGAGAGCCACTGAAGCTTTTGAAGCCCATCCGGAACATAGTCAGATGTGAGTTCTGATACCTCAACTCTCTATACTTCCTCTCACCAGAGGACCTGGTTTTCACTTGACTAAGAGAATCCATCCTGAGCTCCCTCTCCACACCTAACTCCACACCTAAAAATCCATCCTTTCTCTTGCTCACATCTGGCTTGACTGATTGAAGGGATGATCCTTCTCCTTGTGAAGGACAACTTCTCTACTTAAGCCCTTGATCCGTCACTCTATCTAATCTCTTCATAGAGCTTACCCTTCCATCTTCAAATCTCCCCTTATCTAATATTTCATTTCCTACTAACTATAAACATAGTAACATCTATCTTAAAACAAAATTTAAAAATTCTTCATTTAAAGCTGCCACCCCCTAAAACTATCATCCTTTATTTCTTCTTCCTTTCAGAACCACAGTCCTAGAAAATTTAACTTTATTCATAGCCTTCACTTCCTTATCTCCTTGAAAGTTGAATTCCAAACCTAACATGTTTAAAACTGTTCTTTCCAACGTTACCTGTGATCTCTTTACATGTTGAATCAAATGGCCTCTCAGCACTCTTTCCTTTGAAGTTCTCTGTAGTTTATGCATTGTCTACTGCCCCCTCCTCCTAAATACTTTCTCTTCCTTTGCCTTTAGTGATGCTGCTCTCTCCTTCTCAGTCTTCTCTATGCCTTAAGCAGAGATGTCTCATAAGACTCTATCCCGAGACCTAGTCTTGTCTTGTTTGTCTCTGTATGCATATACACACATGTTGACCCCCTTGTCTGGAATACATACATACACACACACACACACCCTTCCTTTTGGTGAGCTCATCTACTACCACTGGCTCAATTATTATTTCTAAGCATATGATTTCAAAATTTCCACACATCTAATCCTATTTTCTCTCCTACATTTCTCAAATTCAACCTATCCAAAACAGAATTTATCTTAAATAAATTTCCTATAAATTCCCTCCAAAGTTCCTCCTCTTCCCTATTTCTACTGAGGGCACCACCATACCCCACCTTCAAAGCTCTCTTTGCCATATCTTTCATTCTTTTCCTTCTCTATCAGTCTCACCTCTCTACCCATATGGATACTACTTTATTCAAGGTCCTCATCACCGACACTAATAAAAATGCCTCCCAGTTAATCTCCTTGCTTCCAGTTCCTCCCCTATGCAATCGGTCCTCTGGGAAATTGCTAAGGAAATCTTCCTAATGGAAAAGACCAGTCAACAAGCAAACATTTATTAAGTTCTTACTAGATGCCAGCCACTGTGCTAAGCCCTAGGGATTTAAAAAAACAAAAAACCAGATGGTCCCTGCCCTAAAGCAGCTCACAATCTAACAGGTAATACAACATGGAAACAACTATGTAAATACAAGCTATATACAGAGGAGAGGGAAAGTAAGATCAGAAGGTACCACTAGTAGTAAGGGGAACTGGAAAGGCATTTTGCAGAAGGTATGATTTGAGCTAAATCTCGAAGAAAGACAATGAAGGAAGCCTTGACAAGGAAAACGGCCACCTCTTACCATGTTACTCCCCTCTTCAAAAACCTACAGTAGCCCCCTTCTGACTTCTAGGCTTGGCATCTCAAATCATCCACCATTCTGCTTTCAACTTACCTTTCCATATTATTTTATTTTAATACCCTTTACAAAGTCTACATTCCAGCCAAACTGATCTACTGGCTATTACCTGAAATTAGGATTCCATCTCCTACCTCTGTGCCTACATGTCTGGATGTGCCCCCAATGTCTGGATGTACTCCTTTCTCATCTCCAATTTTCAAAATTCTTATTATCCTTCAAGGTTCAACTCAGGTGCCACCTCCTCCCCCTAGAGCTGCCCATTTGTTAATGCCCTCTTTCTTACCTCAAATTATCTTGTATTTAATATTGCACATGCTGTATTTCTCAGAAGATCAAGGATAGGGGCTATTACATTTTTTGTTTCTGCATCCCTAACACAGCAGAGCATCTTGAACCCAGCAGGCCCTTAGTGTTGGCTGGATTTCCCATATATTCACCATATATAAAGGTATGTTATCCATGTGCAGAGGAAGTCTAGGTGTATGGAAGTGAAGCTGCGAAAATCATGGGTGGATGAGAACTCAAATATCTTCATTGTATGTAAAACTGCTCCCCCATCCTTTAAAAAAAAAATTCTCACTTCATCTATTCATTCCCACTAGCTATCATTCCATATCTTTTCTCCCTTTTGTGGCTAAAATCTTGAGAAAGCCATCTATAATTGATGCCTCCACTTCCCTTCTTCTTACTCCATTTTTAACTTTCTACAGTCTGGTTCCCAACTTCATCATTTAACCAAAACTGCTCTTTCCTGTTAGCAATGATCTGTTAATTGCCCAATCTGATGGCCTTTTTTTCAATCCTCATCCTTCTTGAACTCTCTGCAGTCTTTTACACTGTCAATCGCTCTATTCTCTCTAAGTTTCCAAGACACCTTTCTATCATGATTCTCCTCCTACCCATCTAACCATTCCTCAGTCTCCTTTGCTGGATCTTATCCAAGCCATGGCCATTAAACATGGATATTTCTCAGGGATCTGTCCTAAGCCCTCTTCTCTTCTACTTTCATACTATTTCACCTAGTGAAATCATCAGCTCCCATGGTTTCAATTCTCATCTCTATGCTACTGATTCTCATATCCAGTCTTAACCTGTTCCCCAGACTCTCAAACTGGATATGCCATATCTTAAACTCAACTCATTAACTTTACCCAAAAAGCCTGTGAACCTTCTGAGCTCCTCCACCCTTCTTCTGAACTTCTACATTACTGTCCTCCCAATTAGCCAAGCTCTCAACCTAGTTGTTATCCTTGTCTCTTTACTCTGTTCTCTCACCTCTCATATCTAATCTGTTATTAAGTTCCATCTATTTTACCCTTATAAACATCTCTCAAATATGCCTCCTTCTCTCCTATGATACTGTCACCATTCTTGTGCAGATCCTCCTCATCTCACACCTGGACTATTGCAACAATCTACTGGTTGGTCTTTGCCTACTACAGTTCATCCTAATCTTCCTAAAGTTCAGATCTGACCATGTCTCTGTCTGTCTGTCTGTCTCTCTCTCTCACACACACACACACACACACACACACACACACACACACACACCCACATTCAATAAACTCCATTGACTTCCTATCACTTCCAGGATCAAATACGAAATCATCTGGTGTTCCAAGCCTTTCACAACTTGGCCCTACCTTTCCTATCTTTGTAAACCTTACTCACTCCCAAGTATTATATGATCCAGTGATACAGGCCTCCTTGCTGTTCCTCCCATAGGACACTCCATCTCCAGACTCTGGTTATTTTCAGTGGCTGTTCCCTATGCCTGGAACTCTCCCTCCTCATTTCTGCCTCCTTTCTTTGCTTCTATCAAGTTTCAGCTAATATCCTATCTTCTCCAAGAAGCCTTTCCTGATTCCCCTTAATGCCAGTGCCTTCCCTCTCTTGATTATTTACAACTTATCCTACATATAGCTTGTTTGTACGCCGTTTGTGTATTGTCTCCCCCATTAGACTGTGAGCTACTTGAAAGCAGAGACTATCTATTACCTTGCTTAGAGACTATCTTTACCTTGCTGTCTTTTACACAGTGCTTAGCACTGTACCTGGCACATAGTAGGTGCTTAACAAATGCTTATTGACTGGCTCCCTTTCTGAACAAAGCTTAAGTTGTCAAAATTTAAGTTATATAGCAGTGTGGAAATCAAAGCAAGCTTATCCCAGTCCAGGATAAGTTGATCTCCTGAAATCTTATGATCATGAACAATGATCTAGGTTTGAATACTCTACACTCTTCTCATTTGCATCTCCCTTTGGAGGGTTGGATGATGTACAAAACTCCTCCCAGAGCCTTCCTTTACAGAAGGCTCAAATCTTTTCTAGTTACTCCTTTCTCCATCAGCAGCTCTGCTTGGCTTTCACTCCACAGAATAACACTTCCCCCCCCCCCCCCCCCACCCCCTTCCCCCCCCCCCCCCACCCCCTTTTTATGTACTGTGTGCCCCCCATTAGGCTCCTTGAGGGCAGGGACCATTTCTTTTTCTTTTTTGTACCCCCAACAATTAACACAGTGCTTGGCACAGAGTACACAGGTGCTTAATAAATATTTATTGAATTCAACTGAAAGGTATTTTTAGGAATCACTGGCAAACTGAACTTAAAAATCTTATCCTTTAACTGTCAATACATTTACAAACAGTAACTATCGAATAATGGCAAAAAAAATTACAGGATACTTTCATAATGAGTGGCTATAAAATTACCTTTATACTACAGATTAACAGAAATTATACTAACAAGAGCTCTCAAAAAACTCTTACTATACCCACTTATCCAAGTCACTTTAATCACTGTATTTATTTTTTCAAGCTGGACATAACAGGTTTTGCTACTGGCTTCAAAATGCAGATTTTAAAGCACAGAATTCAAGTAATAAGATTCAATATCTGGTAATAAAGAAAATAGAATATAGGTTTTAATAGCATTAAAGTATTTCTAGTGGAAATACATAGGGGATGTTATAAAAAAGAAAGTACATTGTATAAATTCTCGAGCTCAAAATAATAACTGCTACCCTAATTTTAAAGTTAACTATTCAAAAACTGATTTTTAAAAACCCCATTAAAATATTTCCTTTAAAATGGGTAAGTTATGGGGGCAACTAGATGGCACAGTGTACCAGCCCTGGGGTCAGGAGGACCTGAGTTCAAATCTGGCCTCAAGACACATAACACGAGCTGTGTGACTTGGGGCAAGTCACTTAACCCCAACTGCCTCACCATAAAAAAAAAGAAAAAAGGGTAAGTTAAACCATTAAACTATTTTAAAAAGACAACTTATGGAATGACATAAAAAGTTGGAATGGAGTAGAATGACATTCTAAAAAAATAAGACAACTTATGGAATATTAAAAAAAAAATTTCAAATAGTTTTATACTTCTGAGAAATCAAAGAAATAAAGATTATCAATCATACATAGCGATTTCAGTTATTTGTGAGATATATGCATGTTCCCATACTCCTTCCTTTCCCTCCGAAACACAAATAATTAAAATATCTCTAATGGATTATTATACTAGGGAGGCTTATGCTAGCTGGACCAACAGCTTTTTCTTTAGCAATATCTTCCCTCAAAGTGCTGTGGGTATTCAACAGCAGCATCACAAGAATGAAACTGATGCAAGCTTGGTCAGTTTCATCTCTACTTTTGTAGGGCTTCCAGAATATATAAAGCTAATTAGGTTCAAAGCAGTTTACACATTATATACAGAGGGCATCCCCAGGGCCTACCAAGATGGAATGTGAAACCGACTACGCATCAATTTCACTCTGTAGGCATAATCTTGGTGTGGGGGAGGGAGGATAATAGTAATAATAATAATAATAATAATAATAATAACAATAATAATAATAAATCTTAGGATAGAAGGTGGTGACCAAAAATAATCTCAGAGGGTAGAGGGGAGAAAAATAATTGCTTAATTTCAGGGTGGAGACTGTACTACAAGCTTCTTTTGGCGACCAAGCTAATTAAGTATGATAGTAAATTAGGTTGGTAGCAAAAAAACCAGGACAAAACAAAACAAAAAGCCCTTAGAAATAAAGCTACCTCCCAGAAAAATTAACCCAGCCACCAAATGTCTAAAGGAGATAAGAATGACTCTACTTTTAGTTGCTATACTAATATTAAGCTATCTAAAATACTGTTACTATGCAAATAACTACTTTAACCTTAGTACAAAGGGATTTATTTCTTACGGCTCCCAAACAGGTTCATCTATCTTGAACTGAGGACACCTTCTAACAGATTGATTCTACCTGAACAAAACGAACTAATTCGGGGTAAGATAGGTAGAGAGGCTGGGATAAGTCATTTAAGACTATTTACATTTAGATAGATGGCACTTATATGATAATAATCCCATTAAGGAAGTCAAACAACTCACTTTATTGTCATCACTTTTATCAAAGGTGAAATAACATTAAGACCTTTAAACACATGTAGGCTGTCAGAAAAGGAGTACAAGTTCACTAATCAAACAGCAATACATAGTAACAAACAAAACAGCCACTCTACCAGAGACTAGGAAAAAACAATTTATGTAAAACGTTACATTTTTAACTACTATTATCACAATTTTAACATTAAAGTTTACATAGCCAATTAGGATAACACCCAGAGAATATGAAAAGATTAAATGTCACCTAAAACATCGAATGTTCCAGAAGACAAAAATTTACATCTGAAAGTCTTAGGACAAGGGAGGAAGAGGTAAAGGTTCCAATTTACACTTGAGCAATAAGTTAAATTTCAAGACAGAGAAAAGGCTATGCTCCTCCCATACCCAGGAAATTCCAGTAATAGATGTCAAAGAAGAAAAGGCATCTAGCTAGCACCTTCTGGTTTTAGGAAAGGGAGAGAGAATCACATCCCTCCTGAGCAGCTCCCTCTTCCCAAGAGACTCTAAAAAGGTAGGCTGCCTTTGAGGGCCAACCAAGCAGAATGCTTATTTCAATGCCCATTTTTTCTCCACAATTTCTCTTCAGATGTTGATGTTTTGATATGGAATCATCACTGAAATAAAAAAAAATAATTATAGAGACAACACTGAGAACCTTTAGGGAGTAGTTCCCACCAAAGAGAGGGGATGGATACAAAAAAGAATTCTGAAAACACTGACAACAAATGTAAAAAGTCTGATGTCAGTCGCTTTCCTATTGTGATAAAGAAGAGGAGGTAGAGAACAGTGAGTTGATTAATATGGAATTTGGGAGTCCCAGGGCACAAAATTCAAAAGCTTTATGCAAATAGATATTCAAAAAGTTATTTTTTTCCTGTATAAATACAAGGTATAAAAGGAACACTGCCATACAGTAAAAAAGCTTCATTTTATTTATGAAGATTTTTGTTTACTTGTCTTAATAGAAGCCTTTTCCCCTATAAAAGGAACTCATATCCAAAGAATTCATTAACTGAAGTCATTACATTGCCTAAGTATACCTGCTCTCTTGACATCTCCACCTCCACATGCTCACAGCAAAACTCATTCTTTTTGCTCTAAACTCATCCCTCTGCTATATTCCTATGGAAGACTCTCTCATCCTTCCAGTAGCCCAGGTTTCCAACCTTGGAATTGTCCTGGACTCTTCTTTCTCACAATCCTCACTCTAGGTCAAACCCTCATTACCTCACACCTAGACCACTGCAACAATCTCCTTATTGGTTTTCCCATCTTTCCTCTCTCCAATTCATCTTTTACACAGCTACCACCTAAAAATGACCACCTCACAGATCCCTGTTCAAGAAATTTGACTTGACTCCACATCATCGAGGATAAAACACAAAATTATGCAGTATTTAAGGCCCATCACAAGCTGGATCTAAGGAATTTTTTTTTCCAACTGATTTGACATCACTCCTTCTTGAGGACTCTATGATCTTGCCAAACTGGCCTATTTCTGTTGCTGTAAACAACATCCCCTCTCTCCCTCCCCACGTCTCAGAAACCCTCCTTGTGGTCAAGGCTCAGCTCAACTGCCACTTCCTACAAGAGGCCTTTCCTGATTTTCTCCAGATGTCAGTGCTCTACCTCTCTGAAATTAATTTGTATTTACTCGTATATCTTTTGTATATACTTTACTGTGTACATATTTCCCCCCCAACAGAACATAAGCTCTGTAGGGGTAGGGACTGTTCTGTTTTGGGTTTCTTATCCTCTATCACATAGTAAGTACTATTTTAATAAATGCTTATTGAAGATTAGAGATGATTGAGGAGAACAATAAAAATAACACTGACATTATATGACTGCTATCTTGATACCAGGACAGGTGGGGTGAAATTAACTTTGGGACTAAACAGGAGGAAGGCTCAAAAGTAAATGTCTCATATCAAAAGCCAACTAATTGCTAATTGTGCTAAGAAAGCATACTGGTACAGTAGTTCTTCTAAAAAAGATATGCTTTGGTTATATTCCACAAATCTGAATTACTTTCTTGTTCAAAACTCAAAATGTGAAATTATGTTTACAAATAAGAGTACTTGGTTTGTTCATCCCTTATTTCTTCTCTGTATAAAACTCTTCATTACATACATGGAACATTTTTCTTTGCTGAATCTGTTCTGATAATAATTCATAAAAGGATGATAGGATAGCCAAGTTCTCAACTGGACTTTAGTGCATTTTGGTTTTTCATTTTTTACTAATATTAATTTTGACAGAAAAGTAATTTACTTGAGGGGAAATTACCTTCTTCAATGCTGACAACTACTGTATATTCAAAAGTTATAGTATTCAGAACATTTATAACAAAGGGAACAAATTCCACATCATTTCCAATCGATAACAACTGAATCCCAAGGTCCAAAAACACAGAAAAACTACTTCTCCATGAGAGTGATTCTACAACAGAAAAAGAAAAAAAAATAACGTAAATTTTTCAGGGGTTGAGAATGAACTCATTATTGAATCATATAAACTAGGCTTAAAATCAGATAGTCTGTTAAGGTAACACCTTGACAAGTTAATTGATCGGATAATTGTAAAATTAAAAAGGTTGCTGATTGTAACAATGTTGCAATCAAACCTTTGGGGCTCCTCAGTTGCATAATAAGTCTTCATTTATTTGTATAGTCTTTCTTTCTAGCTTACTAACTTTGAAGTAAGGATACCTAGAAGCACCTGTGCCATCAGACAGAGACACATCCAACTTAGGGAAAAAACAGACAGCTTGCCCCTACTATTAAACCATTAAAAACAATGTCTCCTAAAAATAAATTTCCATGTCAACTGAACAAAGCTGTTTATAAATAAGAAGGCATGTGGAGGTGTGAGGAAGATAAGAGGAAGCCTCATCAAGCAGCAAAAGCAGGAAACTAAGCAGAATGAATGAAACCTGGGACAAATGAAACATGAAAGTATAAGCTGGAAATGAGGAATGGTTAAGTTTTATAGGTGTAAAGAAGTTAGAAGAAATTAACAGGAATAGCACAGGAAACTAAGTTGAAAGGAAATGGGGACCTCAGTAGAAGTGGTAACTGAAAATGGGTGTAATTTTGCCAGGAGAGATTTAGGCTAGGTCATAGGACAGAGGTGGTAATATGATGACCAACAACAGAATTGGGTTCAAGGTAATAAAGTGTGAAAACAGAACGGTAGGTTATCAAATCAGATAATGAAGAAAGCAGATCGCATGAATTTCAAGGTAAAGCAATACAGCATTAAATACAGACTTGAAGTTATGAGGAAGGAAAGACAAGAAGTTATTAAAGTAAGGAAAGACAAGCAAAAGCAACAGCCTAACCTTACTACCCACTTAATCACTGTAAAACAACTTATATATCAGGTATTACCTTATTTTTAACATACAATAAATTATAACAAAATAATAAATATAATTTGAGAATGGGACAAGAATACTAATTCTTATTTAAAAAGGCAAGGGAGAGAAGTAAAGGAGAGAGAAGACAGAAGTGAAAACATTAAAAAAAAATACGACGAGGAAGAAATAAATGTTAAGAATGAGAGGGGGGAAATAGGTGTGAAATAATACACAGGATTCAACTGTGGGAAATGGTCCAACACGGGGAAATAGAGGGTTAGTGCTGTGGAAACTTTGTGGGATTTCAATAACTTTAGAGACAATAGTCAAAGGTGTCCAAAGAAATTTGAGAAAATAAAGGAGGTAGCACACAATGTGAGAGAGCCAAGGAATGAAGTATGAAGCCTCAGTGGGAATTTGGCAAAAGGAAAAGAACAGAGTAGCCATCGAAGAAAAACTGAGGGAGGTGAAGGGGGGGCAGGTCATAACACTGGGGACGGAGGGGAAGAGTGGAGTAAGGATGTCAGTGACATGGTGTTTACAAAAATAAAGAGTGGGGTTGGTTGGTCTGAGATGGGAGGACAGAAGGATCCTTGGGCTTCAAGGATGGTCAGCAAAAGAGAGAAACAGAAAACCCAGTCTTCGTTGGCTGGGAAACAATCTCCAAACACTCTGGGAGGCAGGGGGAGAGAGGAGGGCAGCCTGAGCCGCCCGGTAGAAGGCCCCCAACCTCCTCCTCCTCCTCACCACCCCCACCCACATACACATGCCCTAGCAGACACAGGCCACTCGGGCGAACGGGATGGCGGGGGGTGTCCCCCCCTTCTCCTTCGCAACATCCCCAACACACACTGGGGGAAAAACACGGGGGGGGCCGAGTAAGGGGGACGTGGGTCTGGGGACGGCGGCGGGTCGTGACCTTCCAGGGCCAAATCTGGGCGCAATTCCTTCTCCCCAACTTCTGCTGTCCCCCACATCCCCCCGGCCCGGGCCGGGGCCAAGGGGAGCCCTGTCCCCGGGGGGCCTCCGGGTGTTTACGTGTTGAAGGGCTGCGCGTGCGCGTGCGCGCGTAGGGGGGGGTCTCTCATCATGGGGGGGAGCAGATGAGGGGCCGTCTTCATTAGCGCCCCTTCCCCCCCAATCTGCGGTCGAGGTGGGGGGAGGCCGGCGCTCGCCTGCCCAGCAGCCCGGCCCGCAGTCTTCACTCACCTCCTCGGGGATGGCCGGCTCGGCGGAGGACGCCGAGCTGGCGCCAGCCTCGGGATCCATGTCCCCGTTGAAGAGAGCGGGGCCCTGCTCCGCGCCGCCGCCGCCGCCGCTCAGCGCCGCCATCTTGTAACCAAGAGCTGGAGCCCGAGCGACCGCGGCTGGGCGGGGAGGAGGAGGGGTAACGGTGGGGGAAGGGGGAGGGGGAAAGAGAGGAGGGCGGGGGCAGGGTCTGGCTGGGGGGGGGCGAAGCGAGTGTGTATGATTCTGTGAGTGTGTGTGTGCGCGCGCGCGCGCGCAACCTTGAGGGCGGGAGGGAGGAGCCCGGATGGGAGAGGGAAGGAAAAGCTAAAAGGAAGGGAGCCCGGAGCGGGGCGGGGGAGGAGGTGAGAGCCCCTACTGTGGCGTCACCATCGTGACGTCACCTGAAGGGAGCTGCATGGTGTCACTCGAGAGCCCCTCCCTTTGTCGTCACGGGAGGGCATGGCCACGCCCACTTCGGTCCGCGCGCCGCCCCCAACCCCAAGCGTGGGGTCGACCTGCTGTCGGTGGCTGCTGCATCCGCGCCGCCTCTCTTCTCTTTTAAGCTGCTCCTCTTTTTCCGTCGGCTCCCCTCCTGGAGAGTGTAGGGTTGCGGTTCTGATGGACCGATGGGGTTTTGGACGGGGAGGGACAGCCCCATCTCCCTGGCTAATCTCCTTGCAACATAGAAGCCCGAGTAAGAATACGCGAAACATTTGCAAAAATAAATAAATAAATAAATAAACAATTACACCCCATCTCCAGTTTACAACTCATTTATTTCAAGCAATATTGGATGCAAAGAAATCCTAATCCAACCAAAGAATTCAAGTGTTATTTTGTAGTTCTTCGTAAAAGAGATTTGACTTGTTAAGTAGGTCACGGGCCTGGCTTGAGAAGGCTTTATCACGAAGATTGTGTTAATAGTCTATAGGGTCACCTATCCCTCACCATTAGGGAATGAGGTGTTCCAGGCTAGAGAGTTTTACAGATAATTGACACTCTTTACCAAAAACTGAAAATATTTATGATAGAAATCTCTTATGCATTGCTTTGGCTTCCTTGAATGAAACCATTATAATTTAAAACTGTTAGATTCAAAATATATTCAAAAAAGTCAATTTAGGAGGCATTTATTGTCAACTATGTTCAAAGCATTGTGGCAGGCCTAGGAAATAAAAAGACAAAAATGTAATAGTCCCTGGCCTTTAAGGAGCTTATGTAAATCCTTTGCAAGAAAACTTAGACAAGTAAATACAAGATAATTTGAGGAAGGAGGTAGTACTTAGAACTAGGATGATCTAGAAAGCTTGATCCCCACCTGGACAAGTTAGAATTTTGGACCAAATGTGGGAGGTGGGACATGAACTGAGCCTAGGAAATAGCCTAGGTTAGAGATTATTTAAAGCAAAGGTAAAGGAGTACATACCAGATGTATACTGGCTATATACAAAGGTATGATGGGAGATGGAATGCTGAATTTGAATAACAGCAAGTAAGCCAGTTTGACTGAAACTAGTTGTGTGATGGGAATAACATTATCAAAACCTGAAAAGGTAAGCTGGAATCAGATTGTGAAGAGTTTTAATGGCCAAATAGAGGAATTTACATACAATAATGATAATAATAATAATAAGCATTCATATAGCAACCTACTATGCACCAGGTGCCTTACAAGTATTTCATTTGATCTTCACAACAACCCTGGAAGGTAGGTGCTATTATTATCCCCATTTTTCAGTTGAGGAAACTGATGCAAAGAGATATTGACTTGTCCAAGGTCACACAGCTAGTGTCTGAGAATGGATTTGAACTCACATATTTCTGATTCTATGCACTATGTTCTATATTTTGAAACACCTAGCTGCTCCTAATTATTCTTGAAACAGCAAGAAGCTAGGGGCAGCTAGGTGGCAGCTAGGTGGCACAGTGGATAGAGCACCGGCCCTGGATTCAGGAGGACCTGAGTTCAAATCCGGCCTCAGACACATAACACTTAATTAGCTGTGTGACCCTGGACAAGTCACTTAACCCCCATTGCCCAACTAAAAAATTAAACAAAACAAAACAAAAAAAAAAACAGTAAGAAGCTACCAAAGAATCTTGAGTAAGAGAGTAACATAGTCCTATGCTTTAGAAAGACTCCTTTGGCAGCTGCATAGAAAATGAAGAGGGAAGATATGAGTAAAGAGAAGGGGGAAGAGGACCTGAAGGAGAGTGGTGGCTGTAGAAGAGGAAAGGAGAAGCTAAAGACTTTGCCAGAGATGTTGTTGGGACTATTGATTATAAAAGACTTGGCAGCTGTTTGGATATGGCATGGAGGGGATGAAGGAGGGTGAAGTGTCAGAGATCACCAAGAGGGTTTCAAACCTAGGTGACTAGAAGAAATAGGTGAGTATGAAGAATGGGATCAGCTTGGAGGATGATGAGAGGTAATGAATTCTGTTCTGGACATAGTAATTTTGAGAGCCCTATATGACATCCAGGGGGAGATCAGACGTAGAGCTGGAAGGAAGCTCAGACCATCTAGTCCAATTTGCTTATTTTGCAGATGAGGACACTTGGGTCCAGGCAGGTTAATTACTTGCTGAAGGTCATACAGAGTGTCAGAGGCAGGATATTCAGCAAGCAGTTGGTGATGCAGGACCTCAGGAGAGAGATGAGGCCTCCAAATGTAGATTCAGAAAAAAAAAAGTAAAATCCACTTGAAAAGTAATTTAACTTTGAATTTTATTATTAAACTTCCTGTCTGAATTAAGAAACTAAATCTTTTTCAGTGCCTAAAACTCAGGAATTTGAAAGAAGGAAATAAATGAAGAATGGTAGATTTTTGAGTGTGAGAACCATGTGATTTTGACCCTCCTTCAGCACCTAACATCTTACACATCAAAGGTACTCAAATGTTTGTTGAATATTAGTAATTTGGTCACCTGTGTTATAATAGTAAAATAATGACTGATATCTTATAATTTAAGGTTTATAAAACACTTTCCTTCGTAAGATAGATAGTGCAAGGATTATCTCCATTTCACCGATGAGAAAGCTGATTCTCAGAAGTAGGTTAAGTGACTTGCCTAGGGTCACACAGCTAGTAGGTGTCGGTAGTTGTAATAGGACTGAAACATGAGATTGCTTTCCCATGCTTACGATACAAGGATCTTGACTTGGATTTCAGAGTTTAGCCCTTGACAATACTGACCTCCTTACCTCTCAGAGAATCACAGAGCAGGAAAGAACCTCAAAGACCGTCTAGTCCAGTTCATCTATTTTACACACAAGGAAAATGAGGCCCAGGGAGGTTGTGATTTGCTTGACCCTGTTAGTATGTGGATTAAACAATATAGGTACAAGTAGGCGAATTCAAGACTAGTGGAATGGCCAGAGCCAAAGAGCAGTCTCCAATGAAACACCCCAGGGATTTGTGATTGGCTCTATTAACATTTTTATTCATGACTTGGAGAAAGGTATGCTTATCAGATTTGCAGATATCACAAAGTTTGACAAGATAACTAACACATTGGATGGCAGACAAAAAAATGATAGGCTAGAATATTTTTTATCAAATGTAATAAGATACATGTAATCGGGTTAAATGCCAGGTCTTATACTTGAGATCAAAAAATCAACTTCACATTTACAATTTGAAAGAACTGTAGTTAGACAGCAATTTGAAAAAAAAATCTGGGTGTTTTAGTCATTTGCAAACTCCATATAAAGTGTGATATAGTAGCATAAATAGGTAATAATAGCTAATAGCTAACATTTATATAGTGCTTGCTGTATGCCAGGCACTGTGCTAAGTGCTTTGCAATTATTATTTCATTTGATCCCCACAACAACGCTGGAAGGTAGATGCTATTATTTATGCCCATTTGACATGTGAGGAAACTGAGGCAAACAGAGGTTAAGTGACTTGCCCAGGGTCACACAGCTAGTAGGTGTCTGACTACCACTCCAGTATCTTTGCCAAGAAAACCCCAAATCAGGTCACAAAGAGTCAGACACAACTGAAAAATGACTAAACAAGAACTATAGAAATAGTAACTACTTCAAATATAACCATGTAGCCATGGGCAAATTATATATAGCCTTGAGGGACTATAGTAATAAGAAAGAAAAAGACCAATTAAATAAATTGTGTTTTTATTCAAGGAAATTAGAAAAATAGAGTAATACACTTAAAGAAAAAGTGGAAATGATGGTTAAAATAAGAACAGAAATTGTTAAAATAGCAAGTCAAAGAATAATTATGTTTATGAATAAAACCAAGAGTAGTTTCAAGCCAACAATCATAACATTTCTATAGTTAACAGGAAATTAATCCATTACATGAAGTAGCAAAAACAAATTATTAGTGTTAGAAATGAGAAAAGGAAAATCACGATTCATGAAAGGAAATTAAGAAAACTTTACAAATTACTCTGTATAGCTTCATAAAAAATTTAAAAGAAAAGGATGATACAAAGTATTTAAAACTCAAATTGACAAGACAAGAAATAGCCTCAATAGATCAACCTCAGAAGAAGGAATTGGGCAGAAAATGAATGAACTGCCACGTAAAAAGGTATTGGGACCATATTAATTTATAGGTGAATTCTTTCCAACTGTCCAAGAATATATAATATTTATGTCATACAAACTATTTTAAAACACAGAGAATGGCAACATTCTACCCAACCATAAAGCAAATATGATTTTGCTCTCCAAATGTTGCAGAGAGGGGGCAAAACAAATTACAAGCCAATATCATTCATGAACATTGATTCATAGATATTAAATAAAATAATAGAAAATAGAATCTGGCAATGCTCTCAAAATAATTCTTTATCATAATTAATACTTCAACATTTTTATTGATCTGTAATATTATCAATGTGGCTACTACCTTTCCATGTTTTCTCATCCAGTATGCCTCTTTTTCTGTAAATCCTTCTTGAAGTATCCACCTGGTGTTCCAGAGGCTTTTTTATGGTTCATGACTACAGTCTCTGACAGATAAGCTTTTGACTTATATTGCCCACAATCAGGCTTCTACACTTCTCCCCACCCCTACTTTTGTAGTTTCTCTATTTGTGTTAGAATATAAACTCCTAGAGGGCAAGAACTGCCTTGGTTATTTGTATTTGTATCCTCGAGCACTTGGTACAGTACCTGGCATACAGCATTCAATAAATGTGCTCTCTCTCTTTCTCTCTCTCTGTCATTGTATCAGTTTAATAATTGAATAGGCCATCTGTTTTTCTTTGCTCTCACTACATCAACAGCCCACTCTTTTTTCTTCTTGATGTCATTATTTCCTAGGAGATGTCTTTTATGCCATTTCTTGAATATGAGATGCCATTGATAATATGCTGTGACTATACCTGCTATCTGTCTTTTCTATTGTTTTTCGGGGGGTCACTTAAATTATTGATTCATTTTTCCAATTACTTAATTGGAATTCAGTGATTTTTACAGAGCAGACAATTAGGTTGATCATTTTAAATAGATTATGTATTTTGCTGAGAAATTCTTACAGTATTCCAGGGCTCAGTGCACTAAGCACAATATTATCAGTGGATTGGAATATTCGGAGAATCTTGCCATCAGCAAGAATTTCCTCTTTTGTTCAGAATTTGCATAGAACATCCCTCATTACACTATTGAACACCTTGGGGAATATATATTGTCATGTTTAATTCCCCTTTTGAGTCAGAATAATTATTTCCAGGTTTATGAAGGATAATAAAATCTCTTATGATTTTGATATATGTATGAGAGATAGCTTTGAGGGCAGTCTTTAAAACAACACTTTGTTCTACAACTATGTCTTTAAAGTCAACAATAGATAATGAGATTTTATGTTCTTTAAACTTCAAAGTCAGGTATGTGAAAATCATTTGCACAAATATCTCTGTTCCCTTCTCATGTTATAATTGAGGATATCCTTGCTATTTGCAGACAATTCTCAAAATTGCAAAAGGATAAGGAAGATATATGGATAGATACTTCATGATGTCTTCTCAGTTCCCTTTTTTGGGGGATAAAGGCACTGTCTATAATATTTTCCACTTGGGAAGAATCTTCCCCTATTTGAATTCTCTTAAAAATTAATTCCCAAAGGTCTTTAAAATTGTATCATCTCCAGCATGGATTTCTCCTGTATGTGTTTGTTCAGCCCAAACTTCTTTTCTGAGCTTCATTTTCCTAAGTACTAGTGCCACTTTCTCACATAATTGATTGAGATAATAAACTTTCCTTAAGTACTGCTTTGGCTGTATCTCCAAATTTTTCATATGTTGTTTCATTGTTATCATTATCTTTAATGAAATTATTGATTGCTTCTATGATTTGTTCTTTAATCTCATTTTTTTTGGATTAAGTGATTTAGTCTCTAATTAGTTTTTAATCTTTGTTTAAGAGGCTCTTTATTGCATATAATTTTTATTGCATTGTGGTCTGTAAAAGATAAGTTTAACATTTCTGCTTTTCTGTAAATATCTGTAAGATTTCTGTGCCCCAGTATCTGGTCAATTTGTGTGTATATTCTTCCTTTTCCCATTCAATAATCTCCAAAGGTCTATCAAATCCAACAGTTCTAAAATTCTACTCAGGTCCTTTTTTTCTTTTTTCTTTTTTATTAGATTTATCTAGGTCTGAGAAGAGTAAATTGAGGTTCTCCACTATTATAATTTTACTTTCTTTTTCTCTCTGTAAGTCATTTAACTTTTCTTTTAGGAATTTAGGTGCTATATTATTTGGTACATGTATATTTAGTGCTGATATTAATTCATTGCATAAAGTACTTTTCAGCAAAATGTAGTTTCCTTGTTCATCTCTTTTAACTAGGTCTATTTTTGCTGTTGTATTGTCTGAGATCGTGATTGCCTGCCCTACCTTTGCACTTCAGCTGAAGCGAAACAGATTTAGCTACAGCCCCTTATTTAAATTTATGTCTATCTTCCTGTTTCAAGTTTGTTTCTTGTAAACTACATATTGTTGGGTTTTGTTTTCTAATACATTCTGCTATCCTCTTCCATTTTATGAATGGTTCCATCCCATTCACATTCACAATTATGACTATTGTGTATTTCTCTCCATCCTATTCTTTTATACTTTTCTTTCTCTGTTTCCTACCCCCCCTTTAAGAATTTGTTTTGCTTAAGAGTAATTCCTTCTATAACCTTCTCTCCTTCTTATTTGCTGCTTTCTCTTATCTTCACTCCCTCCTATTTCCTTGTTGAGTGAAGTTTATTTCTGTAATCAACTCTGTGTGTATTCTTCCCTCTTTTGATCAGTTCATATGAGAGTGAGGCTCAAGTGTTGACTGTTCTTCTCCCTCCACTCCTTCCTCCTTGTTCGTATAGATTTCTACTTGCACACCTCAGTTACATGAGATAATGTTTCCCATCCTTCCTCTGTCTCCCCCTTTTCCCTAATGTACTCCTCTTCACCTCCCTTGCCTTTGTATTTTTCTTTAAGATAATCAAAACATAACAAAACTATTTCCAGGCCCTCTCTCTAATTGGACTCCCTCTATTACCACTGATGATAGGACTCTGAGGAAATACATGTATTCTCTCCCCATATTAGAATATAAATAGTTTATCTTCATTTAGGCCAATATGATTACTTGGTCATGTTTACCTTTTTATAATTCTCTTGACTCCTTTATTTGTATTTCAGATTTTCTTCTCAATTCTGTTTTTTTAATCAGGAATGCTTGATAGAGCTCCATTTCATTAAAGATCCATTTTTAGGGGGCAGCTAGGTGGCACAGTGGATAGAGAACCAGCCCTGGATTTAGGAGGACCTGAGTTCAAATCCGACCTCAGACACATAACACTTACTCGCTGTGTGACCCTGGGCAAGTCACTTAACCCCTTGCCTAGCCAAAAAAAGAAAAAAGATCCATTTTTCCCTCTGTAGGATTATACTCTATTTACTGGGTAAGTTATTCTTGATTCTAAGCCAAGATCTTTTGTCTTCTGGAACATCACATTCCAAGCTCTTTTCTTCTGTACTGTTGTGGCTACTAAATCTTGTATGAGCCTGACTGTGGTTCTTTGGTATTTGAATAAGGAAATGAATACTAAAGTGATAGAGGGTAAATGTAATAGTTCCACTATTGTCATTAATGAAAATAACTTACTGGAGAAATACTGACAGATTTATTTTATGCTTATTTGTTATCTTTCTTTCAGTTTCACGTACACATATTCTCAGAATGATCTGACTTACTTGTGTTTATGACAAGCTCCTTTTAGATGTCCTTCTTTTTAACTCCTTTTCAGTATTTAGTGAGATATTGCTTATCCAGTTCCATTCTTCTCCATAAAATTTTCAAGTAAGCTTATGGTCTAAATTGATCTGGTCCTTAGCTTGGCAGGTCTTTTTGGTCAGTAAGGAGAACAAATGCTTCCTGATAATATGGTTTCTGGGCTTTTTCGCCTTTTCATTAGGTGACTTTCATATCATAAACTTTTCTAAGACATGGTGACAGAAGCAGTGTCTAACCTTTGGTATTTTCCACTCTTCAGAAACAACAGCCTTATCAGGTAGGTTAGTTTGGAGCTGTTATAATCTCATCTTTATCTTTTCTTCTAATTAGATGCAGATTCTGACTTTTAATCTACTAACTGATGATCTTACTACATAGACAGTTGATTGTGAAATGACTGCTACCCAGGTTCTATTCAGTTTGTTAAGATAGTGTGATTTTTTTGTGATATTTATTTTTTGTCTCAATCTAAGCCTTCTAATTTTCTCCTTGAGAAAAGCAGTTATGATACATGGGCATGAGATTCCTGAATAATATACAAGCATTTGGCTTCTTCACTCTTGATCTAAAGCCATATTTCCCAGTATAATTTTTGCCATTCACCCTTGTAGAGAACTTTGTGTAATGAAATTAATGAATAACAAGGTATGTTGACTTAGTTCAGAGGATTTTGTCAAATAATGCATAGACTTTCTCTTTAACAGAAATTGACACATAAGCAACATTTATCATCATGGTGATCTGTTTGTGCTCATCATAACACTTCAAGTGGAGGTTACCAAGCATCCTGTGGAATGGGAAGTGCCTTTTTGACTTTGGTTGCATGATGCAACTAACTCTGGCAACTTTTAAAATTTCACCTATTCAAGGAGAATCTGTGAGAGTAACATTCCTTTAGTTGCATTTTTTTGTTTCTTCCTGTTTCATTTGTAATGAGTGTTAATTTGGATATGGTTCAATTCCTCCAGTGGCATATCAACTTTTACTTCTTCAATGACTTTGGTACCTGCCTCACATTTTTTTCACCTCCCTAACCCTTACCCTCATACTAGGGGACTTCAACATACATATTAACTGTCCCTCAAAAACCCAAGCCTTTCATTTTCTCAACCTATTCACTTCCCATGACTTACTTCTCTACCCTACCACAGTCACACACAAAGATGGACATACCTGTGATCTTGCCATCACCCACAAATGTACCACCTCCACATTCAAGAATTTTGAATTCCCCTTATCTGCCCATAATCTACTGGCCCTTCTCTCCTTCTGCCTTTCCTTACCAAACCCTTCTCTTTATCCACACCGTGACCGCCAATCCCTCGACCTCTCACTTTTATCTCAGATCATATCCCCTGCCCTAGCGACTCTCTCCTCTTTTCTCTCTCTTGACCCCTCAGTGAGCTAATTCAACTCTATACTTCCATCTTGAGTTCATACACCCCTTATTTCATTAGTTGCACCCAGCCAAGCCTTAGCCTTGGATCACTCCCACCATCTGCTTTGTCTTCACTCCTACACATGTGCTGCTCAATGAAGGTGTGGAGAAAATCACTCAATTGATCTGATTGAATCCACTATAAATTTATAGTAAACAACTTCAACTGGGCCCTCACTGCTGTTAGGCAAACCTTCTTCTTATCAACTCACTCTTCCACTCTCCACAAAAGTTCTTACAAAACCTATTCTTCCCTCCCCAAATCTCCCATAGCTTCTCCTCCCCCCACTCTCTCAGCTAAAACTCTTGCCTCACATTTTACAGAAAAAATGGAGGCCATTCACCATGAACCCCCTCTTCCTTATCTCCTATCATTCACTGCCCCTCGCTCCTCCTTCACCCCTGTTTTACATGATGAAGTGGCTTTACCAAATACGTACCAAGTACTCCTCACCAAGGTTAACCCCTCTACTTGTTCAAGAGTCCTATTACATCCTGTTCTTTCCAACAGATTTCCTTCTTTGTAATCTCCACTTCCTCACTTATTTTTAATCTTTTCCTGTCTACTGGCTTCTTCCCTACTGCCTACAAACATACCCACATCTCCTACATTCTTAAAAAACCTTCACTTGATGCTTCCAACCCCACTAACTATTGACCTATATATCTTCTTCCCTTTGTGGCTAAACCTCTCAAAAAGGCCTCCACTTTCTCTCCTTTCACTTTATCCTTAACTCCTTTACAATCTGACTTCAGACCTCATCATTCCATTGCAACTGTTCTAAGTAATAATCACTTAATTGTGAAATCCAATGGCCTCTTCTCAATCCTCATTCTTCTTGACCTCTCTGTAGTTTTTGACACTGTTGGTCACACTCTTCTCCTTGATACTCTCTTCTCTCTAAGTTGTCAGGACACCACTATCTTCTGGTTCTTCTCCTACTTATCTGGATGCTTTTTCTTAGTTTCTTAGTCTCCTTTGTTGGATCCTCCAGTAGATTATGCCCTCTGACTCCAAGTGTCCCACTGGATTCTGTCCTGAGTTGTCTTTTCTTCTTCTTCTATACTACTTCACTTATTGATCTCATTTATTCTTGTGGATTTAATTGTCATTTCTATGCTGATAGTTGTCAAGCCTACTTATCCTACCCTGATCTCTCTGCTGACCGATCTTACATCTATCTGCCTTTCAGACATCTCAATCTGGATGTTCAGTAGACATGTCCAAAACCAAATTCATTATTTCCTCCCCCCTACACCTTCTCCCCTCCTACCTTCCCTTTTACTGTAGAGGGCAACTCCATCCTCCCAGTCCCTCAGGCTTTCAACCTAGGTGTCACCCTCAACTCCTGACTATCTGTTACCTTCCATATGTAGTATGTTACCAAGGCATATCCATTTCATTTCTGTAACATCTCTTGAATATGCCCTCTTCTCTCCTTTGACAATGCTACCACTCTTCTGCAAATCCTCATCACCTCATGTTTTGATTATTGCAATAGCCTACTGATGAGTTTGCCTGCCTCAAGTCTTCCCACTCTAGTCCATCCTCCATTGAACCACTGAAGTGTTTTTCCTAAAGTGCAGATCTGACCATATCACCCACCCCCTCCTAATCAATAATAATGACTTCCTATCACCTCCAGGATAAATTATAAAATCCTTTGTTTGGTGTTCAAAACCTTTCATAACTCAGTCCCCTCCTACCTTTCCAGTCTTCTTACATCTTACTACCTGTCAATATCCCATGAGCCTTGGCACTCCATCTCATCACCATTCTCTGTCTCTTTGATTGGAGGGTGGAACTATGAACTTCAGAAACCTCCATTTAAGAAGGGAGCCTGGGTCAGAACATCTCTTCATTTCTCATATAGATGCTCTACTTTGGGACTTCTCTGACTTTTAGTCCATCTCCTCATCCATTCTCCCTCTCAGTTCGGCACCTTCCCAGATATCCCCCCCCCTTTAGCTTCTCTTTGTGTGTTGTCTTCCTTAATTAGATTGTAAGCTCCTTGAGGGCAGAGATTATCTTTCTTCATATCTATCTATCTATCCTAAGTGCTTAGCAAGGTCCTTCACACATAGTGAGCGATAAATAAATGTTTGTTAATTGATTGACTAGCCATGTACTCTTCAACCTAGTGACCCTGGCCTCCTTGTTGTTCCATGAACAAGATACTCCATCTCTTGACTCCAGGCATTTTTTTCTGTCTCCCATGAGTGGAATGTTCTCCTTCCTCATCTCTGCCTACTGCCTTCCCTGGCTTCCTTTAAGTCCCATTTAAGATCCCATTTTTTCTGCAGGAAGTCTTTCCCAATCCCTCTTAATTCTAATATCTTCCATCTCTTAATTATTTCCTTCCTCTGCCCCTCCCCATATAGCTTGTTTGTACATATTTGTTTGCTTCCTGTTTCCCCAATTAGATTGTGAGGTTATTGATAGCAGGAACTATCTTGGCAGCTAGGTGGCACAGTGGATAGAGTGCTGGGCCTAGAGTCAGGAAGACTTGAGTTCAAATCCTACCTCATACACTCACTAGCTGGGTGACCCTGGGCAAGACACAACCCCTGTTTGTCTCAGTTTCCTCACTATAAAATGGAGATAATAATATCACCTACCTCCTAGCATTTTTGTGAAGATCAAATGAAATGATAATTGTAAATCACTTAGGGTAGCGCCGAGCACAGAGTAGGTGTTTAATCAATCTTAATTAACTGTCTAATTGACCAGATGTTAGAAACCACATATTAAGAGTACTTATAGTGAGGACTTCCAACAAGATGACTGAGTGCTAGGTGATATTCAAATAGGATAGCCCCTCACAAGCTAGAAATATGCCAAAAGATCAACAAAAAGAAGGAAAGGAAAAATGACTTCATTAAAAAAATACCATCAATAAAACAAAGAAAGATACTGAGAAAATGAGCGAGAAGGTAACACTTCTAAGACAATGAAGAAACACTGAAGTAAAAAAAAAAAACAAGAGAAATAGCTAGAAACAGAATAATTCTGCCATTGCTGCAGCTAGATTCACAGAAAAGAGACAGAAATACATACAAGAATCCCAAGTAGTTGGAAGTATAATAACCAAACAATCAATAAACACATTCTTTAAGCATCTGCTATTTACCAGTCTCTGTGATATATACTAAGGATACTAAGACTTAAATGAAATAGTCTCTGCCCTCAAGATACTTACATTCCAGGAGGTTTGGGGAGAGGGGGACAGGGTACAATGCTAACTATTATGTAATTATATAGAAAAAAATACAAAGTCATGGAAGGAGGTGAAATAGCATCTAAGATCAGGAAAAGATTCAGTTGGGGGTAGTATTTGGGCTGAATATTGGCAGAAACTACAAATTTTAAGAGATGAAAGTGATGGCTATCTACACAAGGATACAAGCAACAGACCTAGAAGACAGATAAGTTATAATGATCTGAGTATTATTGACATTCTAGAAAATTTAGAAAAATAGAAAGATGTGGACTTTATATTCCAGGAAAACATTTGTAGAAACTTTCTACATTTGACCAAAAAACAAACAAACAAACAACATGCAGCAATACACAGATACAAAATAGCCATAAGACTGTGACATAGCTCAAAATGCTGCTTCAAAGGTTCTCAACACAGACACACACACACACACACACACACACACACACATATACACATATTCCATGTATTTGTTAAAGTTATATAAGATTCCTTGAAAGACATACCAAGATGGTTCCTCCTATTGGTTCAAATTCTTCCTTATAACATCACTAATGTGAAAATATGTTTAATAGGAATGTATATGTATAGCCTATATCAGATTGTATGCCATCTTGGGGAGGGAGGAGGAGAAAAATTTAAAACTCAAAAGCTTATGGAAGTGATTGTTGATAAATCAAAATAAATTAATAAAAATTTTAAAAAGACATGCTAAAAGAGATAACTTTATTTGATGACTCTATGATTTTTAATTTCAATCAAGGTATAAAACAATGAGACATTAGTTCATCAAAAATATTTACTTCTGTCATAGAGGATGTCTAGTGTGGAGTCCAAATGGAAGAGGGATTCCTTAGAGGTGATAAAGCCCTTCAGATGTTCCTTTTTGTCAGTGCCATTATACATGAAGCCCCTTTGCAGATTCCAAAATATGATTTGTAATCTCTAAAAAGATTTAAGCTTAAGTATGCATGTAGGAAAAATCAAGTGGATGATTAATGGCTATTGTCCAGACTGACATCCAGTTGGATAGAAAATAAGCTGGACCTTCATTACATACATCTTCAGTAGACATGGTAGATGAGCAATGACTTTGGTCCAAGATCAAAAAGGAAGAGGAAAATGACTGGATTACCTTCACCAAATTGCACAATTCTTTTAATGACCCCAAACTTCTTCCTGAAGCAAAGGCCCATCTTTTTAACATCATTATTCTTCTAGTGAGGCTGTCTAGCTACAAGTAACAGAATACATCATGAATGTATATGATGATAAATTTGAGAGCCTAAATGAAATGGATGATCACTTATAAATATGTAATATAGCAAATTAACAATATTAGAAGTAAATAACTAACCAGATAAATCTGAGAAAAAATCAGACTAGACATGGAAGAACTGCCCTGCTAAAAAACAAAACAAACAAAAACATGAAGTTCAAGGACATTCAGGAGTGAATTTGAATGAATTAAAAAAAAATTCTCTTCCCCTGCCAGAATATCCCTCTAGATTTTCTGTTAGTGGCCATGTTGAACTCTCATCACTTTAACTCCTCACTCTACCTAAAAAAGATTCACCTACAAAATATTCTGACAAGTAGTCATTCAGCTTGTGCTTAAAGATATAGGTCTCTAAGCAACTTTTCTGAAAAAAACCCATTCCACTTTTAGGTTGCTGTAATAATTAGGGAGTTTTCCTTATGAGGAGCCAAAATCTTTCTCTGTAACTTCTACTTCCATTTCTCTTAGTTCTGCCCTGTAGGGTCAAATAAAAAGCCCAACCCCTCTTCTATGAGACAACCTTCCAAATACTTGAAGATAGCTACCATGTCCTCTTAGATCTTCTCTTCCTCATGCTAAACATACCCAATACCTTCAGCCGGTCTTTTTATGATGTAATCTTTGAGACCTCTCACCTTCCCGCGCATCCTTCTCTGGATACATTTCATGATCTTAATGTCCTTCCTAAAATTCATAGGTGGAAGCATGTATATTAGATTTGCTTAGATTTGACAGTGATCCAAAAAATAGAACCTTATAGACCCCTATCTTTAACCAATAATAGCTCACCTTATTATGGCACTTTAAAGTTTACAAAGCACTTTTCTTATAACAACTTTTTGAAGTAGGTTCTACAAGTATTATTATCTACATTTTACATATGAAGAAACTGAGACGCAGAGAACTAAAGTGAATTCTCAAGGTTCACACAGATAGAAAGTGTCAAAACCAGGATATGAAACCAGGTCTCAAGGTTCTAGTGTATTCTACCATACTGCTTATCAACCAAAACAGTGTTTCATGTGAGGGTTGCCTTTTTAAACAAAAATCATGACATTTTACAGTGAATTTGTTTCATTCTGTTGTCTTGTTCTTTTCAAGATTGTCAATGCTTGCTTTTTCTGTGATCAAGAAACTTTGAAAATTTGGTAAGGGTATGATAGTTTTATAACTAAATGAAATTTTGAGAATGTTCAACTTCAGATAACTTATAGGCCTAAGACTATAGAGTATGATTTGTAAGTTCTTCTGGAATATCTTTTCCTTTGTGGAGGGTATTATTTTTTTCATGAGGACAATAGAGATTCAGTTTAAGCTGAAACACTGTATTTGGATTAAGTTTTTTAGAAGGACATCTGGCGAATCATTTCCTTCATCTTTATTGTTGTTCAGTCACATCTGACTGTTTGTGACCCCATTTTAGGGTTTTCTTGGCAAAGATACTACAGTGGTTTGCCATTTCCTTCTCCAGCTTGTTATGCAGGTGAGGAAACTGAAGCAAACAGAGTTAAGTGACTTGCCCAGGGTCACACAGCAAGCAAGTGTCTGAGGCCACATTTGAACTCAGGTCCTCCTGACTCCAGGGCTGGCATTCTATCCACTGTATCACCTAATTGCCCTTTTCCTTGATCTTTACTCTGTCTTTCAACAAAGTTGTGTGCTGTACAGCTGTGTGCTGGTAAATGTTTAAAAACTGGACTGGGGGAAGAGATAGGAAATGTACACACTTTTAAGTTTATTCTGCATTATTTTCCTGTAGGGTAAGATAGATTTCCATACCCAATTGAGTGTGTATGTTATTCCCTCCTTAAGCTAAATCCGATGAGGATAAGTATGAACACTCACAGTGAAAATAACAGCTGGGTCTCCTGGAACTGGTAGGAGCTGGCTGCAGCACAACTCTGCTCCTGTAACTATGACTGTGTTATATAGATTATGTCCTATAACAAAACTTAATTGTTAAAACCTCTAATCCAGTCCTTTGTCATCCTTTGTAGTTTTAAAAAGCTTGCAGGAAATACTGGCATGATCTGAGAATGATGATTATTCCTATTTCAAATAACATAATTGAGCCTAAGTAGATGACATTAGAGTAGAATCCAGTCTTGGGTAAGCTGTATCTAAATGAGTAAAAAGTAGACATCTCAATCAAACTCTCCAACTCTCTGAGGGATTATAATGAAGGCAGATATTTGCAGATTAAGTTATGAATCTCTATGACTTAGAGCCACTGATGGCAGACTCAACCATCTTTATTGTCACATTAAAATTCTCCTCCAGTTTTCAGATGAACATCCCTAAGGTTTTATAATATTTCAGCGGTGCCTTTTGTTGAGTATTGAGAGCATAAACTGAGACCACTACTAACAATTTGTTAATGCAAATTGCTTTGGACAAATCTAGCCTATTCCTTAGAATCCATTTCAAGGATTTAGATATAAGTGAATTTTTAAAAATAATTAGTTCGGCAACACCTCTTGCTAATCCATTTAGTAGTATGAGTAGCTAATTAGATGAGTTTCTGTATATTTAATGTAATATTACTATGTCAGTATTTTTCTCTAACTAGCTATTCTAGCTTCTTTTTTGACTAATCATTATAGTTCTAGATGATTTTTAAAAATCCTTCAGCTATTCTCATAACAAAAGTACTGGCTTAGCTTTTGGATGTAGTCCCATTTTTAGAACCAAAACATTAACAAGCTAAAAATCCAAAAAAACACTTCTTCCACCTGCAATAACAATTGTAGCACAATACCCTGGATGCCTAGAAAGTCTTAAGCATGTGAATAAACTCTCAATTGTAAAGAAAAGACAGAGCCTCTGAATCAAGTTCTCTACTTAGGGTGCTTTCCTAATGACCAGGAGGCAGAAGGAGCAAGAACTATTACATAAACTAATATTACATAGTGGGCAAAGGCATAGTGGGAAATCATTCACTTGGTGTTTCTTTTGACTGGTGGTATCTTTTCTCATTTTCTCTGTTTACCTCCCTTGCTTCTCCTCCCCCCCACCCCCCCACCCCCGCCACCCCTGCTACTGCAAAATGCCATGAGGCTAAAAGTCTTGCTTTTTCATTATTTTATGTGGCTTTGGGAGCCATCACCAATAAAAATTTTTCCCTTGTGCAGTGGCATGGAGGGAAACAAGAGCCCTAAGGATACTTAATTTTGTGTCCACAGAGATACTGTTACTTCTTTCAGAGAAGCAGTGCAGTACAGTGGATAAATTATTGGACCTGGAGTCAAGAATACCTGGGTTTGAATCCTACCTGGGACACTTACCAGCTCTGTGACCTCCTCCTAATCCATTTTCTCATCTGTAAAATGAGAATCATAGTAGAACCCTTTGTAACAGTTGTTATGAGGAGCAAATGAGATATAGGTAAAATGCTATGCAAACCTTAAAGTTTACATTCACTGAGAGCAGCAATGCTATTGTTCTTGCATGGATTCTTCTGTGTAAGTTGTTATTATTTGCTATTAGTTATTTTTAATTATTATTATTAATTATAGTTGTTGTTATTACCCTCTGGCACTTGGTTATCTTATCTGTAAAATGAAGGGTCAGACTCAGTAACCTCTAAGGTACCATCCAGATCTAAACCTGTGATCATCTTTGCCCTTTTCCTTAAAGTCTCTAGGACTATATCTTGAAGTCCTGGGATTTGCTGCTTCTCCTACTGCAAGGATGTCCTGTGTCTTATTTTTGTCTTTGAGTCTTGTGTCTAGGTTTAGATATATTCTGCATGTGTTCACTATCAATGAGACTTATCTTTCTTCTTCTTGGAAGCTTTATGCCAACCATATTGTTGTTGTTGTTTGTCCTTTGTTCTCGAAGAGGACCATGACACCAGGAAGGTGATGCCCTGTGAAGTGAGTTGCAAGTGAATTGGATTTAAGTGAGGCTGTGCAAAGTCTCCAGCCTCATTTTCTCCTGTGGAGTCATCTGGGTCTAGTAGATATAGATCAGGGCAACTAGAGATGGCTCCCACCAGTTTGTTAGCAGTCTTCTAATATTGCTTCCTTCTTTTGTTCTTCGAATCCAAGAAAACACAGGAAATTCTTTTATTTTCTATTACCGTTGTTTTTATCTTTGTGGCCAAGTCTTCTCTGCTTTTAATCTGTTCAACTTCTTCTTTCAAAGAGCCTTAACCAGTAAGTTCATATAGCATAGGGTAGAGACAGAAAAGTGCTTTGAGCTAATTTCTGTCAATCATTTAGTGACTGGGTTGTGGAAATTTTTCAACAAGGCATTTTTTTTAATTTAATGTCTTCTACAACTTTGCCTAGCATAGTGTCTGCCACACAATAGGTGCTTAATAAATGTGTATTGATTGATTTTGCTCATCTTTCCACTATTGTTGTTGACTCTTCGTGACCCTACTTGTGGTTTCCTTGGCAAGGATAATGGAGTGGTTTGCTATTTCCTTCTCCAGCTCATTTTACAGATAAGGAAACTGAGGCAGAGAGGTTTAAATGTCTTGCCCAGTGTCACACAGCTAGTAAGTATCTGAGGCCAGATTTGAACTCAGGAAGAGGAGTCTTCCTGATTCCAGGCCTGGCACACTATCCTCTATGCCACCTAGCTACTGTGTTTCTATTATTACGGCTTCTGAAGTTGGCTTGTTAGGATGGCTGCTTTCAGTTGAAGAATGATCCAGCTGTGTTTATCATCACCAGTTTAGAAATGCTTTTTCTCTCCAATGTCCTGCTAAAGCCCCCTCTAACTGTTTTTTTTTTCTTGTTCTGTGGATTTTTCCATTTAGAACTATTTGACATGAAGGCCACAGGAATTTTTTAAGGACCTTCCATTTATCTGTTTGAACCTCACATAGATAAAATCTAGAAACTTCAGAAAATTCCCCAGGTATAGTCACCAGCTCCCCTCACAATCATTCAGGCTCACAAAACTTCAAAGCAAATAACATTTTTATTCCTAAAGCAAAGGAGCTATCTTCAAACCAATATGGAGTCGGAAAAGTCTCCTCCTCACACTCATGGAGACTGTAGACAGGGGTGGGGAGCCTGCAGCATCGAGGCTACGTGTGGCTGCAGGTTCCCCACCCTGCTCTCATCCCTCACTCCAAGGCCTGTATATTCTTCATGACTTATTCTGCTCCCCTGGTGGAAGATCCAACAAGATGGAAGGCCAGAGATCGCTCTTCCATACTGATACTCTTTGCTCCAGCTGTTTTTCAAGCATCTCTCCCCTTATTAAAGCTCCATTGCTCCACTTTTGCTGTCTTATGTTCCATTCAGATGTTGTGGGTCCTGTTGTGTAGCTGTGTCTCTCTTCAGCTCTGTTTCATCACTCCCCACTGATTGGTTCTTTCGCATGAGATAGAGCCAATTACCTCCTCTTCAGGTACCAACTCTTAATCAGATGAACCATGGAAGAATTTGAGATTGCAAGTGTGTCTGGGGATTTTCCAAGCTTCTTTGGGATTAATGATAATTCAGTAAAAGATATTTTATTTCATTCTTTCCAATAAATATTTTTCATATATATTTTAAATGTATCTCTACAAGTGGGGAATTGGCTTTAGTATATAAACTTAGCATGCTCCTATTTTCCTAGTTTTCTTAGATGAAGGCTGTGAGGGAAGAGAGTGAGATCATTTCCTAAAATTTACCTAAGTCCTTTGTGTCATGAGAGAGCCTTTGATACATGTGTGACAATTATGTAATGAAAGCTATCTTGAATATTTTTTTTCATAGCTTATCTCAGATTAGTGGCATCCATTTATATTTTGGTTTGGAATATGCTCTGTGCTAGAAAGTGATAAAAGTGCATTTTGTTTCAAATGTTTAGTTTTTCCATTAAGCGTACTGTCCTTTCCCTAACATTATTCAGAATTTGTGAGTTTGTGTGTGTGTGTGTGTGTATGTGTGTGTGTGTGTGTGTTTTATTTTTAGGCAATTGGGGTTAAGTGACTTGCCCAGGGTCACACAGCTAGTAAATGTCAAGTGTTTGGTCAGAGGCCGGATTTGAACTCAGGTCTTTCTGACTTCAGGGCCGGTGCTCTATCCACTGTGCCACCTAGCTGCCTCGTGAAGTTTTTTTAAATGTTGCTTTCCACACAAGCCTTGCAAAGTGCTTGTCTTACACCAATATACACCCTATCTACACTTGCTTGGCACTAGGTAATCACCACTCCAAGGGATAATAATAACAATAACTGCTGACATTTTACAGCTCTTTATGGTTGATGTTAACAAATTGAGGAGAAAAGAACTCAATAGCTGTAGTTAGAGCCCTGAGTATTGTAATGTTTGTATCTCTATCATTCTGCCCATTTTGAAGCTTTCTATAACTTCACAATGTCCTTGTCATGTATTACTTGATACCTGGTATATATGCTTCATTTTACAAATGTGTGAACTGAGGTTTAGAGAAGCTAAATAATCACCCAGGTTCACACACCATATCTATGGCAGAACTAGGAATAAAACCCAGGTCATCTGATAAATATTGCATTGTTCCATTTACTATGTCTCTTTCAAATGAGAGTGGAGTCTTTCCTACTACCAGGTAAAATGCATTTCCCAGAAAAACGTTTTGAGGAGCAAACGTTTCATAGTGTTTTTTAGTGTTTGAGATAAATTACCATTGGTAAGAGGTCCTTAAATAACAAAAGGACCTAAAATATCCAGGCACTCTGACTAGACTGACATCATTAATAAATAAGGTAGAGTTGTTAAAACTGCTATCTTAGCCAAACTGTAGGTGAAGTTGGAGCTTTCTTTTCAGCTGGATGCTTGTGTATTAGAAATCAGTGAAGAAAACACAGGCTGGAAATCCCTGGAAAACAGATGGCCTCCCCAGGAGGGCACCTCAAAGTCCTTTCCCTGTTGAGTCAGCCGTCTTCCATGGTATACCAGTCACCAAGTCCAGAGACCATTCAAATTTGGAAGTCTAAATTGTGGGCTCTCCAAAAAAATTTACAATAAGGCCGCTTTACTTTTTGCTAACTGCAAAATAAAAGCTGATAGAAAAGGACCTCAGGCTCTGTTTTGCTAAATTTCCCCACTTTCCTGGCCCATATATTTCAGTGCTACTTGGATAATAACTTGGTTTTATAGGTCTGTCCTCTTTCGTCTCAAGAATATGTAACTAACTAAAGGAGAGGGACATCAGTTTGAAATGAACAAACACATTAAGTAAACAGCTAACCCTAGGTTTTCTTTTTTAATGTTGAAGGTCTTGTGAAATTCCCCAGGTCAATATCGAGGCTTTTAAAACAGGCAACAGAATGTGCTCCTATATAGTAGAGGGGAAATATAGGCAAAATATTTTAAATAGAGTGTCTCCATTTGCTGTCTGTTGTTGAACTAAAATTCACATCTCAGATTTTTTTTGCTCAATATTATTTATGAATATTTAGGCTTTTTCTCAGTAAATAAATAAATGTGAAAGATATGTATGTAATTATATCTTCTCTTTAATCACTGGAAAAGGTTGCAAGGGTCGGGATATAACTTATGGGATCAGAGGATTTAGAACAGTAAAGGGTATTAGGAATCATCTAATTTATTCTTATATAGTCTAGCTACATTCAGCCTCACAGGGGAAGAGAAGCTGGTGCCCTTGTCTGAATTTCAGTGGTGTCAAACTCAGATAGAAATGGAGGCCACTAAACTATGCATAAGGATGCCTGCAGACTGCATATTGACTTAGCAAAATACGTATTAATGCGATCTGTGTTTTATTGTACTTATATTTAGCTTGTTAAATGTTTCCCAATTATATTTTAATATGGTTCAGGCCACACTTCTTGTTGGTGTTGTGGGTAGCGTTTTTGATACCTCTGATCTAATTCGACCCTTTCTTTCATACAGATGAGGAAAAAGACTCTGTTAGCTTAACTGACTTACCCAGGTCACAGAGGATGTTAAGTAGCAGAGAGACAACTTGAACCTTAGTCCTCTGATTCGACAACAGTCAGTGGTGTTTGTACTATGCTATATTAGTGATTATCAAAGTCATAGGGTCTCCAGCTTGCATGATAGATAAATTGACAGCAATTGTAGAACTGTGAAGAACACCTAGGTGTTAAAGGTCTGGGAGGTCAGATTGAAACTGCCCAAACAAATGATGGCCATTACAATGGAGCGAAAGAAGTCAAAGGGAAATGGCTTCCTCTTCTAGGTATTACAACAACCAGGAAGGCAGAAGGCAGGAAGGGTAGCTGTCATTGCCAATAACTCTGCGGAGGGCACCAATCTCTCTTCCCCCTGAGGCTGCATTGTAGCTAGCCTACTTGCACGTCAGACCAAACTGAGACTTCTGAGCTTGTTTCTGATCAAGGCCTCACACTGGCACAACTGACTGTATTGTCAGAAAGAGCCAAAGATCCAGATCTGAGATCCTGAGTGACTCTCCTTATATACCTGTCTGGATTTGTGTTTCCCTGTCTTTTCTGACCCTGGGAAGAATCTCATGCAGTGGGTTCTATACCAAAGGGAGTGTTGACACTCCCATCTGAGTCCTTCCCTATTCTTTCTGGCACGCTTGAGCCAGAGACATTGCAGAACTCTGGCAGTCAGACGTTGTGGTATCTTTGCATCAAAGGGACAATGGGTGGGCAGCAAAAGTGACTCAATAGCTCTGGAGTCTTTCATCTTCTTCCTCTTCTTCCTCCTCTTCTAAAACAACAACACCTTAGAAGCTCTTTTATTAAATGTATTCATTTTTTGATAACATAAACATAGTCAAGCAAAACAAGTCCATGTAGCTGTCGTTTCTAAAGTGCTTATTTGCATCAATATACACCTCATTTACACTTGCTTTGTACTAGGTAATCATCCCTCCTAAGGTCCATCTATCCCCCTGCTGTCACGGGGTGGGTAGCATGACTCATCTGTCCTCTGGTGTCATGGATGTTAATTATATTGATCAGCTAGTCTTTCAATGTTTGCCTTTACAAAGTTGTTACTGTATAAATGATTTCCCTGGTCTCTTATAATTTCTTGAGTAGAAATATCACAGCTGGTGCACTTTTAGTCTTTGGAAGCCTTGCAGCATTATTTTTGAAACTCTATTTGTTAGGTTTGATAATGAAAGCTTACAGCTACGGTTGAGGGTAGAGGGTTAGAGTTACAATTTCCCAGAGCTCTGCTTATATATCAAATCACTGGCAAAGCCCACCAACTCTTCTACAATAATCATTTGGGAGTTGACAATACAGCCTATTGAGAAATTACTATGAAATAAATACTCATTTCACACATGAAAAATCAGTCATTATTTTATAGATTGCTACTCTTTGTATGTCCAGACTAAAATTTGTTGATGATTATTTCTAGTTTGTCCTTGCATTAACACAATTATTCTCAACATAATGACAGAGATGTAAATTTTTTGTTAATTTTGAAGCAATGGATTTTTCAAAAAGCTATTTGTGGGACGAAGGCGAAAAATGGAAATTTAGGGGATAACCAATATACATGCAATACTTAATTTGGGGGGCACATTTACATTGTTAATTTAGGAGCATGAAATATGTTATATATAACATGGTCTTCAAATTATCATATTTTATGTATTAAGTTTTAAGAATGCTTATTCAGGCCATAATTAAAGCTTTATTAAATATTTTTCTGATTTTACTAACAATGTAGTTTTAAGCAGCTAAACTCTAGAATCTAGCATCTCTTAATTTTTACTATTTATGAAAAAATGGTAAAAACGAGAACAGATGAAGCTATTAATATTGTTATTTTTAATTTTAATCTTTCTTCTCTCCATTGAGAATGAAAAGAGGACAAAACTCCTTTATAGACATGTATAGTCAAGCAAAACAAATTTCTACATTGACCATGTCCAAAAGAAAAAAAAAACTGTGTATACATACCCACACATATATATGTGTGTGTGTATATATATACACACACACACATATATATACATATATATACATATACACACATAAACGTGTATGTGTATATATGTATATATACACAGAGACCCATATATGTATATACATACACAAACATCCCATTCTGTACTCTTCCTGTTTCTTTCACTTTTGTATCAGGAGGTAGGTAGTATGTTTTATCATCAGTCCTTTGGAGTTGTGTTTGGCTGTTTTATTGATCAGAGTTCCTAAGTCTTTCAAAGTTGTTTGTCTTTACAATATTGTTGTCATTGTATAAATTGCTTCCTTCTCTCTCTCTCTCTCTTTTTTAATAAATTATTCTTTTTTCACTTCACTCTGCATCAGCTCATACAAGTTTTTTCAGGGTTCTCTGAAATCATTTACTTCATCATATCACAGTAGTATTCTATCAACTTTATGTGTTTTATAAGTTATACAAGTTATAGAACTTGTTTAACCATTTTTCAGCTGATAGGCATCCTCTCAGACTTCTGTTCTTTGCCATGTCAAAAGAAGGTACGAATATTTTTATACATTCTTAGTTTGTTTTACTTAGGATTAATCCCTCCTTTTATCTACCTTCTTTCTAATTCCTCCTTCTCCCTTTTCCACTTTCCCTCAAATTTCCCTGATAAGTGAAATCTATTTCTGTACCCAGCTGTGTGTGAGTGTATTCTGTTCCCTCTTTTGACCAGTTCAGATGAGAGTGAATCAGACATCCCCTACCCCTTCCTCCTTGTGTGTATAGATATGTGAACTAATTTACCTTCCATTCCCTTCCTCCACTAGTGTGTTCCTCCTCTCTTCTCTTTCCATTTTTCTTTTAAGATCATAGACAATAGAACCACTCCCAGGCCCTCCTTCTAATTAGACTACTTCTAATAGGATTCAGAAGGGACACCTGTATTATCTCCTTTATGATTGCTTGTTTGTGTTTACCTTTTTATGTTTCTCTTAATTTCTGTGTTGGAGCTTCAAAGTTTCTGCTAACACTGGTCTTTTCACCAGGAATGCATGAAAGTCCTCTATTTCATTAAAGATCTATCATCAACATTGTTACAAATTTTTTTTTTTGATGTTTTATGGGATATAATGTCTGCCTTGATATCAAGCAGATACAGAAAACATGAGAGGGAAAACTAATATTTTTATAGTACCTACTATGTACCAGGCACTGTACTAAGAGTTTTATAAATATTTCATTTTATCCTTATCTTATTATCATTCCCATTTTATGGTTGGGAAACTGAGGTAAACAGAGGTTAAGTGACCTGCCCAGTGGGGTCACAAAGCTACTAAGTGCCTGAGGCTGGATTTTAATTTAGGCCTTCTTGACTCCAGGCCCAGTGCTTCATCTGCTGTGCCACCTAGCTGCCTCCCTCTTCACAAAAATCCTCCAAACTCACACAGTTCAGTAAATACAACTATTCCCAGTGGAACTCCATATAATGCATTTCAGTTTCTGAACTATTATTGTTGGTAGTTTCTGCTTATTCTGATGTTTCATTTCAATCATATTCACCAACATGAAAAGTAAAGTTTTATCTAGATTAAGATAAGCTTCTTTGCCCTTTCATACAATAGTTTACTTATATAATATGAGTATGTTCAAAGGTAGAATAGTTTCTTTCATATGCTACAGAAAATAAAGAAATCTGAAGCAAGTGAGAAACCAGAGGCATCAGAAGCTGATTTTGCCACCAAATTGCTAGTAGGATGTACTTTCCTGGACTCAATACTTCCTCATGTGGAGGTTGTTTTTACAAAGATTTCTACAAAATTATAATTATTAACAAAGACAAAAAAAGTACAAAAAACAAAGAAAAAATCACACATTAATCCTAAACATTATAAAAAAGTAGAATTAAGCAAATCAACAAAAAATACATTTCACCATGTTCCCTTCTGAATCCATCTGGAGTCCTGGCTTCTTAGAAAAAAAAAGAAGTTGTTGGTACAATGGAAAGCACTCTGGAGTCAGAGGGCCTGAATTTGAATCCAACTTTTGACAATACCTGTGCAATCTTGGACAAGTCTTAAATACCTTGGACTTCAGTTTTCTCATATGTAAAATGTGTGTGTGTGGGGTAGACTGGATTACTTCAGAGATACCTTCTGGCTCTACTTCTATGAATCTAGGAATATCCCATAATTATTTCAACCACTATTAAACCTAATTTATGGAGTATCTCTAGAATCGTTGTGTGTCTCACATGTAGAAGATTGATCTGAGAAGCCCATCAACTTGGCGAGGTTGTAGGAACCTAAGGGACTTTGATTACATTTTCCTATGAAGAGTGAAGGTTAACATTTCATGATGAAAACATCTTCTAGACCTGGTTTTTGTCTGATCTATTTTTCTCTTGTTGAAGATAAGGATGATTGGATTGGCTCAGGTTACTTGGATTGGACCTAGACCTCTATACAAGGACCCCAAAAAGAAGCCAATATATCCACTGTAGGACAGACTGAGAGATCCAGAGAGAACAGAGAATAGATGAAAGACTCAGTCTCCTTGGATGGATCCTCATCCAGGTCACCCACTAATTGTAAGTGTTCCATGGCTCTGCCCTGGGTCCTCTTCTCTTCTCCCTCTGTACTACTTCACTTGGTGATCTCATTGGCTCCCATGGATTTAATTGACAACTTTATACTGAAGATTCTCAAATCTACCTGTCCTACCTAACCTATCCCTAGCCTCTCTGCTGACCTCCAGTGTTTTATCTCTAACTGCTTTTCAGACATCTTAAAATGAATATCTGGAAGGCATCTTAAACTCAACATGACCAAAACTGAACTCATTATATTTCCCCCTAAACCTTCCCTATTCCGTTTCTCAGACTTCCCCATTACTGTAAAGGGCACCACCATTCTTCCAATTCCCGAGGCTTGAAATCTAGGTGTCATCCTTAACTCCTCTCTCACCTTCCACATCCAATCTGTTATCGAGACCTGTCAATTTCACCTTTACATCATCTCTGGGATATGCCCTCTTCTCTCCTCAGACACTGCCATCACTCTGCCTTCATTATCTTGTGCCGTGATTACTGCAGTAGCCTGCTGGTGGGTGTGCCTGCCTCAAGTGTCTTCCTGCTCCAATCCATCCTCAATTCAGCCACCAAAGTAATTTTCCTCAAGTTCAGATCTGACCATTTCATCCTCCTACTCAATAAACTCCATTTGCTCCCTATCACTCCAGGGATCAAATACAAAATCCTCTATCTGGTATTTGAAGCCCTTCATAACATAGCCCTTCCCTACTTTTCCAGTTTTTTACACCTTAGTTCCCTTCATGTTCTCTTTGACCCAATGACACTGGCCTTCTGGCTGTTCCATGAAGACACTCCATCTCTTAGTCCCAGTCATTTTTTTTCTGGATGATCCCCATGAGTGGAATATACTCCCTCTGAATTTCTGCTCCCTAACTTCCCTGGTTTCCTTCAAATCCCAACTAAAATCTCAATCTAATATCCCAACTAAAATCTTTTACAGAAATCTTTCCCAAATCCTCTTAATACTAGTGCCTTCTTTCTGCTCATTATTACCTTTTTATCCTGTATGTAGCTTGTTTGTACATATCTATTTTCTTGCTGTCTCCCCCCCAATTGTGAGCTCCTTGAGGGCAAGGATTGTCTTTTGCCTATTATTGTGTCCCTAGCACTTATTATAGTGCCTGGAACACAGTAGGTGCTTAATAAATGCTTATTGACTGATGAATTGGAGTTTGGTTCCTATGGAGTGAGCATGCATTGGTACAGCTACCCAGGAACCAACCCCAGTCACAGTTCTTATACCTCAAATGAGTGAACCCCAAATATCTAGACCAACTCTAAGATAAGAGGTGTCATGTGACAGGCAAGTCAAAATACTGCCAACCATCTTGACTGCCTCTTCCCCTAAGAATTGAATGGAGACAACCCAGAACTCTGAGCCCAAGAGGCCTGGGGATAGCAGCATCTGCCTAGGCCACCAGCCTTGTTTCCATCTAAGTCCCCTCAGCCATCTTCTGGGGAATCAGCCCTTTTGGTTTGAAATTCTTCTCACTTTTCAAGGACCATTGGAAATACCATTCCCTCCCTGAAGCCTATAATTACTTGTCCAGGTGGGAATGAATCTTCCTATCTAAACTCCCTCAGTGTGATGTTTCTATACTTCATCTGTGAGCCTTAGTCAGATGCTGCGCCCAGGAGCCCAACACCAAGCACTAACCTAGAACCCGTGTCACCAAAGTGGGGTGCTAAATTGACTGATGAGTGTGACATGTCATCTAGTTGTTCCTTCAAGGATAGTTCGAGGTGGGATGGCCTTCTAGTGATCTTTTGCCTTGGAGGGGCAATATTGTGATTCCCCTATACCCTACTCCCCTACATAGATTATATTCCACCTCTTGGAATGTAAATAAACTTTTTGAGGGCAGGGTCTATTTCATTCTTGTATTTGTATCCTTATAACCTAGTATAGTACCTGGCATATAGGATGTACTCAATAAATGCTTATTCATTTATTTATTCATTCAGAGATAGAATAATACTGCCTTTGAATAGTCCAGTCTTCAAATTTTATAGGTCAAGAAACTGAGGCTCAAATAGGTTGTGACTTATCCAAAATCACACAAGTGGTAAGTAATAGAAATAGGATTTGAACCCATGTCAACTAGCTCCGAATCCAGCCCTCTTTCTACGATACTTTATTGCTGGGGAAGGGGAGGGAATATCTCTGGGCCTGGGAACTCTATCTCAGCAAGGAGGAGCAGCCCCTAAATGATATACAAGGGCTCTCTAGGAACTCAAAGAAATTTCTGTCTCCTTCCCTCTCTTCCTTCTCCTTTCCATCTTTCATTATTTTTATTTATTTAAAAATTGATGCCTTTTGTTTTTACATCACATTTTGCATCACATTCATTTCTGAATATGCTCCTTCCCCTCCCCTACCCAATAAGACTTCCCTTGTAACAAAAACGTGTATCCTTCAGTACCTAGCATAGTGCCTGATGTGTAATAGGTGCTTAATGAATGCTAATTAATCGATTGTTGCCTTCCTATCAATAGCACAACACTTAAAATGAGGAGGGCTATGCAACTTAAGGGATCATACCTACCCCATTCCCACTACCTGTGCCCCAAGTACTACCAAAGGGTGGTATGACTTTGCATAAATACCATACCCTAATCACCCTGCCATACATTACTCATCCAGTTACACTTCTAAACTATGGTCTGCTAGAAGACCAGTCCATCTGGTTTCATGGACAAATATAGTGCCTTTCCACCCTCAGTCTCATTTCTTACCAAATCTCTCAGTACTCCCCAGTGATTAACCTAACCTGTTCCAGACCTTTAAGTTTAAACTTCTGAGCTCCCAGGTATTTCAGGTCCCCAAAATTATTCTGGTGACTTTAGGAATCTTATGGACCTGCTCAATAGGAGTAAGTATCCTTGCAACCCTGTGTATCCTAGGTGTTAGCTGAGGTAACTGGCAGGGCCCACTTATCTCAGACCCCATGAGACGGAAACCCCTAGGAGCCAGAAGAGGTAATTGTGAATTTCTCAGCCCTGGGTATCATTCATTTCTCTTTCTTCTCAGCTGTATTAAAATTTTGTTGGCTGGTTTTGCAAAGTTGAGGGCAAAGAAACGGCAAGAAAAGAAGAAACAGAGAAAAAGTAAAAGGAAAGGAAAGGAAAGGGAAAGGAAGGAAAGGGAAGAAGAAATGGAAGGAAAAGGGAGAAAAGAAGGCAAGAAAAGAGAAGGAAAGGATAGGTAAAGGAATGAAATGAAAGAAAAGGAAAGAGGAGAGAGGGGAAGGGGAAGGGAAAAGGAAAGAGAATAGTTACTCTCCACTCCCTGAACTGCCAGAAGCTTTGCCTAGCGCAAGTACAAGTATACTGCCATGCATCTATGGCCCAAGCCAGGGCTCCCTTCTCACCAAAGGAAGTATAAAGTTAGAGTCAATACAGTTAAGGGAAGAAGTTAACCCCACACTGACCTCAAAACTGTGTCACTAACCTACTCCCAGGAGCACCAATGCCAGCCAGCCAGATAAACTCATTGATACTGTGACTTTTTAGGAATTTCTGGAATACTGTCAGTTGTTGATCTCTCATGATTCCTGATTTTGCCCTGCGTGGACCTGCTCTGGATCCGTATCTGTGGCTTTCAGATGTAGACCATGTCCTCCAGTCTAAATTACTTGGACCTTTGTAGATTTCTAGGTTTTGGCCTCTGAATAGCCTCAAATGTTACTATCTCGTTGTCTAGACTCCACCCCAAATCCTCTGGACTTCCCCCACCTGTTCATCCTCAGCTCCTGGTGATTGCCTCGTCCTCCATCCCTCAAGTAATATAACGCCTTTCATTCCTTGCTCTCATCATGCTTGATTTTATATAGGAAAAGTAATGATGCAATATAAAATTAAAAGAACTAAGTACTAAGGTTGCCATTTCTGCCCACTACTACTTACAGTCTTGCTAAGTGAACCTCCTAGTTAATCTGCATGACTCTGGTGTTGACTGCCTGGGGCATAATACAAGGTGAAATAACCTTAATTCACTTCAACTCTAATAGCAGGAGGCCTGGGGGAGATTTTGAAAGGGAATGTTGAAAGCAATTCAGAAGATGGATTTTAACTAAGAGACATGGTTGAGTGTAGTTGTAGATTTAATTCACAAAAGAGCTAAAATATCCCAGAGGCTACGGGTGATACTCATAAAAGAACTTAAAAGCCCTAAGGCTATTTTATAGCTGTGAGCACTCCCCTCTGGAGAGCCTGCAGATAGATGGCAGCACAGTGGAGAATTCAGCCAAGATGCTTTAGCAAGCTTCAGCAGCTCAGACATCAGCAGCTCGGAATCCAGTGGTATATTAGATGACATCTGCAGTTTTTCAAGAAAGCACCAAGTGGTGGTTCAGAGGTAGGAGGGTATTCTACTTGGGATGCAGCCCTAGGATTATAAATTGTTTGAGCTATCAAAACCAATGTAACCAAGAGAGAAAGGAAGAGGAAAGATGGGAAACAATTTTTACAGCCAATGTTTCTCATAAAACCTCATTTCTCAAATATGTAGAGAATTGAGTCAAATTTATAAAAATACAAGTCATTCTCCAATTGATAAAATGATCAAAGGATATTAACAGGCAGTTTTCAGATGAAGAAATCAAAACTATCTATAGTCATATGAAAAATGCTCCAAATAACTATTGATTAGAGAAATGCAGATTAAAACAGCTCTGAGGTACCACCTCACACCTATCAGATTGGCTAATATGACAAAAAAGGAAAATGATAAATGTTGGAGAAGATGTGGGAAAATTGGAACACTAATTCATTGTTGGTGGAGTTGTGAACTGATCCAATCATTCTGGAGAGCAATTTGGAACTGTGCACAAAAGGCTATAAAACTCTGCATACCCTTTGATCCAGCAATACCATTATTAGGTCTGTATCCCAAAGAGATCATAAAGATGGGAAAGGACCTACATGTACAAAAATATTTATAGCAGCTCTTTCTGTGGTGGCAAAGAATTAGAAATTGAGGGAATGTCCATCAATTGGGGAATGGCTGAGCAAGTTGTGGTATATGAATATAATGGAATACTGTTGTACTTTAAGAAATGATGAGCAGGCAGATTTCAGAAAAATCTGGAAAGACTTAACATGAACTGATGCTGAATGAACTGAGCAGAACCAGGCTAACATTGTACTCTAACAGCGAAATTGTGCTATGGTCAACTATGATTGTAGTAGCTATTTTCAGCAATACAATGATCTAAGAATTCCAAAAGACTCATGGTGGAAAATGATATCCATATCCAGAGAAACAACTGTGGAGTCTAAATGCAGATCAAAGCATGCTATTTTCACTTTTTTGTTGTTTTTTGTGGTTTTCCCCTTTTGCTCTGATTCTTTGTTCACAATGCGACTAATGAGGAGATATGTTTAACATGATTACACGTGTATAATCTATATCAGATTGCTTGCTGTCTTGGGGGAGGAGGGAAGGAAGGAAGGGAGGAAGAGAAATTTGGAACTCAAAATATTACAAAAAATGGATTTTGAAAACCATCTTTAAATGTAATTGGAAAAATAAAATACTATTTACAAAAAAAAAAGTTTGAACTATGTAGGTTACCTCTCCCACCAGTGGTATGGGCATCTGTGCGAAAGTGTGCTGCTGGGTGAATAGGAAAGAACGCAACTTGGTTTTTTTTGTTGTTTGTTTTGTTTTGTTTTGTTTTTAGCTCACTCTTCAGTTTAATTAAATGCTTTTTGCTTTGAATGAATGTGTCTTCTGGTTTGGTCTGATAAAGAAAAGCATGAGATTGGATCTCATAGTTGTGATTTTGATCAAATGCTGACTCAAAGCATGCCTTGAACCTGAGTGCAACTCTCAGAAGGTTGTGTTGATAGGAACCTGGCTATATTATATTACAGTATATCTTTTTTATCTTTGTATTCTCTTAGTGCCTGGCATGATACTCTGTACATAGTAGGTGTATAATAGATGTAAATTGAATTGAATTTATTCCATACACATCTGAAGTGCTAGCTACTATCAATAAATGCCAAAAAGCTTTGGTTTTATCCCAAGGTTAAAGTTGAACAGGTGAAGATGAAGGCCCTGCCCGGTGTGAGGGGCAGGATGGAGTTGGTGAGAAGCAAAAGAGTTCCCTCCTTCACCGGTCCCCTTATCTCCCTTCAGGATTACTGGAACAGCAGCTCCCTTTGGATTTTTTAAGCTTCAAGTCTTCTTTGAGAGTTGAGTTGCTTTAGACTCTTCTAGCTTCCAACTTTGAGAGCAGATGGAAGAGGCCAACCCCACTTCAAGTTGCTGAAGGAAAAGACTCTGGGTAGACATGAGGGGAACTGGAAGTCTCCATCATGTCCATATTCCCAGCTTGCTATACTAGAGACTATGGGCAATTTCCCCTTTGGTAAGACCTAGGACTTTCTCTCTTGGTTGAGCTGGGTTATCTTGCTCCCAGTGGGAAAGCTCCTTTATTCTTTATTGTGTGGTATATATTCTCCTATGTATACTTGCTTTGATTTCAGTTTTGCTATGATTTGGATAAATTGGTTTCTTTGCAAAAAAAAAAAGATATAGTAAAAAAAAGTGCTAAACTGAGTCAGACCATAGTTTTAGAGTTGAAAGACTACTTAGAAGTAATCTAGTCTCCCTCCCCTGCCACTGTAATTTTATAGGAAACTGAATTTCAAGAGAAACACAGTAGGTATCAGGGCTAGGATTTGAACCTAGGTTTCCTGATTACAAATCCATCTCTTTCTGCTATATTATACTGACTGTCTGGGTTGTAGTCCTCTTCTACCACTAAGCAGGTGGGTAACTTTGGTGAAGTCATTAATTTTCTTCGCCTATAAAATGGGACTTACTAGTGGACCTGGTGATTCTCTGTAGCTCTAAATTTTGTGATTCTATTTCTTTCAGCATTCCTTGAACTTTTGTCTTGAGCATATTCATGACTTTAGGACTTTAGGCCAGTTTAAAGTCAAAATCCCTTGACTTCTTCCTCTTCTTGAGAGACTTAATTGTTAATTTAATAATATTTAGCATTTATATAGCACTTTTCAGTTTTACAAAGAGCTTTATAAATATCTCATTTGATCCTCACAACAACTCTAGGAGGGAGATGCTTTTATTATCCCCATTTTATAAATGAAGAAACTGAGTTAGAGGTTAAGTGACTTGCCCAGGGTCAAGCAACTAGTAGATATTTGAGGTGAGATTTGAACTCAGGTCTTCCTGACTCCAGGTACACAAATGGCAATTTTTTTGTTTGTTTCCTAAACCTTTCTCTCATTCTGTCTCAGCTAGCATGAGGAAGACACTGTCTAGTCCTTTTGTCTCCCACACCACTCCCTCCCCCCATCCTCACAACTGCTTCATACTTTTCTCAGAAAGTAAGAACATTTGCCATTAACCTTGATTTCTTCCCTTTTCATCTCACAATCCTTTGACATGATTCTCTGTTTTCTCCTTCTTTATTCTAGCTCTTATAAGGAGGTGTCTGTTTTCTTCAAGAAGGCTAACCCTTGGTGCAACTTTATGTACTCTTGATTGCATCCTCTACCATCTTCTTCTGCAGATTGCTCCCATAATCATTTCCTTTTCTCCCTAATCCTCAGTGTCTGTCCTCATACTTAAAAAAGACAAAAAATAACCCTTGCCAGGCTCTATAGTTCTCTCTAACAACAACAGCAACAATAACTTTTATATGGTGCTTTCAGGTTTGGAACATAATTTACACAAGTTATCTCATCTTTTACCTTTCCTTTCTTTGCTGAACTCCTGGAAAAAGCTGTGTGTGTTCCTTGCCCCCCTCTTGTCTCCTTCCATTCACTTCTCAGCCCTTTGCAATCTAGCTTCCCTCCTCATCACTCAACTGAAACGGTTCTTTCTTAATTTAGCAGTAATCTCTTCATTGCCAAATCAAATGGCCTTTTCTCAATCTTCATCCTCCTTGGCCTCTGCAGCATTTGACACTGTTCACCACCCTCTCCTCTGTGTTTTTTGTGACACTGTTCTCCATCTGATAACTCTTTATTAGTCTCCTTTGCTGAATCTTCATCCATGTTATGCTCTCTAACTGGGGGTGTGTCCCAGGGTTCTGTCCTAGGCCCTGTTCTCTCTCTATACATTCTTTTTTTCTTTTACTAACCTCATCAGCTCACATAAATTTCATTATCACCTCTATGTTTATGACTCTCAGATCTATATATTTAACTGCAGTCTCTTTCCTGAGTCCTGGTCCTGCATCATAAATTGCTTATCAGACATTTCAAATTAGATGTCCCATAGGCATCCCAAGGTTGACATATCCAAAACAGAATTCATCATCCTTGTTGTTGTTCCCCCCGCCCCATTTTCTCTATTTTATTTCTGTCAAGGGTCACACCATACTTCCGGGCATCCAGTTTAGCAACCTTGAAACTTTGACTCCTCACTCACTCACTCACTCACTCACTCACATATATTAAGCAATTTGGCAATTATTATTGTTTATGCCTCCAAAACGTCTTCTGCATCTGTTTGCTTTCCATCACACAGTTACTACTGTAGTTCAGGTCTTCATGCCCTCTCAAGTAGACAATTTCAGTAGCTTGCTGACTGGTTTCCCTGACTTGCCTCCTCTCTCTTTCCCCTCCCCCCAATCCATCCATCATAGCTGACAAAGTGATTTTCCTAAAACACAAATCTAACCATTGCATTCCCCTGATAGATAAACTCTTTTGGCTTCCTATTACTTCTGAAATTAAATATAAACTTCTCTGGAATTTAGAGCCCTTTACCACTTGGCTTAAGCCCACCTTTCCAACCTTATTCCATATTACTCCCTTACAAGCACTCTAAGGTCTAGCCAAACATTACTTGCTATTGCCCCTCACACAGGGCCTTCTATCTCCAGTCTTTTTGCCTTTGTGCTGGCTGTCCCCAGTACTAGGAATCCACTCCCTCTCCCCCAACCCAGTAGACCTCTTGGTTTTTTCCCTAGACTCAGCTTGAGGACCACCCTCAGTATGAAGTTTTTTTGACCTACCCACTCCCAACGGCTAAATGTCTTCCCCTCAAAATTATCTTGTATCTATTTTGCATATATATATGTATATACACATGTGTATGCATATATGTAGGGATATGAATATGGAATTATAAATATATGCATATAAACAAAATATTCATACACAAATATATGCATTTGTATGCAAAATATACACATAAATATATACATTTATAAATATATTTTTAAAAACATATATAGATATCTCTCTGTTTACCTCACACACATATGTTGATTCCTTTGGCCCGATTGTAAGTTCCTCAAAGGCAAGGATTTTTCTCTTTTTTTTTTGTACCCTTTGTATTAGGAGCAATATACCAAAGCCCTATCCTACCTGAGCTCAGGTAATTTTTCCTTAAAAGGTATTCAAACAGCCCTGGAGACCTTAACTGGCCCAGGGATTAAGGCTAATACTATTGGTGTTGCTTCTTAGTGGCCCTTGTATAAAAGGCCAGCACAGGAGGAGTCAGGAGCCACCTATACCAACACAGAGGCAGGGCAGCTCAGCTGAACAGAATCAGTGCTGTATTCTTGCTGAATGTCCTTTCCATGCTATAGCTAAGTAGATCTTTAGTTAACTTTTAGATGGTCCTTGAGTATTTAATTTCATTCCAATCCCAAATATGAACCATCACATCAGACTGGCCCAAGTCAGGCCTGTACTGCGACACTCTTTACATTTAGTAAATACTTTCTGATTGATTAATTGGTTGATTGAGGGGAGAATAGAAAAAGAAGTTTGTTTTTTTCCTATGGTTCCCTGTTCCTGTCTTTTTCTTCCTTATCACCTGAAAAATAAGTACTTAATAAATGTTTTATGGATGAATGGATGAATGAATTACATAACGTAATTATGACAGCCTGCATAAAACCCTGGCACTGTCTTTTTCACAGTTAGAAGGTTCTTATCTACATACTAACCTGTTTGTTTTCTTTTTGATATCTCATTCGAACTTGAATATTTTGATTTATATCTCATTAATTAATTAATTCAGAAAAAATTTGAGCGTCACTATGTGCAAGATACTGAGTGAGGTACTGTCGGGGTTATTAAGATGAATAATGGTTCCTTCCTTAGAGGCTTTAATTATCAACAGTTGTTTTATTAGTTTTACTTCTCTAATATAAGTTTTTATTGATAACTTTTTTTATATCAACAGAATTTTTCCATTTTCCTTTCCCAGAGGACTATTCAAATAGCAAATAATATTTTTTAAAATAAAAAATAAGAGTAAGAAGGAAAAAATAACAAAAACATCAATCTATCAAAAAAGTCTGGAAATATATGAACCATCTCTCTTCCCTTTGCCTTCAAGTCCTACCCCTCTCCTTTTTTGGTGACCCCTTTCCTTAATTTTAGAGTCCTGTTTTTTAGTTATTTTTATTTCTTATATCTATTTATCAAATTCATCCCTTCCTCTTTTCTCTCATTAACTAGTTAAGTAAAATTCCCCTTTATTTCCTTGTTTTATTTTCACTTTTTTGTGCTTTTTACTAAAAAGGATTTCTTTCTCTCAATCTTTTCATTAATTCTCTTCCCTTCCTGTGCATTCTAGACATTTAGTTTTTTGATTCATCAGTCTATAGATTCTTTCCCTTGGTACTTGTTTTCTGGGTTTACAAGGTCTAGGCAAATATGTTATTTATTACATTATGGTGGTCAGGATTTTTGACTTATGTTCTTCTGGGAGACATATGATCACTAAATTATCTCTGTACATTCTGCATTTCAGATCAGTATGTTTGGCTGGTACAGAGATGATGTGTTGTTTTAACATGATGACTTCTTGCTTCTCTTTCAGATTGCACTTTACTTCTAGGTATTTGCATTCCCAGTCAGTTATCTTCCCTTTGGAGAGTCATTGCTGTGGATTCAAGTTTTCCTACTTTGCCAGTTATTTCTGCTGTGTAGGCCACAAATTCTGCTCTCACAATCCTCATTTCCCTCTTAAACCATTCAGGAAAATCCTGCTGTCATTCCATGATCTCCTGGGACACCACGGGATCCTCTGCCTCATCATATGTTGAATCATTCCCCCTTTTTGGGGCAATATTTATTCAGAGACATTTGAACTTATCTAGATGTCCTGGAGGCCATATTCCCTTCTGTTGACTTATTTGTTAATGCTTAAGGTTTTAAAATGAACTTTCTTCCTCCTGAAATTTTTGGTAATTTCAGTCTTTTATCCTTATAATCCTTTATTGTTCATTTTCTGACTCCTTCCCTTTTCACAGTAGTTCCTTGAGGGTTGGATCTCAAAGATGTCTGGGTTTCCTCTCAAGCTTAGGAATTCACTTTTAACCCACCTGAGTCTTTGCCTCAAATGATTTATTAAGGGACAGAACTAGCCTCAGCTGAATGCCAGCTGGCATCCCAATGAATCAGGGGACCACTGGGCCAGCATTCCCTTCATTGGAACCTTGCCTCATTTCTCTTTTTCAGTTTTCTGGATTAGTACTATTGCAATGTAGGAACTGTCATCCAAGGGAAAGGAAGTTTCCTGATTTCCTATACCTCCATGTCCTCCACAAGGGTATGTTTGTACGGGGGAGAGTAGGCATATTGATTTCTATTGTTTGTTGCCATAGAATGATGGAGTGAAGACAGGGGCAGAGGAGAGTTCTTGCTAAAACTGCAACAGCATCAAGGAAATTGCTGAGTGGATCTCAGAGCACAAACCAGTGAGTTTCATTGTACCACTCTACCAGAGATTGAGGGCTGGTGGGAGAGGGGATGCTGAGTATATTAGAAATTGGCCTTCTCTGTTGCTAATTCTTCAGGTTGTTGTGTCAGTGAGATTCGTGGTATCTTAACCTATGACAATAATCACAATTTATTTTACATCTTGTGCATAATTCTTTTCTGGGATAGTTTGGAGAGGTCATGAGGACTGGAGAAAATGCATACTCCTCCATCTTGTTAGTCATGTGACTTGGAAGTCTCCTCTTATTAATTTCGGCTAACAGGCTTTTTTCAGAAATAAAATGCTTTACATTAGAGAAAGGATTTGTCTCTTTCTACGAGGATTTTCAGCAGAAATTAAAAACTGTATTTTACCATGGGTGCAAAAGGCAAATACTGTAAAAGCTCAGAGAATAGTGAATAATAATGTGAATAAGAGTATTTGGAACTAGTCCTTGAAGACTGGAGAGGATAGGAAAAGGCAGACATGAACCTCTAGTGCAGTGATCTTAGTTTGCTTTATTTTATACTGTTAACATTCCACTGTGTCAATAAGAAGGGTCATCATTGTCATTGGTCCTCTTTGAGAATGAAGGACAAACAACAACAACATCATTTTTAATATGGGTATGATTGTGATTGTGTTCCATCAATATACTCGACTAACAAAGTTAGCCTGAAGTTGTTCATTTCAGGTCTTGTTTTTAAAATTATTGTATTAAGAGCCACAGGCTGAATCATAATGGCAAGAATGCCAAGAGAAACGGTCCATTTTTATTTCTTTCCTTCCAATGCATGTTTCTAATGCCTTCTTGAGGGTTTTCTGGAGCTTCTAGGTCATCAACGTGGCCTGGCACTAGGATGATGGGATTTGGAATAGCAAATGGAATGAGGCGCCAGTGTTTATTTTAGCCACCAAAAGGCCCAGTGGGAAGAACTGAACCTGTGGGAGGCAAGCTGCCTGCCCCTTGAGGTGGGGATGAAAGGAATGTAATTTAGCTGCTTGAAATCAGCCAGAAGTAAGGGTGGAAAAAGTCTTAGTTTCCTGAGCAGTCCTTTCGTGTACCTGCCCAGAAAGGCTATGACACTTAGTAACAACAGAGTTCAAATGTACTGACTAGCTCTAAGGCATGTTGACCGAGATGTCTTCAATCAAAAAAGAAAAAAAAAGCAATGACGATCCTATGAAACACCAATAGCAACGTCAGGAAAGCAGGGGAAGGGGAAGCGGAGCTTCCACAGACGGCAACTTGGGAGTGGAGTGGCAGCAGCGAGTGGGGCTTGAAACCTGGAGTGGTGAGCTGGAGCAGGAGCAGATGGGAGGTAGTGTGGCTAGGGGGGCTTGGGAATTTCTGGACTATACCAAGGATCTGTGAGAGGCTGAGCCAAGGAATAACGTGACATACTTGACTGACGGAAGATGGAAACATTAGGCCTCGGGCAGAAGTGTTCAAGTCATAACATTAGGCAGCCAAATAGCACTGAAACCAAACCATCTCTTACCCTCGGGGGTGGTATTTCTAAGAATGCTCTCAGTGAGGAGTCTCTACCTTTTCTAGCTTTCCCACTAGTATGTGAATCTGTAACAGATTTTGCCCATACAGTCAACTAGCATTTATTAAACCTTTACTGAGTGCCAGGCACTAGGGGATGCAATAAAATCTTTTGCTATTTAATTTATGATTCCTGCCTGGTTTTTCGGTAGAATAGGCCCTGGATGTTGGTTTGAACTACATATTGCCGGTGATGATGGGAAGAAATTAGAGGGGAAACAAGGAAAGAGAATAAACATTTATTAAGTGCTTGTGATGTGCCAGGCATTGTGCTAAGAGCTTTACAAATATCTCCTTCGATCCTCACAACACTATCAAGTAGTTGGTGTTATCATCTCCATTTTACAACTGAGGAAACTAAGGCAGACAGAGGATAAGTGACTTGACTGGGTCATACAGCTGGTAAGTGTCTGGGGCTAGATTTGAACTCAGGATTCCAGGAAGTTCTAACCACCTAGCCATCCCAATCAGAGACGGCTTCAAACTTCTTTACATGAGGAACAATAACACTGCACTTTTTATCACATTATGAAACAGTCAAGGAGCTTTCAAGGTTTTTATTCCCCTCCTCCTCCAACATTCAGAAGTGTTTATATGTATATGAAAATGTGTATATGAATATGAGAATGTATATGAAAATCAGCTGCATAGTATCTCTACTGAAGATTTTTTTATTTAAGCAAGGCGATTGGGGTTAAGTAATTTGCCCAGAGTCACACAGCTAGTAAGTTTTCAGGTATCTGGTCTGAGACTGGATTTGAACTCAGGTCCTCCTGACTCCAGGGCCAGTCCTCTATCCACTGCACCACCTAGCTGCCCTCTACTGAAGATTGCTGGCTGACACAAGAATTGTAGATTCTGAAAGCCTGACTGCTCTATGATTTTGTTAAGTTTGATAAGCAGTGAGAATTTATTATACAACTTCTTGTTAATGAATACAGTCTAGCTAAGGATTTGAATGTACAGAGGAAAAAAAACCCTATCAAAGATTACTTGAAGGAGTAGCTAGGTGGTGCAGTGGATAGAGCACCTGGAGTTAAGAGGACCCGAGTTCAAATCTGACCTCAGACACTTGACACTTACTAGCTGTATGACCCTGGGCAAGTCACTTAACTCCGATTGCCTCACTAAAAAAAAAAAAAAAAAAAAAGATTACTTGAAGATTCTATTTCTCTGAGACAGAAACTTGCATTTTAATAGCCACCTGGGTAAATAAGAAGAGGCCCTAATCTCCTTAGAATTTGTGGGAACAAGGTGAATGAAGTGATAATAGTATGAGAATGGGGTCAACACTGACCTCAGAAAATACCCAGAAAGTTAGCTAAGATAAAGTTAAGGTCAAGGTCATTGTCAGGTGGTTGGACAGAATGCTGGCTGTCCCTAGATTTCCAAAACACATTTTTGTGCCAATTATAATTCTCCAAGGGTCAAGTTGATGAAGGTTATTGAGAATGCAAAATAAAAGTCTTTAAGAGAGATAATCATTACCATTACTTCCCTTTCTCTTTTCAGAATAACTTTCAAAAATGTAGCCATCTTTCTGAGGTCTTCTTATCTATATTATATCTGCTTGACTTGTTTTTCTTGATAAATTATTAGGCAGCACATTTTGTGAGGTACTCAGTTGATGCAAGAACATTTCATGATCACAATAATATATGCAATAGGAGGAACAACCTGAAAAGTTAAAAAAAAAAAGCATAGTGAATATCTAATAATTTCAGACAAACTGAAGAAAAGATCACCTGGTATTTGTGAAAACTCTGAATGACAATACTTTCCAGTACATAGAATAACTAGAACTAGGTTAATGAAAAGTTCCCAGGTAAAGATTCCTGTAATAGGTTTAACCATCAGATAAGAATGATCTGTAATTACTATATATATATATACATATATATATATATATGTATATACATATATACGGGTATGCACTATATACGGGTATGCACTTAGGTGCCTCCAGCAAGGTTTTGTATACATAGACCTTTGATTTCATTAGTGTAAATAGGAAAGTCCTCCCAGTGAATTTCAGTAATTGTTTTTCAACCTATAATCTTAGAAAGTTGGTTGGTACATTTAGAGGTAAAGTGATTTGCCTGGGGTTTGTGTCAGAGGCCGGGCTTAAATCCATATCTACCTGACTCCAAGGCCAACTTTCTGTCTACCATGGGCATGCTGACTCTTACATTCTTATATAAACTACTAATTTACTTACACATTCTTTCTTTATATACAGTGAAAAGATGAATTTCAGGTCTGCCCTGATCAAAATAATTGCAAATTCCAAGTGAGTCATATTCAAATCTAGGAGCTTTGACTAAAGGAATAGTAGTAGTAATAATAATAACGCACATTTATATAGCACTTTAAGGTTTGCGAAGCACTTCACAGACATTAGTCTTTATCTTCTTAGGATTTATATTATAGCAGTCCTGCCATCCAGATGTGGTATTATTTCTTCTTTTCTTCTGCATTTTGTAAAGAATAAGCATTAGTCACTATTATTTCCCTTTAGCACACAAAACCTTGCCAGAATTATTTTTTTGAATTCTTTCTAAAACTATCTCACCCAGGAAATAATAGAAATAAGAATAAGCATCTTTGCTCCCTAAGATAAATGGTGAACTTGAGGCAAGTTAGTTCTGCCAGACAAGCAACTGTTTTAAGGAGAAGAAGAAAAAAAACCCCACAAGTAACTCATGCTTTCCATGATATTCAAGAGAGGGGAAGACTTGCTCAGGGTCAAACAGGTGGTGAGTAGCAGAGCTGAAATTCAAAGCCAGGTCTTTGATTCCAAAGCTAGCATGTGTTCCTTTGGAACACACTATATTAAAACTGCTGCTGCATTGTTATTGTAGTGATTAAATGATATGAGAGAAGAAAAAAAAACAACCTTTGAAAATGTTCTACAAATTCATGGTATTGAACCAGATTTTGTCAGTACCCAAGTTATTAACCAATTATAAATGATGCAGCTTTGGAAGCTGAAAAAAAAAACCCACAAAAAAAACAAAACAAAAAAAAAACAAAACAAAAAAACAAAACCCAAACCATTTAGCCTCTAGGGGAATACTCTAGTATCTGTTTCAGTCCTCTAAAGTGACTCCTTGCAGGCTTGAAAGTGTTTTAATACAGCTTCCAAAAACACTTAATTTGCAAATGGCTGAGAAGACTCCTCCTTATTATAATGATGCCTGTGTGTGTACCCACTCTGACCTAGGCAAGAGGGAAGGCTGTGGTAGAACAGAGGTCCTTGCAATCTGGTAAAACCAATGTCAAGTAGAATTTGGCTCAGTTGAAGCTCAGTATTCAATTAAAAGACTCTTCATCACCATACAGTTTGCCAACAAGAAACAGTCAGAAGATACTTGCACATGCTCCAAAGCAGGGGGTGGGACTTCTTTATTACACATGCCCAGAAGCAGGCTCACCAAGCCTCTATATCTCTTGCTTTCTTCCCTAGCAGCCTTCAAGTGAAGAGGATTACTGTGAAATGCCAAGTAGAGAAGATGCAGGCTGAAAATCAAAGATCAGTCAATCAATGAACATTTACTAAGTGCCTATTGTGTGCCAGGTACTGTATTAAATGCTGAAGATAATAAAACAAGGCAAAAGACAGTCCCTTCCCTCAAGGAGCTTACAATCCAATGGGGAAGACAACATGCAAACAAATATAGACAAAGCAAGCTATATATAAGATAAATAGGAAATAACTAACAGAGGAAAGGCACTAGAATTAAGAGGGGTTGAGAAAGGCTTCCTGTAAAAGACAGGATTTTAGTTGGGACTTAAAGGAAGTCAGGGAAGTCAATTGGTAAATTTGAGAAGGGAGAGTGTTTCAGGTATGGTGGACAGTCAGAGAAAATGCCCAGAGCTGAGAGATGGAATATCTTCTTCATGGAGCAGCCGGAGGGGTGGGCAGTGCTGTTGGATTGAAGAGTATGTGACAGAGAGTAAAGTATATTATGAAGTGCTTTGAACACCAAACAGAAGATTTTATATTTGATCCTGGAAGTTGTACAGAGCCACTGGATATTTTTGAATAGGGAAGTGACATGGTCAGGTCTGTACTTTGGGAAAATCACTTTGGTGGCTGAATGGAGGATGGATTGAAATGAGGAAGCAGGCAGACCCGCCAGCAGGCTATCTCAATAGTCAAGGTGTAAAGTGATGAGGGGTCTGTCAGAGAAAGAGGCACATTGGGAGGATGGGATTGCCCTTTACAGTAATGGGGGGGGGGGAGAGATAATGAGTTCTGTTCTGGACATGTTTAGTTTAAGATGTCTATCATACATCCAGTTTGAGATGTCTGAAGGTCCATTGGAGATGCAAGATTGAAGGTCAGCAAACAGATCAGGGCAGGATAAGAAGATTTGAGGATCATCAGCATAGAGATGATAATTAAATCCATGGGAGCTGATGAGATCACCAAGTGAAGAAGTGTAGAGGGAAAAGAGAAGAAAGCCTGGGACAGAATCTTGAGGGACACTGACAGTTAAAGCCCATGATCTGGATAAGGATCTAGCAAAGGAGATTGAGAAGGAAGAGAACCAGAAGAGTGAGATGTCTTGAAAACTTAGAGAAAAAAGAGTATCAAGGACGAGAGGGTGATCAACAGTGTTAAAATGTGTAGAGAGATCAAATAGAATGAAGACTAAGAAAAATCCATTGGATTTGGTAACTTTAGAGAGAATATTTTGGTGTAATATTTTGGTGTTCAGAAGACAGATTATAAAGAATTAAGAAGAGAGTGAGAAGAGAGAAAGTGAAATGAAGATTAACAAATCAAAAGCAAAAAGCATTGAACTAATGAATAAAAATCAGGAGCTGATTTTTATGAAAACAAACAAACAATAAAATAGGTAAACCATTAGCTAATTTGATTTTTTTAAAAAGGAAAACCAAATAACTAGTATCAAAAATGAAAAAGAATTTATAAAAATGAAGAAGAAATGAAAAATATTAGTAGAAACTATTTTGCCCAACTATGTGCCACCATTGTTGTACTGACAACTTAAATGAAATGGATGAACATTTAGAAAAATATAAAATACACAGATTAACAGAACAAGGCATAGAAAACTTAAAACAACTTCATCTCGGAAAAAGAAATGGAACAAATCATAAATAAACTCCCAGTGAGGATGGGAGTAGGGTAAGGAAATAAACCTTGCAACCAGATTGATTTACAAGCAAATTCTATTGAATATTCAAAGAATAATCAATTGCAGCATTAGATAAACTATTTGCACATTCCTTCTATGATATATCTAAATCAGGGAGAGTTGAAACAGAGAAAGAAAATAGTGTAGTATCCCTAATGAATACTGATACAAAAATTTTAAACGAAATATTAGTAGAGAGGCTGTAGCAACATATCACAAGGATCATACACTATGACTAGGTTGGATTTATGCCAGAAATACAAGTTTGATTCAATATTAGGATATAAACATAATCAATCATACTACTTACCAGAACAACAAAAAATATATGATTACATTAGTAAACAGAAAAAGCTTTTGATAAGATAACAATGCTAATTTCTATTAAAAAAACATAGAATATATAGGAATAAATGGATTATTTATTCTTAACAATTATAATAATTCTTACTGTGGTAAAAAGAGTATACCCCAAATGAAGAGCCATGGTTATCTAGAGAGAGGGTGAACTGGAGGCCTTTCAAATATGATCAAGAGTAAAGCAAGGATGTCCATTGTGACGACAACTGTTTGATGTAGTACTAGAAATGCTAGCCATAGAAATAAGGCAAGAAAAAAATAAATCGAGGGAGTGAGGATAGACAAAGAAGAAACAAAATGATCACTTTTTGTAGACATTATAATGGTCTACAAAACCCTAAAATTAATTGAAACAATAACTTCGGCAAAGTTGTAGGGTATAAAATAAAACCACATGAATTTTCTGTCTATTACCAACAGAACTAAGGAAGAAGAGATAGAAAAATTCCATTTGAAACAACTACAGAATGTATAAAATACTTGGGGGTTTAACTATCAAGATACATTCAGGAACTAGATAAATATAATTGTAAAACACTATACAAATAAAAATGGGGTTAAATAATTGGAGTAATCTTAATCTCTTGGAGTAGGCTGGACCAATGTAATAGAAATGACAATACTACAGTTATTTATTCAGTTCCATACCAATCAAATTACCAAAGGATTGCTTTATAGAGCTAGGAAAAATAATAATTAAATTTATATGGAAGAACAAAAAAAATCAAGAATCTCAAGAAAAATAATGGAAAAAAGTGGAAAGAAGGGAGCCTAGTAGTACCAGACCTCAAATTATACTACAAAGCAGTAATCATCAAAACAATTTGGTAGTGGTTAAAAAATTGAGTCCAATCAGTGGGACAGATTAGGCATACGATGTGCAGATGCAAATGAGCCTAATAGCTTAGTGTTCAATAAACCCAAATAGCTAGATTCCTTGGTAAGAATTCATCATTTGAGAAATACGACTGGAAAATCTTGACAGCAGTCTGGCAGAAATTGGGTTTAGATCAACAACTCACAAAGATAAGCTCCAAATTAATATAAGCTACACATGAAAGGGCACAGCATACACAAATGAGAGGAACAAAAAAGAAATTACTTTTTGGATTTATGGATATGAGAATAGTTCATGATCAAACAAGTGATAAAGAGGATCACAGAAGATAAAATGGAAAATTTTTTATTATTTAAAAGTTTTTGCACAAACAAAACCAATGCAGATAAGATTACAAAGGAAATAGCTAACTGGGAAAAAGTCTGCAGCAAATTTCTCTGATAAAAGTCTCATTTCTAAGATATATAAGGAATTGGTTCAAATTTATGAGACTAACAGCCTTTCTTCAATTGATAAGTGGTCAGGTATCTGTTGCTGTATTAAAAAAGAATTCTCCAAATTACTAACAATTAGAAAAATGCACATTGAAACAATGTTGAAATTCTATTTCACATCCATAAGCTTAGTAAAAATGACCAGTGAGGAAAATTACAACTATTGGTGGAGCTGTGGGAAAACAGGTATATTAATACATTGCTGTTGAAGCTGTGGATTGGTACAGCCAATCTGAAAGCAATTTGAAACTATGCCCCAAAAGTTACTGAATTGTGCATGCTCAATGATACTCCTACTAGGCCTATAGCCCAGAGAGATCAAATAAAGGGGAAAAGGACCCATATATAAAAAAATATTCAATGTAGCTCTTTTGTGGTCACAAATTATTGTAAACTAAAGGGGTACCCATCCACTGGGGAAGGGATGAGCAAATTATGATATATGAATATAATGGAATACCATTGTGCTCTAAGAAATGATGAAAAAGACTTACATGAACTCATGCAAATAAAGCGAGCAGAAACCAGGAGAACAATTTATACTATAGCAACATTGTAAAAATGGACAATTTTGAAGGACATAAGAACGCTGATCAATGTAGTAGCAAACTATAATTCCACAGGACTGATGATGAAGAATGCTACCAACTTGCTGACAGAGAGGTGATGCAGAATGAGTAAGTCAAGTCAAGAAGTCTATGTGCTAAGCACTGTGCTAATATACATTTTTGGACCTGGTCAATATAGATATTTTTTCTCTTGACTTGCATATTTGTTACAAGTTTTCTTTTTCTTTTCTCATTAAGGGAAGGTGAGGAGGAAAAAATGCTTGATAATTAAAATAAAAAATTTAAATTAAAAAGGTAATTATGTAACTGGTTAATTGATATTGGAGGATCACATTGGATTGGGACTTAGGAATGAAAGTATTAGAATCTACATCTTTTCAGGGTACCCCTAGAGCTCTGAGGGGAGAAATAGTCATCTGCCCTATGGGACCTGATTGCCAGTAGAAGTAGATTTGAGAGGGAGAATCCAGATGGGGTACTGTTCTTTAATGTTTTTCTTTCTTCCTCCCTCCTTTCTTTTTCTTTCTTTCTTCCTTTCTTCCCCTCCTTCCTTCCTTTTTTCTTCCCTCCCCCCCATCACTATCACTAACCCCTCCCCTCACCCCAATTTGCCCCAATCGCAAAAAAACCTCTCCCTTTTTAACAAAGAGGCAAGATGAAGCAAAACAAATCCACAAATTGGACATGTCAGAAAATGTATTTTTCATTCTGCATCTCTAAGCCAGCACCACTCTGTCAGGAGATGTGTAGCATGCTTCATCATCTGGAATCATGGTTAGTCATAATTAGTCATAGTTCTTAAGTCTTTTAAAGTTGTTTTTCTTTACAATGTTATAGTCGTTGTATAACTCATTCTCCTGGTTCTTCTGTCTTTACTCAGCAGTAGCTCATATAAGTCTTCCCAAATTTCTTTGAATTCATCCCTTTCATCATTTATTTCCCCCCTTTTAAAATTTGTTTTCTTTTAAATTCTCTGCTTGACAAACACCAAAAACCTGAGTATTTCTACATACAAAATAGAGCAGAAAAAATGAATTATATGTAAAACTGAAAATGTGTATTATATACAGCTTGATTTTTTAAAGATATATAATAAAATTTTTTTAGCATTTATTTTTCCCCAGTTACATGTAAAAACAATTTCAAACCCATCTTCCTTGTCTGTATCCCATTCTGAAGTTCCTTCTGTTCTCTTTTGTTTATGTTCTTTTAAATGTTTCAAAGACTCTCTTTGTTTACCTTTTTTTTTGTAATACTACTATTGCACACTACCTTCAGTTGAAAAAAAAACTCTTGTAATAAATAAACATAATCAAGTAAAATAAATCCACACATTGGTAGTGTCCAATAATGTGTGTCTTGTTTTCCAAATTTACTCTATCACCTCTCTCTATTAGGAGGTGGGTAGTTTACTTCATCATCCCCCTTCAGGAGTTACGGTTGGCCATTGCATTGATCAGAGTTCTTAAGTCTTTCAAGATTATTTTTGAGGCAGCCAGGTGGCACAGTGGCTTGACTAGAGTATAGGACTTGGAGACAAGAAGACCTGAGTTCCAATTCTGCCTCAGACACTGGCACTTTGAAAACCTTAAAGTGCTACCTAAATGCTAGCTATTTTTATCTTTTTTGTTTACAATGTTATAGTTGTATGAATGGTTCTCCTGGTTCTACTCATTTCATTCTGCATTGGTTCATACAAGTCTTCCTAGGTTTCTCTCAAACCATCCTTGTTATCATCTCTTACTGTACAATAATATTCTATTACATTCAGATACTATAATTTACTCAGCTATTCCCCACCTGTGCTAATTTTTCCCCTTTGTTAAAATTGGGTACATTAAAAAATTAGAAATTTTTAGAGGTAATGTCAATTTGAGATAATATCAAAGCGAGGTTGTTGTAGAGTCATTTTAAAATAACTATCTGTATAATTGTCTCAGTTTTTCTGTTTCTCTTTGTGGGTGTACTCATAAAGTTTACCTTGATGTGTCAGGCTGTCCTTGTAAAGAGACCTCAAAGAGCCCTATCTAAACACTGGAACAATATTTGACCTTATAAACTAGAAAATAAATCCATTTTGGCCATAGAAGCTGAGAGGTGATAGTTACATAAACCTTATTTAGGTCATTGAGTGGTAATCTCTCATTCGGTGGAAGCCAGCTCATTCAAAAAATCCAGTGACTCTCACAAGTGATTGGTCCTCACTGTGAATGTTTTGCTAATTTAAGGGTAGTAATTAAGTTCCACTTGAGAAAATTGGTTCTCATAGTGAAACTTGAGAAGTTACCTACTTGAAAAGTCATCTGTCCAGTCGTTATGGGGTCTATGTCCTAATACAAACCAGCCTAGCTATTTTTCCTAAAGTTCAGCAGCAAACACCAGAGATTCCAATGGGAGATGCCACTGGTGTGCCACCTGACTCTCTTAGAGCATGTGATGGAAACTGGAGATTGGCATAAAAACGAAACAGAACCTGTTTAGAATTACTTGAAGAAATATCTTGCCATCTAAAGTAGAGTTAATTACAACCATTTTCCTTTCACAGGGTAGTTGGTTCTGAATTTCTGGTATTTTTTTTCTTTTGCAGAGTGATACTTCCAGTTTGGCAACCCCCTAATTGCAGTGATTGCTAAAGGTCATCACACACGTTATTGCAGACAGCTCTATGATGTCTCATAGCCCAACAGGAGAGTTTTCATTGTCCTATATGAATGTTGAAGTTAGCCAACATATCAGTACAAACATTAGGTAGGAGGCAGGATTTGAGAGACTTGCTGTGGAAGAGTGTGGTTTGTGGGGGGCGGAATGAAAATCACAATTATTTGGTTAATTTGTATCTTTTTCCTTGATTGTTAACACCTTTTCTTTGGCTCTACCTGAGTGCTTTCAAGGACTTCTCTACCTATACAACCCTCTGTATCCTCAACTCTATAGTGACCTACTACAGGAACTGTTTCTTGATCCACCCAGGTTTTAATGTTTTCCCCTTAAATACAACGACTTTGCATTGATTGTGTGAAAGGCCAGCTGGTGAAGTGGATAGTGAGCTGGTCTTAGAGCCAGCAAAACCGTGGTTAAATGTTGACTGTAATGCTGGGCAAGTTGAATATCTCTCAGTGACCAGGTAACTCTATGATGAAAAGTTGCAGAGAAGTTGCCAATTTACCTCTTGATAAAGGTGGTTCTTTACCAGGGTTTCCCTAAATTGATGAAACCACAAGTCCAGGTAAAATAAAGTTGAATGTGTACATTTTAATTTACCTATGTGTGAATATGTTGTTTTTCTTCAGTAAAATATAAGTTCCTTACGGGCAAGAGCCCTTGCTTTCACTTTTGTATCCCCAGCACCTAACACAGTACCTGGCACCTAAATGCTTGTTGAATTATGTTGTTAACCTGAAAATTCACAAGCTTTTGATTTTATATTCCTCTATTAGTAACTAGGATACCTACATATTTCCCTTGCTGCAGCCAGCTCCACATATTCCCGCCATTGAACTACCTAAAGTTCTACCTGTCAATAGGTATGTTGGGGGAAAAAATTGAAGACAGTGAGCAGGGAGCTTTCAGAAGGGCTGAGTATGGAAAGCTGTAGAAGAGCTATAAGGGTTCAGTGCTGGGACCATCTCTTTTATGAATCCTTTCATGTCATTGCAGCCCAAGCCCTAAATCCTGAAAGTGATCCTCTCCTCAAATGTGTCATAGTATACTTCCTTATTCCCTCCATTGCACTTAACCATAAGATTTAGAGCCTGAAGGGATTGGAAAGATCTTCTAGTTCACCCACTTCTCCTTCATTTGCAGATGAGGAAAATGAGGCCTCAAGAAATTTGCTTAAGACCCTACATATAGTAAGTAGCACAGCCAGGAATCATACCTAAATTTTCTGACTTAAAATCCAATGCTCCTTCTACAAATCATGATGCAACTCCCTTGATCCCCATGCTTCCTAGTTATTGACATGCATGACATTCCCCCCATTAGATGAAGAGCAAGTCTGGGTGATATTTATCTTTACAATTCTAGGACCTAGCACAATGCTGTATGTCATAGTAGATGCTTAATAAATGTTCATTAAATAGAATTGATTGAAGGAGTCACCCTCAAAAATCTTAGTAATTCAGGAACAATGGGCTATCATATTCTAATAGACCAATTCATGGAAAGGAATTTTCAGTCAAGTAGCGAATAGATGATAGAGGAACAAGACAGAACCCAGAGGAGGATTCTAGGGCAATTGTGTATTTATAGTGCTTTGTGAGCCACGGTTCTCCCCATTTCCCCATAAATGGTCTGGCCTATTGACCTAGTAAGACTCAGTAAACACTGCTTTCCCTTCATATGAGTGCTCATGTCATCTTCAGTGCTTGCAATGGAACATCTCCTTCAATCATGGGAGAAATCTCTGCCTACTGAAATAATAGGATCACAGATTTAGAACTGAAAGAGACCTAGAGATCATCTACTCCAAGCCTCTCATGTTATGGATGAGAATATAAAGGTCTAAAGAGGTGAAATTATTTTTCGAAAGTCACAGCTATAAAATGACAGAGGCGGAATTAAAACTTGGGTCCTTTGACTCCAAACACAATGCTTTTCCCACTATTCCACTCTGTTTTATGTCCATTTTTATGTCTCCCTGGACCCTTCCTTTAGCCTTTTCCCTCCCCCCACCTCTCTATATCCTAACCCAGCAGGCAGTGGATTCACAGTATCACAGAATTTCTAAGATGAAAGTGGTCTCAGAGATTATCTAGTCAAACCTATGCCTAAACAAAAGTCCCCCAAAATGGCCATTTACTTTTGCTTGATCAAGTCATGCTGATTCATTGTGATCCCCATTTCCTTTTCTAGATGTCCAGTAATCGTCTCTTTCATAATATTCTCTAGATTTTCTTTTCCCCAGAGAGACAAGATATTCTCCCTTGATCTTCAGGTTAGGAAATAGAGAACAAAAATGGTTAATAGAGAATTGAAATCCAAGATAATCCAAGAGACAGTAATGAAGCATTTAGCTACTGTTAAACTCAAGGCTCCATGAATTTTAAGTCTACATAAAATACATCCCCAAAGTGTCTGATGGCAAAGGGAACTCTAGGGAAAAGCAAATCAGAAGTGTTTACCATGTCCAAACAAGGGGCTACCAACAGGAGGTCCATCTGTCACAGTGCAGAGAAACAGACAATTCTGAAGTAATATTCAGCAAGGGTCAATTGCGGGTGTGCTCAATTAACCAGGCCAGGTTCCAAAAATGTTGTAACCCACCTTGTAGTTAAATTCTGTGCATCAAAAGCTCTCAAAGCAGAGACCAAGCTAGGTCAAACAGAGCTTTGTCTCCAGGCACTGAAATGTAGAGATAGGACTTAAAACTCTTTTTAGCAGCATAGGACAGCAACTAAACTTGGTACCTAATTAGCAAGAATTCATTAAAATTAGAAGCTATAGCTTGTTATTGTCCTTTTTAAAATATGGCATCCATAGCAATCCAATGTTCTAGATATGAAGTGATCAGGGCAAAGTTTAACAGGACTATCACTACCACCAGTTCCTGGACACAGGACCTGGTGATGAGATTGGGCTTCTAAGTGATCCTGGTACATAGCAAGACCACCTGTGAGGAGCCTGAGCTTCCAGATGCCTCTGGGACACAACACTTTCAGGATCTGATTAAGCTGGAGAGACAGAGTTTCCAGATGCTTGCGACAGAAAACTTCAGACTGCTGCCCCCAGGGAAGCTGAGGTCTTTGATGAAATATTGAGGCCTAGGGCCATAAAGAGACCTTGGACTTTCAAATCATTTGCCTTCATCAGCAGAACTCCTTCCATCCACTAATACTAAACCTGGACTCCTTCCCCAGCGTTTGGCCTATTTCCAGCCCTCTTACTCTCCCCTTCCACATGACACCAAACCCCTGACTGCCAATGAACAAAATCCATTTCCCAACCCTTCTCTTCTTTCTATCCACATTAACCCTATGTCACCAATGTACTGCCACAAATCTCCCCTCCTGTTCTACTGTGTTCTTTGGAACTCCTACACAATAATTAAGAAACTTACTTTCATTTTAGACTTTTCCTCTCATCTTACATCTTTTTGAAATTCATTATGACATGGTCTTCCCTGTAAGACACTGTATCTCACTGCCCTTCCAGTTGCTTGCATTTTCTCTCAAAACCTACACCTTTCTAACTATTCCCAGTGGAGTGGGAATACTCCTTGCTCCTTATTGTCATTTCCACGTTCGTTTTCTACCACCATTAATCATCATCCTCTCCTCATTTGAGTTTCACTCTATCTAAATTTATCATCCAATCTGGACTAGTGGGTATCATCTACCTATTTCCAAGATATTTCCCCCTCATTCCCAATGAGTTCAATGTCAGATTCTATGTGTTCCTCTCCACTCCATCTCCTGCACTCATATATGTTGATGTTTCCCCAAATACTCTAACTTCCTAGCTCTTCAGTTACCATGAACTATTCTTCTACTTTACTTCATCTATACATAGTGATAGTCTTCTATTTGATCTTGCCATCACCTACAGATATTTTTCTCCTACATTTAAGAACTCTCAAATGCCTGATCTAATAATACTCTTTTAAAATCCATTCTTCATGCTCACTGTGACCACCAGTCTCTTAAGCCTTCACCATTTTCTCAAGCATCTGGCTATACTTTCTTCCTTTCTTAATCTCAACCTTGTAAACCTTTTAAGCCAGATGAACTTTATATAATTTTCTACTCTTGAACCCCTCATTCTCTTGTCCTCCCATGCTTTACCAAACTCCATCCCTGGATTACCCCTACTATCTACCTTCTTTGATCTTACTCTTGTGTGCTAATGGAATTAGAGGAAGTCACAAAACTGTGCTGACTGGGTCCACTACAAATTTATATTATCTAATCTTTAACTAGGCCCTCATTGTAGCATGACAATCCTTCTGCTCCTTCCTAATTGATTCCCTATCCTACTCACCACAGTGGCTGTTCCCCATTTTTTCTCTTCTCAAGCTTAAGTGACTTGTCCAGCACCACACAGCTAACAAGTATTTGAAGCCATATTTGAACTCAGGTCTTCTAGATTAGATTAAGTGATGATCATTAGATCATATCTCTAGTGCTGTAAGGGACCTTTGAGCCCATCTAATCCAACCCCCTTTTTTTTCAGATGAAGAAACTGAGGCACCAGGAGGTTAAGCAACTTACCTAAAGTCACATAAGTTGTAAGTGTCAGGGTCTCACTGGGCCCTGGAATCTTCTGAGTTCCAGGGTTTGATACAGTCCTTCAGCACAATGCTATTTGTAAAAGCAACATCTGGAGAAAGTAACCATATACAGGAAATTCTTCTTCTATTTGGACTTTGTGTAGGAAATTCCGTATGATAACAGAGGAAACTTTTGGGGAGCATGTCTTCCTACTCTATGCTTTATTAATGTTGATAAGTAGACAATCACTGACCAAGGTTATTATTGTTTTATGAGATGGTTGGTTTCTAATTTTCTGTCATTCTTTTGCATAATAAAATGAGTCTGAACTCTACACCTTTTCTGCCTTTGGTTGCTGTCTCTCCACTTGTGAAAAAGATCAAGTCTTTGCTAGTTGAGATGGTTTCTGAGCTCTCTTGACCTCATAGTTATAGTAATTGTTTTACATTGTTTAAATTTTTTTAAGAAATGGCAATCATGGGGCAACTAGGTGGTGCAGTGGATAGAGCACTGGCCCTGAAGTCAGGAGGACCTTAGTTCAAATCTGGCCTCAGACCAAACACTTGACACTTACTATTTGTGTGACCCTGGACAAGTCACTTAACCCCAATTGCCTAAAAAACAAAAACAAAACAAAACAAAAAAAGAAATGGCAATCATCAGAGTCAGTCTTTACTTTTATCTACATCTCACTTTTCAGAGTCACTAGCTTGTCTGAATGGACCTTTTATAATTATGTATAGTGCCTTCTTGTCTTTATCTTTCTAATTTGGGATGGATTTTGACCTTTGTTCTAAATAGTAGATGACTTGACTATACATAGACACAGAAATAACTCTCAGAATGGTAACCAGTTGTCTCTTCAGATATATTAAATTTCATTTGTTAATGCTGTTTGATTCTTACCGTGTCCAGTTCGCTTCTCATCCTCTTTTTGAAGAAAGTTCATTCATTATATACTGACAAAAGGCTTCTATAAATCTTTGGTCTCTTTCATTTCTTAATCCAAAACCATTATTTCCAACATTTTTTGCATCATCTCCTTTGCCCACCTTTGCACCAAAGTCTCTGAGCATAGGAGTATATGATGGATTATAGGATTTTGTAAAATTCTTCATAGATTTTCACCACTCTTTCATTGTTTACAGCAAATATTGGCATATTTTCATGATTGTCTATTTGCTTAAGAAGTACAATATGAAATGTCCAAAAAACCCATCAAGATATGCTTCCTATGACCTTGGAGCACATAATAAGACCAACTCTCTTATTTGCCTCTCTGAGGACATCCTGTGAGCCACTCTTCCATCTATCTTTATGTCTTCTGTATACCTAGAATGTCAATATAAATGTAGTTTATTTCCTATAATAACGTATCAACCTGGTCATTGGACAGTGGTTTCAAATTCAGGGTCAACAAATTAATGTTTGCAGATAGTCTAAAATCTGTGTAATCCTTAGTACTCTCTACTCCCTTTTCTGCAAAAGCAGAAGGAGTCTGCACAGCACAGAGGGACATTCTATGCCTTTATCTCTTTCGTGGGACATTATGACCAAAGAATTCATCACCTAACGGCTAATCTCTTGGTGACAAACCTCTCTGTATTTAGCTAGGCTGTTCCTTGGACAAAAAACAGTCTGTTCTCAGAACTGTAGTTAAAGCTTTTTAATGGAACCTGACAGAGCTTTTACTCCACTGGCATTAGCCCTTGGGAACCCAGGGTCACCTCCATGATACTATGATGTATGGAACAAGATGAAATTTCATAAATCTCAGAAGATGAATAGGAATAAAAGTAAAGTCCTTTGCTTGAGTTAAAAAGTTTGCTATACAAATACAGCTTGGGGGAGACACGACTAGAAAGCAGTCATATGAAAATCATCTAGGGGTGCTAGTGGACCACAAGTTGAAGATGAGTGTGCAATGTTGTGTTAATCAAGAAAATTAATGTGATCTTACTTCAGTGCCTTAAAAATACCTGTGATTTCATCATATTTCATCCTTTGGCTAATGCAGATCATCGCCCCTTACTAGATAATTTCAGTAGTTGTGCCCTTTCTGCCAAAAGATACAGCCTAGTTCATGACCAGATATGAGACGTAGGGCGATACAACAGAAAGGATGTTGTCTTTGGAGCCAGAGGGCCTGAATTTACTGCCACCTAATTCCTGTGTGACTTTGGACAAATCACTTCAACCTCTGTGCACCTCAGTTTCCTCAATTGTAAAATGAAGGGAGTAGGCTAGATGACCTGAAAGATCTTTTCTATTTTTAAATATATGAGCCTAGTTAGCTAAACCTATTCTTAAACTCAAAGCCTTTCCAACTTGATAAGAACTGTGGGAGTCTAAACTCAGCTAGCATAGACTTTGAAAGTCCAACATCACCTTTAAGCCAAGGCATTGGAATAGGACTTCAGCAGAGGAATGCACTTTTAGAATTCATAATGTCCAGATTAAGGGAAGTGATATTCCTGGTGTTCTGTGGGTAAATCCATATCTAGACTATTCCATCCAGTTCTAGGTACCATATATTTTGGAAGGGGAATTGACAAGGGGATTGAGAGAAGTGATATTCCTGTTCTGTAGGTAAATTCGTATTTGGACTACTCCATTTAGTTCTAGGGGCCACATTTTTGAAGGAGAATTGACCAGTTTGACTGCATTCCTATCTTATAAAGGTTATTTGAAAAAATTGTGTATGGTCAGCGTGTGTACGTGTATGTGTGTGTGTGTGTGTGTGTAAGAAAGAGAGGGAAGAGGATAAGACACATATCTGCCTTCATATATTTGAAGGGTTGTTATGTTGGGGAGGGGTTAGATTTTTTGTGCTTAGCCGTAGATATTACAACTAAGACCACTAGGTGAAAACTTTAGGGAGGAAGACTTAAGTTTCACATAAGGCGAAACTTCCTGAATCATTAGAGCTGTTCAAAAATAGAATGGGCTGCTTTTTAGCAGAAGTGAGTTCCCAGTCACAGGGATTCTTTGGATGGAGGCTGGATGACCACTTCTTGTGGATGTTATAGAAAATATTCAGGTTTTGGAAAGGGTCTGGGCTAGACTTTTGAAATGCCCTCCTGCTTCCATCAGGGAAGCTCTCCAGGAGGGCACACATATAGCAAGTGTCAGAAGTAAGATCTGAACCCAGGTCTTCTGACTCTAGAGCCAATGCTCTTTTCGCTGTACTACCCCCTTTAAGATGTTAATCCATCAATCTAGTCAATATGTGCTAGGCTTTGTGAATAAGACAATAGCTGTGTTAGGCCCTAGGATAAGTGAGTTGTTCATCATTTTTTCAGTTGTGTCTGACTTATGACTCCATTTAGGGTTTTCTTGGAAAAGGTACTGGAATGCTCTGCCCTTTCCTTTTTCATCTCATTTTACAGATGGAGAAACTGAGGCAAACAGGGTTAAGTGACTTGCCCAGGGTCACACAGCTAATAAGTATCTGAGGCTAGACTTGAACTTAAGAAGATGAGTCTTCTTGATTCTAGGCCTTGCACTCTATCCATTGTACCACCTAGCTGCCCAGGATAGATGAGTAGCTGCTTATAAAAGTAAAAGCAGAGAAAGAGGAAGGAGAAAGGGAAAAAACCAAGGCAAACAAATGAAGAGGAAAGGAGGTAAGAGAAACAAGGAAGCATTGAGGAGAGAAAAAGGTATATGTAATAGGGAAACTTAGAGAGTCACAAAGCTGCCTATGTGGGCTCCAGATATTCTATAGATTATAGAATATAAAGAAAATAAGGTCTCTGCCCTTTATAAGCCAATATCACAAATAAACAAGTATTAGTTTATAATATGTGGTCCACATTTTCTTTTTCCAGGTGTTCAGTGCTCTGCAGAATCAATTTATCTTGCAACTTGATACCACATTGGCATGAAATTTTGCCTGTCTTCCAGAGAACATGGTGACCTTTATAATTTAGTTTTCTGTTTCTCTGTGAATCACTAGATAATGTAGTACCTAGATAGCAGAGTTTAGCGACAGCTTACATCATTCTGTTGTCAAGGAAAATACTGGACTAGAATCCATGGGAGCAAAAAACTAGACACCAGATGGATGCTACTCAACTGGGGAATGGCTAAAGAAATTTTGGTAGATGATTGTAATGGAATATTATTGTATATAAACAACAAATGTGAAGAACTCAGTGAAAAATGGCAAGACTAGTATGAACCAATGCCTGTAAAGGAAGCAGAACCAAAAAAACAGTACACACAGTTATTAAAATGATGTAAAAAAACTCAACAGTAAAAGGCAGTTGAACTCAGATTAATTCTAATAAAGCGTCTTGGTTCCGGAGAACAGAGGATGCAACAAATAAACATCCTTCCTCTTGCTAGAGGAGTAGGGGACCATGGTTACAGAGTGTTGTGTATGTTGTCACACATAACCAGGTATTCAGACCAATTTCCTTGTTGGCAGGGAACGGAGATGAGATCAGGCTGTATGACTTCTGGAGGTTGTATTTCCTATAGATGATTTAAGTTCCTCCCATCTGGAGGGGATGGATTGTGAATGCTTGGGAAGCAGAGTCTAAATGCGGGAAAATTTGGGTAAAAATTATTTTTTTTTAATACCAGAAAGAGAGCAAATATAGCAGCGGTGGCACAGTGGTAGATGAATAGAGAAAGAGAGGAAGGAAGAGGGAAGAGAGAGAGAGATGCTCCAGAAGGTCCAGCAGGAGTTTGGTTATGGGAGAATGAAACTGTTGAGGCAAACCGAATTTGCTCCCAGTTTGTCACCTCAATCTATTCAAACACCATGGAAGATAAGAGGGGATGTGGCTGGAAAGGACTGAAATGGAGATATGAGGAAAGCTAGTGAAGTACTTTAACTCTTGTTCAGCTTCCCTGCTCTACCTTAAGTTGGCAGATATTTATTTACTCCAAGATTTTTATGCTTTGAAAGTTGTTCATAATTTCTCATTTGCATGGCACTTAAGATCTGTATTACTATTGACATGAAATTATGACTACTCATAATGTCTGTATGATTTATATCTGTTCTTAATTTTAAACAGGGAGGCTACAATGAAGAGAACCAGTGAATGACTTATAGTATTGATAAAGGGTAGGGGCAAAGGTGTTTGGATTGGCTGGGATGATAGGGGACAGATTCTTCCCACAACCTGGTGGAGACTTGAGCCATATGAATGGTATCATTTATGGGTCTTGATTATTTATTAATAACTCATAAGCTCAGTAATAGTTGAATAGATTATAACATGACTTAGGCAATGAGTAAACAAACTCAGGTGGCATAAGCAATCAAATAATCTCCCCCCCCCCACCCCCCCCCAAGTAGTCTCAGGCAAGTTCACCTTCCTCACTGACCCTTTTCTCTTGAATTGATCTGTCATTGGTGAGGGGCAGAGTGGAGGTAGCTTTTAAGAGAAATTCATTCGCCCGCAGCCAGTTAAGGGAGGAGCTGGGAAAGAGTGAGCATGTCTACATTCCAAATGTCCCAGCCATAACAGAGAGGGAGTAGTTCTTTACCTGTGTAGCCCACCTTGCCCAACACCACCACCTACTGGTTACATGTACATGGGTTGCTTTTTTCAATTGGTTTTGATAATTATTTTTTGTTTTGTTTCATTACAAGGAAGGTTTTGATTGGTGTGTATGGGAGTATATTTGAAAATCACTCATGTAAAAAACCCTACAAAGTTATACACTTAAAAAGGCAAAGAAAGAGTTGTTGTTTTTTTTTTTTTAATTGGCTTATATACAGGCAGCTAGGTGATGGATTGGATAGAATGCCAGGCCTGAAGTCAGGAAGATTCATCTTCCTGAGTTCAAATCTGGCCTCAGATACTTATTAGCTGTCTGACCCTGGGCAAGTCATTTCACCCTATTTGCCTCAGTTCCTCATCTGTAAAATGAGCTGGAGAAGGAAATGGCAAACCACTCCAGTATCTTTGCCAGGAAAACCCCAAAAGGGGTCACAAAAAGTCATATATGACTGAAAAATGACTCAACAAATAACATGTTCTTTACCAATCAAGACTGGTATATTATCTCAATGTTTATTCTTAGTCTGGAGTACTGCACTGACTTTACAAAGTTTCCCATAATTATTTGCAAGTTTTTATGTATATATGTTTTATATATGTAGTCATTAACTTGAAGTGTATTTTGGATTACTTTTTAAAAATAATATTTTACATTCCCCCATTTACCTATGAAAACAATTTAAACATTCATTTAAAAATTATTTTATTTTTAATTTATGGAATAAAACAAGCATTTCCATAACATAGTATAATTTTAAAAAAGATGATTGCACATGAAACTGTAAATCTGCTATGTACAACTTGCTATTCCTTTTAAACATACAACAAAGTTATGTAAACTTTTCCCCTTTTTTTCTTCCTTCCCCCACCCCCACCCTAAGAGATGGCCACCATTAGACACAAATAGGCATATATATACATATGTAAAATTATTCTAGGCATACTTCTATTTATTAGTTCTTTCTCTGGATGCAGATAACATCTTTTTTCATATATCCTTTATAGTTAATTTGGGTATTTATAATAGTCAAAATAACTTATTCACTTAAAGTTGTTCTTAAAACAGTATTGCTGTTACTGTATATGATGTTCTTTTGGCTCTGATCATTTTGCTCTTCATTATTTTGTGCAAGTGTTTCCATGTTTTTCTAAGATCACTGAGCTCATCATTTCTTATAGCACAGTAGTATTCCATCACAATCATACAAACAACTTGTTCAGCCATTTCCTAATTGATGGAAACCCTGAAGTTTCCAGTTCTTTGCCACCACAAAGAGAGCTGATACGAACATTTTAGAACATTTAAGCTCTTTTCCTTTTTCCCTAATCATTTTTGGAAATAGACCTAGTAGTGGTATTGCTGGGTCACAGGGTATAGGTAGTTTAATAACACTTTAACATTCATTAAAAAAAATTGAGTTCCAAATTCTCTCCCTCCCTCTCCAACTCCCTTCTTGAGATGGCAAGCAATTTGATATAAATTATACATGTGCAATCATGCAAAACGTATTTTTCTATTAGTCATGTTGTAAAAGAAAACACAGGCCAAAAAAAAAACTGAAAAAAGTGAAATATAGGATACTTCAATCTGCATTCAAACTCCATCAGTTCTTTCTCTGGAGGCAGATAGTATTTTTCGTTATAAGTCCCTCATAATTGTCTTAGATCATTGTATTGCTGAGAATAGCTAAGTCATTCACAGTTGATCATTGTACAATATTGCTGTTACTGTGTACTATAGATACTGTAGTAGTTTGCTATAGTTTGCTGTATTGTACATGTTCTGGTAACTTTGCATCAGTTCATGTAAGTCTTTCTAGGTTTTTCTGAAGTCATCCTGATTGTCATTTCTTACAACACAATAATATCCCATTACAATTATATACTTCAACTTGTTCAGTCCCTCCTCAATTGATGGGCATCCCTGCAATTTCCAACTCTTTGCCACTATAAAAAGAGCTGCTATAAATATCTTTGTGCAAATAGTTCCTTTTCTTTTTTCTTTTTTATCTTTTTGAGATACAGGCCCAGTAGTGGTATTGCTTGGTCAAATTGTAAAAAAAAAATGCAAAAAAGAATTGCACACATTTATAGCCCTTTGGGTATAGTTCCAAATTGATCGCCAGAATGGTTGGATCAGTTCACAACTCCACCAACAGTGTATTAGTGTCCCAATTTTCTCACATCCCCTCCAAAATTTATCATTTTCCTTTTCTGTCATATTAGCCAATCTGATAGGTGTGAGGTGGTACCTCAGAATTGTTTTTAATTTGTATTTCTCTAAACAGTAGTGATTTAGAGGGGTTTATGGAGTGTTCAAGGAGGACTAGCACCTCTGGTCTGAGGGCTTGCTGAATCCTTTTCAGGGATGTTCATTCACCTTTGTTGTCAACTCTCATCTATGGCTTTAAGAAGCTTCCACATCCCAGTAAACTATCTCAGCAGATGGGCTAAACCAGGTTAAGGGTAACCAATCAGCCACAAACCCATGAGTGAGTTAGGGGGATGTCTACCCCAAGCACGTGAAGACTTTCCCTAGCAGAATGCACAGATGAGAACAATTCATTCCAATGGCCATGAAGGCAGCTAAAGCAGGTGTTGTGGAGTGCTTAGAGCTTGGTCAGACATCGAAGACACCAAGGTCATCCACTACATCCCTGGCTATTGACAGTCATCTTAACTTTTATCTTGCCACTGGACTTCAATGACTCTAGAAGAGAGACTCAGGCTGACAACTTTGTGCAACTCTGCCTCACTTAAATTCAATTCTCCCATAAGTCATGACATCATCATGCATTGGCCCTCTTCAAAAACAAAAGACAAACAACAATGACTTAGAGCATTTTTATATGACTCTTGATAGCTTTGACTTCATCTGAAAAGTACCTGTTCATATTCTTTGATATCAATCAAAATTCCTTTGCTATCTTTAATATCAATTGGGGGAATGACTTGTATTCTTATAAATTTGACTTAATTCTCTATATATTTGAGAAATGAGGTCTTTATCAGAGACATTTGCTGTAAAAAATTCCTCCCCCCATCCTGACTTCTGCTTTCCTTATAATCTTGGCTACATTGGTTTTGTTAAATATTTTAAAATTTAATATAATCAAAATCATACATTTTACATCTTGTAATACTCTCTATTTCTTGTTTGGTCATAAATTCTTCCCTTATCCATAAATCTGACAGGTATTCCATGCTGCCCTATTCTGTTTATGGTATCACCCTTTATGACTAAATTATGTACCCATTTTGATCTTATCTTGCTTTACGGTGTGAGATGTTGGTCTATAACTAGTTTCTGCCAAGCTGTTTTCCAGTTTATTCAGCAGTTTTCGTCGAATAGTGAGTTCTTGTCCCAAAAGCTTGGATCTTTGAGTTTATCAAACACTAGATTGCTATGGTCATTTACTACCCTGTATTGTGTACCTAACCTATTCCACTGATTGGATTAATTTCTCAAGGACTTTTGCCCAGTGCTTTTAGGCTATTCAGCTGAGTTTCTCAGAAACCTGGAGTTACACAGGCCTTTTGTATAATTGAATAGGAATTGATACTGTGTTTGTTTGTAAATGATTTCCTTTGTTTCATAAGCTACAAAGGATCATTAGTAGATTCCCTTATCTTTGAGTTTGGAAACAAAGCTGTGCAATATTAAACCCTTCTGGTGCCTTGAAAACTTTAAATATTGTGGATAGCCAGTGCTGGAAATTTGTCCTCAAATTATATAAAGCTTTATCTCTTATAAGCTACTATTCTATCTTTAATATGTTATTTTAAAAAGTTATTATATCTGATAATGTCTAACAACAATAATCAAATAAACATATAAAACAATCAATAAAATCTTATATGAACTCCTTAAGTACCACAGAGCTGGATGGAAATTGAGAGGCCATATAGTTGAAATTCTCTACCCTCTACCTCCTCATTTTACATACCTGAAAAAGAACCTTTAGTGCAGGGACAGGGAACTTGCGACCTCAAGGCCACATGTAGCCTTCCAGGTCCTCAAGTGCGGCCCTTTGACTGAATCCAAACTTCACAGAACAAATTCCCTTAGTAAAAGGATCTGTTCTGTAAAACTCGGACTCAGTCAAAACGCTGCACCCGAGGACCTAGAAGGGCACATGTAGCCTTGAGGCCACAGGTTCCCCACCCCTGCCCTAGTGCAACAAGTGGTCAGCAAGCATGTGTTTGAAGAGCTCCAGTAAAGGAGAATCTCCTTTTCTCTCTCTTCCTGCCTCCCTCTCTTGTTTATTACCTTCCTCTGTTCCTCTTTTCTTCCCTCCCTCCCTTTCAGTACTGTGGATAGCCAGTGCGGGAAATTTGTCCCTAAACTGTTCTCTTATAAGCTACTATCCTATCTCTAATATGTTATTTTAAAAAAATTACATCAGATAATATCCAACAAAAATAATCATATAAACATATAAAATAAGCAATATTCCTCCCTCCCTCCCATTTTGGTTCTGTTGGTTTTGTTCTACATTACCTTGTACAGGTCTTTCCATATTTCCCAGTACCTTTCATATTTATTGTTGCTTATGGCACCATAATATTCCTTTACATTAATATCCTGTACCAACACTTCAAATAGACAATGCATGGAGTCTAAAATGGAACAGGAAAGGAAGATCGAGCTGTATTAACTTTGGGAAACTGCAAAGTTATTTTAATGACTCCAATCTTCCTCCTGAAACAAAGGTCCCTCCCTTAAATACTAATATTCTTCTGGTGATGTAGTATGGCCAAGCATCATGGAACACCATCAAACGATGAACTGCAGTTGGAGGAACACCTAAAGTATAATTAATGGAGAGCTGCATGTCGAGCATAAACAGGCTGCAAGACATTACAAACAAGGATGTTACCCAACATATATGACTGAAAGAGATGGCCTGGTCACATGACGAGGATGGAAGATAATGGATGAATACGGAGTGGAGTGCTCTATTGCTGTGCTCGTGATGGCTGTGTAACTCTGGGCAAGTCACCTAACCAATCACTGCCTCTCTCTGATTATGAGTTACAGAGCAGCTGCTGATCTGCACTGATTGAGGGGATGCCTCGTCAAGAATTCCCTCCATCTATGAAATCATAGATCTGGGCAAAATAAATAAATAAACAAACCAAAGTGACAGTTGGTGGAAATGGAAACTTAAAGTTTGACTTGCACTTACCTAATAGGGAATTTTAGCATCTTTTTAATGTGTTTATTAAATATAAATATTTTCCTCGCCTTCAAAAACTGTCTATTTATATGTCCTTTGACTATTTCTCCATTGGGAAGTATTTATTAGTTTTATAAATCTATGCCAGATTTCAGGCTTTTTTTCTGGTTTATTTACTATAAATATTCATTCCCAAGAGGTGTGTAGCACAGTGAATTCCTGGGCCTGGAGTGAGGAATACATGAATCCTACTTTTGAAATTTGCTGTGTTACCCCAGGCTCTTTGTGCTCCAAGCAACTCCTTAAGATATTACTAGTGAATAATTAGAGACAAGTTGAGATCTGCATTAGTGCAGTTCCCACACTTAGCGTTCTCTCACTGGTGAAATTCCTTCATACATAAACTTATTTTATTTTACAAGTACTTTTTTCTATGTAGTAGAGATTTGCTATTTCATGTACAATTCTCTCCTGTTCTACAATTTAGATGGAAACGCTTGTTTTAATTAATGTTTTTAAAGTTCAGAATTTTTTTAAAAAATACTGCTTTTTTCACCTGTAGAATCCATTGAGTTTTTTTCATTTGTTTGATTGATAAAATGTTTTGTCTAGAAGTGAGACAAATATACTATCCTTATCTTTTCCATTTTAAATTATTAAAAAATTAGATCACTAATATAGTATTTATTATGAAGAATGAATCCAAACCAATTTATCCAATTTCCTTAAAATTTTTATTAAATAATTCTGATCCCTAGTGTTTTGTAGACCTTGGTTTGCCAAACATTAACCTCGTATGTGTATGTATCTAATAGATATAGTTTAGTTTTTGACTTCTCTAATTTTCAATTTTCCCCCCAGTAATAATTTTTATTGCTTTATAGTAGGGCAAGCATCCCTTCATCAGTTCCTGTTTTAAAAATTATTTTTCTTGCTATTCTTGGTAATCAAATTTTCTTTATAAATTTTGTTATATCCAATTCTATGAATTAACCTATTGATATCTTGACTGGTGTGCATTAAATATATAAATAAGTTTGGGGAATATATTTTTATTATATTTCCTCAACCTCACTATGAGCAGATGATTGCCTGTTTGGTTCTTATTTTGTTTTCGTTATTATCATTTTGAAATTGTCTTTTATATGTTTCTTGATAATTTAATTCTCAAATATTTGATGCATTTTGTCATTGTGTTAAAGGGTATTTTTTGATATATATTTCCCTCAATTCTCCTTGCTATATAGAAATGCCAGTTATTTTAGTGAGTTGATTCTATTCCCTGCTACTTTGACAGTCATTTATTACCTCGATATATTGTTGTTGTTGTTGACTTGACTTGGATTTTCTAGATTTGCAGTTGAACTATTTATACATATAGATATTTTGGCTGTTCTGCCAGTGTTCTTAACTTTTATTGCTTTTTCATGCCCATCTTATTATTCTTGCTAGAACGTCTAAGGCTCTGTCAAATGGGAGTGGCAAAAATGACAATTCTATTTTACATCTATTTGGGACAATAACAATATACAAGTATTTAGTACTTGAAAGTGTGCAAAGCAGTTTATATATTTGATCTAATTTGAGCCTCAGAATAACACTGTGAGATACATGGCAATGCTTTCTCCTTTGTATATGACATTAGGTCACTGTTTTGACTTTAAAAATCACATTTAGGAAAGATTAATCTATTTTTATATGATAAAATGTTTCTAAATATAAAGGAATATTATATTTTGTCAAAAGCTTTCCCTACTCAGCTGATATAATAAGGTCTGTATTTTTTCTCTTATTGATATTATTTATTGTATTGATTATATTCCTGGTTATATTAACTATCCTACTTGGTCATTCTGGATAGTTTTTTATATCTACTATTTGCTGTATTTTATTGGAAAGTATTTTATTAAATATATTTGCATCAATGCTCATTAATGATAACTAGCCTATAAATTTCTTTTAATTTTACCTTTGTCAAGTTTAGGGATCAATATTGTAGTTGCTTCATTATTGGAATTGGGTAGCCTCATCTTTTAAATAGACTATAGTTATCCCTTCCACATCGCCACTTTCCCCATTGCGGTTTTGATATATCATGGGTCAACATAAGAAATTAAATGGAAATTTTTTGGGAGTTTTGCACACAAAGGTCAGAAGACAACACAGAGCCTATAATCAATTACTTAACCCAAATTTTACAATAAGGTTCTGTAAAGTACCCCATAAAAGAAAAAGAAAAAATTCAGACTTCTTCTCTGGCACTTTACTACAGAGTCAAAAAATTTTACTTGGATTTTCCAGATCATGGGGGTACTGTGTCCCTACTCCCTGTGATGTGAAAGGGATTACTATATATGATATCAGCATTATTTGTTCTTTAAACATTTAATAGAATTCACTTTTGAATCTATGCATAGTGTCTTTTGCAAGACAGCTCTTTAATGACACGTCTGACTGATTAGTCTACGTAGGTTATATTTTGTTTTGTTAATTTTGGAATTCTGTATTTTTCTGAAGTAATCTTTCATTTCTTTTAGATGTTTAAATCTATAAGGATAGAGTTGTCTGTAATAATTTCTGATAAAAACATATACTAAATAAAATTGTCTGTTATCTCATTCTCATCTTTTGATGGAATTCATATAGAAAGTGCCCCAGGACAAATCTCTATTCTGCTATTATTTTATGTTTAATGTTCTTCAGACTATTGCACAAGTAGATAAAACATCTGCCTTTTGTAATTGAACAATAGTATTGGAACATAAGCTCAGCTTCTGTAGATGTATTGAAAAGCACTTACTGAAATGGATATGTGATCTCATGGATTCAGAAATTTCTCCCAATAATTTAGATCGCAACACATCCATGCCTATCCAACCTGTGTGATTCTTATCTATGTCTTCACCTAAATTTGTCACTCTAACCAATGTGTTGATATTGTTGGGGTAGTAGTAGAAAATTCTGTGTATCTGACTGTCAGCCCTCATTCTTGCTACGTGACCAGCCTGTCTCCTCTTCCTATTGTAAAATTCTTTGATGATGCCTTTTATTTCCATTTTTTGGAGTTCTTTGTTGGTTATATGTTGCAGTCTGCTTATACCCACTACATGCCTCTTCTTTGCCTCCTGTGATTCTCAGTTTTAATTCTTCAGGGGCAATTGCATCCCATGCCTTTTTTGCCATATAGCTACACCAGTAGAATGTTAGTATCAAAAAGATGGACTTTTGCTTTTGTGGGAAAGCTTGAGTTTAGTAAAATAGTTTTCCAATTCCCTGAAGGCAATTCAGCACATTCTACTTCTTCTCTTTAACAGTGAACCCAATTCACTGTAAACCTGTGTTGTCTGTGATAGATATACATATTTATAGACAAATTCTAAAGCATGTCCCACCAAATGCATATCAAAAACTAGGCTATAGCCATTCTTCATCCACTTGTTCTTTCTTGTGTGGTTGTATGAACCAAACTTCTTTCTAGGATATTATGCAATATTCTAGGATTTGATGCAATTGGCACAATGCCATCCACATACAGGATCATCTAGAGGATTTCATCATCCTTACCTTCAACATCTCAGACCTTGTTAATACAGAAAAGAGAGAAAATTAATAATTACTATATGCTTATTCTCCCATCTATACAAAATCATTATGAGTAATTTTTCTGTACATGAATTGAAAAATTATCCCTCAATTGGGTTTTAGTAGGGAACAAGAAGACTTTTGCAAATAATATTTAACAATGGATCATATCACGATTATGTGAAAGATGTGGAGAAGATAAGATCCCATTGGACTTATTTATTGCAGGGGTGGGAAACCTGTGGCCTCAAGGCTACATGTGGCCTTTTAGGTGGTTGGGTGTGGCCTTTTGACCCGAGTCCAAGTTTTACAAAATCCTATGAAATTCGGATTCAGTCAAAGGGTCACACTTGAGGACCTGAAGGTCCACATGTGGCCTCAAGGCCACAGGTTCCCCACCCCTGGTTTATTGATTGTGGAAAACCTTTTGATTCAGTAGAACAAAATGCCTTCTCTTAGGCTCTTTTACAAATACGAGTCTCCCATCCCCATATCAAAACTATTCAAGATTCTTTGGAAGATTTAACAACAGAAATCCAATTCAATGATCCTTTGATAATAAACATCAAGCCAGGTATAAGACAAATAGCCGTATACTTCTCAAAGGGATCACTATCATGGTGGAAGAGACCTCCCACAGGGACCTTCTCACTGAAGTTGATATTGAACAAGTGAATGAAATGATTGCTTTTTTATAATTGAAAAGAAGTACTAGAATGTAAGCTTATCTTCTGAAAGCTCACTGAAAATATCATTGAGAAAGCTCCAGAAGAGGACAGGATGATGGGGATAATGTGCATGGTAGCCTATTCTCACATGGTTTCGATTTCTTTTGCTAATTCTCTGTATTTTGAATGTTTTTCATTCCATGTGGTTTAGAGATTATGAGTATGCTGACAGCTATTAAAATGTTTTTTCTCACTTACAAAAATATGTCTAGCAGATCTTTTTATTGTGGCAAAGAACTGGAAACTGAGAAGGTACCCATTGCCTGGGAGATGAATGAACACTTTATGGTATATGAATGTGATGGAATACTATTGTGCTGTAAGAAACAAAGAGGATGGTTTTAAAGAAACCTAGGAAGACTTTTATGAACCAATGCAAAGTAAAGTGAGCCAAACCACGAGAACAGCTTATACATTAACAGTAATATTGTAAAGACAAACAACAATGAAAGACTTAAGAACTCTGATCAAAACAATAGCCAACCACAATTACAGAGGATTTATGATGAAACATGCTACCTACCTCCAGAGTTAAGTGATGGACTCCTAGTGGATCGAGACACATATATGTATTCTTGTTGTTGTTCAGTTATTTCTAACTCTTCATTACCCCATGAGCCACACTGTCCGTGGGGTTTTCTTGGCAAAGATATAGGAGTGGTTTGCCATTTCCTTCTCAAGTAGATTAAGGCAAACAGAAGTTTAATGATTTGCCCAGAGTCACACAGCTAGTAAGTGTCTGAGGCCACATGTGAACTCAGGTCTTCCTGACTCCAGGCCTAGTGCTCTATCCAATGAACTACCTACCTGCTTCTATATATGCACATGTAAATGTATATGTGTATGTACATGTATGTATACATAGACATACACACATCCCTATATCTTCTATATATACATATATACACACATGTGATGAAACATGTTACCCATTCCTAGAAAGAAGTAGGTGATGGACTCCAAGCACAGACTGAGGAATATACACATATATACCCACATACATACATATGCATATACACACAGACACACAGACACAGACACACACACACACACACACATATACATACATACACGTATATATATATCCAATGCAGGAATTTATTTTGCCTGACTGTACATGTTTGTAATGGGTTTTGATTTTTTTTCTTTATTAGGGAGATGGAGGTGGGAGGCATGTGGACCTCAAAATAAAATAAAACTGAAGTTTTAAAACAAGAGTAAAGTAAGCAGAACAAGGAGAATAAAATACACATCAACTAAATGGTATAAATGAAAAAGAGCAATAAAAGAACACTGACGGCTCTATAATAATTTTTAAAATTTTGTGCTTAAATTATTATGGATCAATGTTATGACTGAACAATTATGGGCAACAGTTTTAATCTGTGATAATACTTTGATTCCAGTAGTTTGTTCTCAAGGATACTTTGGGCTATTATCATCATCATCATCATCACCATTATCATGTTCTCATCCTTTTTAATGAAGTTTATATAGAAACAGTCCTGAAAGAAATTTCATGGAAAACTGAAGAATGACATTATATCCAGGAGACTGTAGGCAATACTAGTCTGTGATAGTGTGTCTAGTTCCAGTATAGTTTATTGTTTGCATTCTCTAGGATATTTTGAGATCTATGTTTGAAGGATGAAGGATTGTTATCTGTCAGTTCATGAAAGTTATTGTGCTTCTGATATACAATTCGAGCTACTTTGGAATGTTTTGCTAGGTATTTGGTAGGTGTAAAATTTTTATAGCCTGCAATGATGGGTTAACCATTTTCTCTTTCCATAATGTTAGGTTAATCACTAAGTCCCTGCTTCTTAAATATAATGCTCTTATAATTTCTTGTGGCAATGACTGCATCTTGACCTATCATCATAGGAAATTAAAAAGAATAAACCCAAATCATAAAAATGAAAAAGACCATGAGGACAAAAGAAATCAAGAAAATTATAGCATCGTAGATTTGGGATTAGAAGATACTTCAATGGTCATCTAATCTAACACAATCATTTTTTAAATTAGGAAACCAAGATTCATAGAGGTTAAGTAACTCACCCAATGTCACATAGATTATAATTACAATAAACAATCTATAACCTGCTGGTGGGACTCCCAAACAAACCCACACAACAGTCATTTGTTTGATGTTTCTTTGTCAACATACTATTGGTTGAATTCATGAAGCTGTTGTCAGCTATGGAAGGTCTTTTGTTTTTTTCTTGGATCTTAGTTATTTCATAGGCTCTATCCAGAAGTAAACATCACATTTAGTTAAAATTCAACAAATTCAATGACATTTGCCTATAATTGGCCTTATTGTTCTTTCAAAAACGTCTATCATTCCAAAGCATTTCTATAGGTTTTTGATCTGTTTATCATATGCCCTAAAAGTGTATAAATTGTCTTGTTTTTAGGTGAGGAAATGTTAACCTTATAGCTATATTAGGGTGATAAGCCCTGTGATTTGTTAATATTGCATAGATTCAATCAACCAATTGATGAATAAACATTTATTAAGCTCTTATTATGTGCCAGGCACCATGCTAAGTGATGGGCATACAAAAAAAGACAAAAGACAGTCCCTGAGCTCAGGGAGCTTACAATCTAATAGGGGAGAAAAAGCATGCAAACAAATATACACAAAGCAAACTACATAAAGGAAAACTAGGAAATAATTAAAAGAAGGAAAGCACTGGAATTAAGTGTTTCCTATAGAATGTGGTATTTTAGTTGGGACTTAAAGGAAGCCAGGGAGGTCAGCAGTCTGAGAAGAGAGGGAGAACATTCAGGCCTGGAGGACAGCCAGAGAAAATACCCTAAGCAAGAGATGGAGTGTCTTGTTTTTGGAACAGCCAGGAGGCCAGTGTTACTAGATCAAAGAGTACTGGCAGGGAATAAGGTGTAAGAAGATTGGACAGATAGGAGTGGGATGAAGGGCTTTGAATGCCAAACAGAGCATTTTGTATTTGTTTCTTGGAGGCAACAGGACATCACTGAAGTTTATTTAGTAGGCTAGTGACACGATCAGACCTGTGTTTTGGGAAAATCATTTTAGTGGCTGAATGGAGGATGGATTGAAGTGGGCAGAGACCTGGAGGGCAGGGAGTCCCACTAGCAGGTTATAGATTGTTTATTGTTATTATTATCTGTGTGACATTGAGTTACTTAACCTCTATGAATCTTGGTTTCCTAATTTAAAAAATGATCGTGTTAGATTAGATGACCATTGAAGTCCCTTCTAATCCCAAGTCTGTGATCTATAATTTTCTTGATTTTTTTTCCTTAGGGTCTTTTTCATTTTTGTGATTTGGGTTAATTCTTTTTAATTTCCTAATTTTTATCAATATTTTTATACTTAAAACCTCAACTCTTAGATTTGTTTATCTTTTAAATTATTCTTTTCTTTAATGATATTAATTTCTGCTCTGGTCTTAGCTATTTCTTTTTACTTTTTTCTGTTGTATACAATTTTGTTCTTTTTTTAGCCTATATATGTAGAGACTCATCTCATTAGTTTTTTCTCTTTCCTTCTTATTGATCCAAACATTTAGTGCGATCAGTTTGCTGCTGAATCTTGCTTTCATTGAACCACATGGATTCTTGACATATAACAATGTATTATCATGATCTTTGATGCAAGTCATCTGTTTTTCTAATTTCCCCTTTCATATAGGCATTAAGAAATAATTCTAAAAGTTTTCATATGACCTTATAACTTTTTACTCATTCAATCATTATTTACTAACTCTATTGCATAAATATGGTGTATGATAGCTCTGCTTTTCTATATTCACTTATATTCCATTTTTTATATAGCACACATGGTCAAATTTTATGTAAATTGCACATATGCTTGAAAAGAATGTATGTTTTTCCTTTTTCCATTGAGTTCTCCCCATATGTCTATTAGACCTACTTTGCTTAATTCTTTATTCACCTTTGTTATTTTTTCCTTAGATTTCTCATATTCTGAGGGTGAGATAATTCCTCACCCTCAGAATATTTGAAAGGAAGGCAATGAAATTCCCCTGTATTGTGATTTTTTTATGTTTCACCTTTCAAGTGTGTGAGCTTTCGCTCTCAGTTTAATGGATTATTAGGCACATATATATTTAAAATTGACGTACTCTCATTTTGAATGTACTTGGCAATGTCTTGAATGTCTTTTGTCTAAAGATCAACTTAGCTAAATTTGAGAGGATTATCACTAGGTTGCCAGCAGGGTGATGAAATTTCAGGCCATAGCAACTCTTAAAGACCATGTACTAAATCAAAAAAGGGTTTCAATATACATTGGTAGAGGGCTACCCACTCTGAAGAAATCACAGATCTTTCAAGTTCAAGTATACACTTACTGTAAATATCTTCTTTTAGTTTAACATAATGTCTTTATCTTTCTCTTTTAAACACTTGTTAGTTTGTATTTAACTTTCTGCAAATCATCAGTTCCACTCCCACTTTTCGTGACTTGGTCATACAATATTTAGTTTAAGACCACCTTTTCAGTTTGAATCAATTTGCATCTTTCTAGATTAAGCAGGTTTCCTTTAAACAGAATATTGTTGGGTTCTATTATTTAATCTGATTTTTTCTCCCCTCCTCCCATCATTTTATTGATTTTGAGAATTCAGCCCATTTACAATTAATGTTATGATAGTTAAAATTTGTCTTTTTTATTTTGGGGGATTGTCACTAAATTTATCAGAAAAGAATACAGACCTTTAAAATTCTTATTGCATTTAAGTAAGCTAAATGTAACAAAACCATTCCAAACAAAATTCCTGTCATACTAGTAGATTTCCTTAGCTTGGATTTCCCCTTCATCAAAGTAAGAATCTTTGTCTTGGAATTACCCTGCTTTCCTTCCTTTTCCACTCTTAAATTTCCCTATGTTTATCTGAAACATCCTTATACAACATTCAGTGATATAGGTTGGCTAAATTTGTAGGCTTTCACATTTTGTGGGGAATTGGTTTATTTTGATTTGAGATATGTCACTTCTCTTTTTTTTGGTCAACTTGATCAAACACTTCTTGAAGTACATGTTTCTTTGAAAACTTTTAAAAGTCTAAATGCTTTTTGAATAACCACCTCTTGTCATTTTGTGGGGCAGAAAATTCTGGGGCGAGCTTGTTCATTAATTTTACCCAAATTTTATTTTAGTCTCTCTGGTTGTCACTTAGTTTCCTTGAGAAGTCTTGGGATCTTGAATTATTGTGACTTGGTATGTTATTTCTGTCATCTCGAAGCTTATGGGATTTTTTTCTTATTACAGTATTGAATCTTGGGTTATCAGTCCCATAAATTCTTTCTATTCAGATACTACCATTTGCTTTTATTAATTCTACTAAGTTTTAAAAAATTATTTTCTGAAACAGAATGTTCAGAATTTTTTGTTTTTTTAATTGTTTGGGATCAGCAGTAATCCTGAAGTTGTGGCATCTTGACTTATTCTTCATATTATTCATATTGAATGGTCAAGATTTTTTTAAAAATGTGGTTGGTCTTCATTTTCTCAAATTTTGTTATTCCCACTACAGTAAATTTGGTGTTGGTCATTTTTATTGATTCTGTCACGTTTTCTATTACAAACTCTATATTGGTAATTTTCTTCATTATGTTCTCTACATCCTTTAAAAAATTTTTTTTCAGTGTTAGTTCTGCTATTTTTTTTTTTTGGCTTTCTTTTATTTAGCCTTGTGACTTTCTTCTCAGCATTAATTATTTTAATTCTTCTAAATGTATGGTTTAACTTTTTGACGGGGGTTTCTCAGAATGCCTTGTTATTTCTTTTTCCATCTGGATTCCTTTAGTTATTTTGTAGGCATCAATATTTTCCTTTCCCCTACTTTGTTAATTTTCTATTTTGGTAGGTTTTGATTTCCTTTTGTTAGCTATTTTTCTGCAGCACATTCTCTGCAAGGTGTTGCTGTGATGGCAGCAGCAGTGAACCCAAAGCCCGTCTCCTGTCCAGCCCCTCCCAGGTTTTTAGTACTTTGCTGAGGCTTATCAAAGCTTCAAGAATATCTGTACTGCAGGACATCCGAGGAGTTGAAAGAGCCAACAGGAAGACTGCATATGTTTATCCTCAACCTCAGCCAAACATAGTAGGAAGCTCAGAGGTGTGCTTCCTGCCCCCTCAGTCTAGGAAGAAGGAAAAACCAGAGGGCTTAATTTAGGTAGGATTTAGGGGTAAAGACCATGTAGTAGATCTTATTTACCTCTTTAATTTCCCCCAGCAATTAATAAATATTTTAAATGAATATTAAGATATAACACCTACAATTTAACTTAGTATCATGGGAAGAAACTAGAAATAAAAAATTTTTAAGGTAATGAAATAATTAGAAGTTAAAAAACACATAGCAATCATGAAGGAGAAACATAAAAACGAATTTCCTAAGTTATTAAACTACCTAGCACTGATTTGTAGTTTTTCTTCTTGGCTATGATGCCGTGTTAGAGAAATCAGATCAGAAATGGTTAAGTAATTTTGAAAAACAAAAAAAACCTTATGTGCCCTTGAACCCGTAAGAATTTGTGAAGACATCCTGCAGGTATTATTTCTTGTACTTAGTCATAAAAAATAGTTCTAGTTCTGTCATTTTGGCTTTTTCCCCTACCACTCTACTGAAACTATTCTTGCCAAGTTTACCAGTGACCTCTTTCTAGCCAAATCCAAATACTTAATCTCTTTCCCTGTGGCCTCTCAGCAACATTTAACAATTGAGCCCCTCTTTCCCAAAAAGTCCCTTCTTCCTTGGCTTTTGTGACATTATTTTGGTTCCTTTCCTATATCTCCATTGACTGTTTGTAACTGGGCATCATCCTCTTAACTGGGCATCATCCTCTTCTTAACTCCCACCCTCATCCCCCAGATGTCTCCCAAGGCTCAGTCTCTGGCCTTCTGCTTTTCCTTCTGTACAGTCACTCCCTCAGAGAAATTATTTTCTCTACTGACTTATGCAATCTTCTCTATAAAAGACAGTATGACATTGTTGGGGAAAAAAACCCCAACAACTTAGTTCACATCTCTTTAAGTCAGTTATGTTATAATAGGTAAGGCATTTATCCTCTCTGAACTCTGGGACCTGTGTTAAAGCAGAAATTAGTTTCAACATCTTCTGGGTATGGTGAGTTGAAATATCATAGTAATTGTGTGAGGATCTGCCAGGTGGGTATAATATATAGCTGCAGTGAAGGATACTTCCTAGGATTGGTTTTTGCCCTATCAGAGATTATATAAAAAAACCTTCTGGCATGGAAAATATTTGCCTGCATACTAGTCTCCTTGTTACTAGTAACTTCTGCCTGTTCTAACCACACTACCTTTTAGTTCCTGTAGATTTCCTTGTTTCTGACATTCTCTGGCCTTTATGGACATTTGTGCTTTGACATCTAGAACTGATATTGTCCTGGTTGCTGAAGTACAATCTTTCCTGGAACTGTAGTCTCGCATAATCCCTGGCTCAGTCCTGTCCTCCAGACTCCTGGTATGTTTTGGGGCCTGCCCTTTCCATTACACTTCTTGGCGAGCCATATTTTTTCTGGATCCATCATTTCACAGTGTCTTTGTTACCATACTGATAACATTCTTAGTACTCATAGCATACTAAGGTCATGGATGCCATGTTCAGTGTAGCCACAAACATCATAGATTTCTTACTCTTCTGGGCGCTGTTGCTTAACCCAGCCATGATCCTGATGAAGCTATAGGTTATTCATTCATGTGTCTGCTAAGGGTTAATCTGATCAAAGTAATAGACACCTTAGGGTGAAGGACTGGCTTATCCTTCTCTGGGGTTATTTTCATTAAAAAAAAAAAGGATTTTAACCCAAATAAATCTTTAATTGGTAGAATATATGTGTGGGAGGTATTGTTGAACAAGTAGCCTTCTGTGCTCCTTGCCTAATCCAGATGGTGGCCCCTGCTCAGCCAATGGTTCCTTCAAGAAGTAAAATACATGGAATTGGCACTGTTTCCTAACATCCTGTCACAAATCAACACCTCCATCTCTTCACTTCCTTGCCATAGCAAATGGCTCAGCAACCTACTGGGCTTTGTAAAATCAGAGCAAAAGGGTTGTTCATTTGGGCATTAGAAGGTAAGAAAGTGGGGCTAAGGGTAGCTGGGGGGCATGCTTAAAGTTGATGATCATTCTGGATATTGAGATTGTAACCCATCCTAAATACAGAAGAGACATGCTTTAACTCAATTATAAGGTTTGAAGTGGTAAGACTTGGGAATAAATTTATACTTGCCTTAATTTCAGTGCCATTGCCAGACCTTCCTTTCTGGGCTTCTGATATCAGATCAATCCTCAAAATTTGGAAGGAGCAAGAACAACAAATGATAACTTTGAAAGGCCACAAAAATCTATGTAGTTTTACCTTCAACTTTTACTTTTAAGACAGGTTCTGATTGCTACTCAACCATGCTCTAGCCGATCTTATCAGAAGGGTCCCAAGTTGGGGTTTAGAAAGGGCTGAATTGTAGTTGGGATCTTTTCCTCAGAGTTCAAACCAGTTGAGGCAGTACGTAGTCACGGAAAGAACATACCAGGCTAGAAGTATAAGGCCTGGGTTCTGGTCATAGTTCTGCCATTTGAGTTTAGGCCTCGGTATTCTCATAGGTGAAATAAGGAAGCTGAACTAGACAATCTCCAGATTGTTTGTTTCTAAATTCTTTGATTTCCCCCAGCTAAGCCATTCTACTGTTTTTTCACTCTTGTGTTTTATGAGGCCTTTTTTGAGTCAATACTCTTGAATGCTTGTTCTAATTTTGGTATTCTTGAATGTTTCATTGTTTTTCCATTTATTTCACTACTGAAAGCTTCACTCTTTTGTTTCCTTGTTATCTCAGCCTTCTAGAATGTATTACTGTTGTTTAGCTGATGTTTTTCGTCCTTAAAAGTAAATGCATTTCATTTAAAAGGGGTAATAAAAGGTAGACTAGAAGAGTATCCAGAACTTTTCTTCCCTTGCTCTGCAGCCCTCCTGTGCTACAAAGCCAAAACAATATTCTCCAAGTAGGTATATCAGAATTTAAAAAAAAAAATTTACTTCTTCCTCTTTAGGCTTCTAGAAGCTATACGAATGCTTCCATCCAGATAGGAGAGGCTGGCTCATGTGGACTAAGTAGAAGGCTGATTAATCTTCCTGCTATCATGAAGACATGTAATGATTAGGGAGGAATAAACTGAAGAGAATTAGCCACATTGGTAGCCTATTTGCTATAAGATTCCAAGGTCACTGGCTTAAGTCCAGGGAAGTTAAAAAGCATAACATTAGAATGCACTGAGATTAGTGGGATTTCTTTCCCCCTAACAAACCAACCCAACCAGATAGAGGGAACATGTTGAAACACTGGTAGAAAGCACAAGTATCTTGAGCTTTCACTACAGCAGTCTATAAATGTAATTTAGTTGGCTTAAAGGTCTCCCAGCTCTGGTAAGAATTACTGGTCAGATTCCCCAAAACAGCTGGAAGCGGGGTAGGGGTACCAACAGTACCAATTGTTTGGGGAATTTTTAAAGTGTGGGTTGTAATAAGCAAGCGAGGTGCCTTCTCACTCTGAAACTCCATGTGTTTTCCTTGCTTCCATCATCTGCACATATTTTGAAAATTGAAGCTGGTTGGTGAGTTTCCTGAGTGTCCCCTCTCATTTCTAACAGTTCCCCTTTCCCTCTTCATTAGAATTTTTTTCTTGCATCTTCAGGACCTCATTCTTGAGAGCTTCCCAACTATTCCTCCAGTCTTACTTACCTCATAGAATTTCTATCAATGGATTTCTACATTGCCTTCCTCTGAACCCTTCTAAATCAACTCTTCCAAAATCTATAGTTTACAATGGACTATTACTGTCTTCCTCTTCTCCATCACAAATCCTAAAGAATATAATTTTCTTCCAAAGGGGCTTCCACCCCAACAAACCAATTCTCACTTGTTGGTGAGAATTAGATCTAGGATAGAATTAACCTTGCTGCTTCTTTTACTTTTTAAAACACAAAATTATCATTAAGGCGAGTCAAGAAATAATCGCTATTTTTTTTTCAGAATGTGCTCCAATAGATGCTGAGATGTGATTTCAATTTTTTCAAAAGCAAATAGAATTTCATATGAAGCCAGAGTACTGAAATGTGTTATTTGGGCTGTTCCCCCTTGAAGATTAAAAAAATAAAAAAAAAGCAATGTTTACCTAAATGTAACCGAAAGTCAATGGTTAAGGGACAATGAAAGGTAATAGTGAATAAGGGAAGACACAGACAAACAAATGCAAATTAAGTTCTCAGAGGTACCAGTGACTAAGACGGGGCTTTTTCTGTGAAGCTAATATGATCCGGCATCATTCGATACAAATCTATTTTTAAACCACACAAATAATTACAAAGACTTATATGTTCAAATGTTATGTGGAAGTATATGAAGTGCTAATGCAAAGATAAATTGCTCATCCTTAAGAACTTTCAGAGAAAAATCCCTTAATGCGAGCATTAACTAAAGATCTATCCTTGGCCTTCTGTCAGTCCCTACTATGTGCCAGGCATTGTACTAGGTGTTGGAAAGCTAAGCTTTGCTAAGCTTTTTCTTTTTGTTATGTTCCTTGCTGACTTCATCTGCTTCCACAACTTCAATGATTACTTATGTGCATGATTCCCAGATTTACAACTCTTTCTCTGACCTCTCTCTTGAGCTTCAGATCTATATGCCTAACTGTTCTTCTCATGCATGTCTCACTGGTATCTCAAACTGTGTTTATTCCATTATCAGACACATACTGAGTGCTTAATAAATGCCTGTGGACTTAAAAATAGACTCCCTCTTGAGACTCATTCCTCTTGTTTGGATCAAGGTTCAATGCTGGGGCTACTTCCTAGGGATGTCTTTCCAGGGCTCTCTAGTCGGTGCTTTCTTCTTCCTCAAATTATCTTACGTGTTTACTGTTGTATCCCCCAGGAGAATGTAGCTTCCTCAGAAGCAGGGGTTGTTTTTTCATTTTACCACCTAGCACACAGTAGGTGAAGGCTTGCTGAACTGAATTACTGATGGGTCGTGCACCAGAGCCCTCTGTTCAGGAATTCTGTACTAAGGGAGACCTAAAAACAAGTCATCGGCACAGGTGTTTTCCAGCCGAGAATCAGGAATTGGAAAACGGAACAATATCCTCAAATTTCCCAAGGTAGTTATGGCCCTGGGTTGTCAACAGTATAGTCTATATTTCTGACATGTGATATGCCAAGAGTTGGATTAGGTGCCTAAGATCCTCTGTTTTTTTTTTTTTTTAAGGCAATTGGGGTTAAGTGACTTGCCCAGGGTCACACAGCTAGTAAGTGTCAAGTGTTTGGTCTGAGGCCGGATTTGAACTCAGGTCCTCCTGACTTCAGGGCCGGCACTCTATCCACTGCGTCACCGAGCTGCCCCTCTAAGATCCTCTTAACAACTGATGTCTACAGTTGGAACCATGAGACCAAGAGTGGATCCAGTATTTACTCTCTCACGTCTCCTCTCTTAGTGAATCTTATTTCTATAAATTGTACTGTGACTACTGTGGATTTCTTCTTACACAATGGCCTTAGGGCATACTTCTTCCCTGCTAAGGAAACATTTACTATCAATCTTTCATGTTCAGATGCTCAGCAAATAACAGTTTTAAATACTAAATTAATCCTTCCACAGCACAGGCCTCCATTGTTGTAGCTACCGCTTCCCTTTCAAAGCAAACCTGCTACTGCTATGATTACTTGCTGGCCATTCAGGGTTTAAAAAAAAATTCAGTCTCTTCTATGGCTCGCTATTAGCTGCCCTACACAATGATTCCCTTTTTGGCCTCTTGTCTGAGCAAGCCAATCTTCTCTAATTTTGAATCTTTGTAGTTTTTTTTTTTTTTTGGTATTTTGCTAGGCAATGGGGTTAAGTGACTTGCCCAGAGTCACATAGCTAGTAAGGGTCAAATGTCTAAGGTCATATTTGAACTCAGGTCCTCCTGACTCCAGGGCCAGTGCTCTATCCACTGCGCCATCTAGCCACCCCTGTAGCTTGTCATTTTCAAAATGCTGTTTTGAAATTGTATACTTTTTTCTCCTCTTCCTAATTTGCTGCTTTCTTCATGCTGTTCACTTCTTTCTTACTAGAGAGCACAATATTCAACAGTACCTTTTTACTTCAACTTGGACCAGGCTGAAGGACTATCTCCCAGCTTAATCTCCTTGTTACCTTTAAATCACTGGGATCAGTTACATTTTAGACACAACCCTAAGTTAATTAGACCATACCTTCTTACTGCCTAGGACCTTTATATGTTCAAATTATGGACCTGTGTCTTCTACCACATTTAAAAAAAGATATTTGACTCAAAATTACATTAGGATATAAAACCTTGTGCTATTGGGAGAGGATATTCCCAAAATAAACAATCACCCTTCAAGGAAGCTGTCTTTCTTCACATGTTCTACAATTTGGATCTCAGTGATAACATCTATATAATGTTTCTCTAAAAGGTTTGTTTCAATACGACAAACAGGATTCCCACTGAACCCAGGAATGAGCTTAAAGTCAATAGTGGATTTAGAGTTATTCCTAATTACTACCAGCATACTACAGAGGACAATACATAGGACTAGAAGTCAAGAAACCTGGATTTAACTTCTTATTCTGCTACTAACTAGCTGAATGATATTGGATAAAAATCTTTCAGGACCTCAGTTTCCTCATATGTAAAAGGAAGGGGCTAGAGTAGGAGATTTTTTAAGGATTCCTCTGTCTCAAAAATCCTATTGCCACTTTCTAGAATGTTGATTTAAATGAATGCTAGCTTGGGAAACTGCAGCAACTGTGTACAAATTCATTTTCTTCCTCACTCTCCCCATCAAAACAAAAGTAAAGATGTATGTGTGTTAGAAAAAAACAGAAATATCCCAGGACCAATGTTATATGAAAACTGTATCAGAGTACTTCAGCAGTTCTAGGAGAGAAGCAAGGTTAGAATAACTCTTCCAATTTAATTTAGGACCCATTGGCAAAATATTATACTCTTAATAGTCACCCAACTCTCTTTCTCTTTGTATGTGTATATATGTACATATATATAGATATGTATGTATACATACCACCACTTCAGTAAATATAATTCTCACCATGCATACTCATTCATTTCCCCAGTTATGTCTTTTAAGGCAGCTAGGTGGTGAAGTAGATAAAACTGTGGGCTTGGAGTCAGGAAGACCTGGATTCAAATCCAGCCATAGGTACTTCCTTGCTGTTTGACCTTGGACAAGTCATTTAAACTGTTTGCTTCAGTTTTCTCAACTTTAAAATGAGGATAAAAACAGCACCAATCTCCCAACAGATGCTTATTAAGTCCTCCCTCCCTTCCTCCCCACAGACACACAAATATCTTGCCAGATAACTCAAAAGAGCTTGTAGACAGACAGGTTAAAGGCAGTATGGTTCAAAGGAGAGTAAAGAAAGTGGGTGAATGAATGGGCAGTTAGGTGGAGTAAGTCTGGCAAAGTAAAAAGAGTGTGCAGGGAAGGAAAAAAATATGGATGCACAGAATTAATGGTCAGTTTGGTGAAAGAAGTAATCACATAATGCCAATTTAGTGAGGATTTTTTTTTTGCTAGAAAATTAGTAAATACTTAAATATTAATAATTTCTTTGAGAAGACAATAGATGACATAGTCACATAATTATCAAGGCCAAAATAACATTTAAGGACAAAAATATACTCAAGAATCCAATCCTAATTCAGCATGATGAGTGATGAGGTAAGAGGGATGATTCTTGGGCTAATAACTATCAATTTAGGGAAGCCGTATTACTATTGAGAGTGTAAAAATAATAAACATGTCTACTTCTTTCTCATCTGAGTCACTGATTGGTCCAAAGACTGGTCCAACGCTATTTCTTTGCAGCTGATCTTTTCCCTTCTCCTTTCTTTGGTTTGCCTTTTCCACGAAGCTTCTTGAGTCGCCTTTGCTCTTCCTTAAAATCTTGATGTTCATCTCTGAGTCGAGAAAAAGAGAATGACTAATCAGCTAACTGTAACTGAAAATGGTGAAGCACATTCAAAAAGTAATGTTCTCTTTGGTGATTCGTGTAGGTTTCAAGAAAGTGAACACATGTAATATGATTTGCAAACCTTAAAGTGACGTATAAATGTGATGATCATTATGGTTATCAATATTTGACTTTTTCAAGGGAACAGGCCCAACTAGGTTTATGGAAAACACATAGCAGTCCCCAACTTATGAATAGGTTACATTTTAAAAGTTCATTTGTAAGTGGGTTGTTTGAAATTCAGAGTACCTGTTCCCATAGAAACAATGATGTAAACTGTAGCTAAGCTCTGAGGCTAGTTTATGAGTCTATTTTACTAATGATATACCTGAGGTCCATAATAGTAGCTCTGGACAGCAAATCCCCCATGACCCCTGAAATCCTGTATAAGGTCAAAAGTCAATTAAGGAAATGAAGGCAGAATCTAGAGGCTCTCTAAAGCTGGGAATTTTCTGTTGCAGCACAGAAAGGAAAATTAAACAGCAAGAAAACAGGGGCTCCCATAGCTACCACAGCAACTGTGGTGGAGGGAACCATCAGGAAATGGCTCAGGCGAAAGAGTATATTGTTTTTGTATTTTAATGACATGTCAAATTTTAAAAAAAAAGTTAATGTAAGAGTTCTAAACCACAAGAGTTCCAGGCTACAAAGGAGGACATGGGCAGGAAAGGGTGTCAGTGGTAGGAAGGAACTCTAGTGCCAAGGATATGAGGTTCCAAGGCTTGTTTGTCAGTGTAGATCACTTGCTAATTGAGTATGTGTGAAGTGAAGGGCTGCCTGTATTTTAACTAAAAAAAAAAAAACAAAACCAAGGGTCCAAGAAATGTTTGTTAGTTGTTAGGATATGTTTTAGAGCAGAACTAAAACTCTTTTGCAAATGATACTAATCTATATTTATTATACTTCCTAGGAATAGTATTCATATTTAATCCTAACAAACAAAAAACCCCAGCCTCAAAACTTGTTTATTTTAACCAAAAATCTTAAAATCTTATTATATGCTTTCCTAACTTATAAAGCAGAGGATACCAAACATAATTTAACCCTTTCTTAATGACAGTCACATTATGAACATAAATTATTATAACATACTATTATACAGTGATGCTGTGAATAAGGCCCAATTCCCCCCTACTAAAAGGTCCCAGACTGTATTTTTAGAATTGCCTACTTTTTATAGTTTTTCTGTTTCTCTTCTTGCTATCAGGCTCCTAGTAGTTGGATTTCACTCTTGTTAATATGTTTAACTACAGCAGCTCCTCTCCTCCCTTCTAATTTGCTGATTCTAATCTGTTGTGAGCTTAGAAATAAGATAACCATATTTTTAAGGACTGTATGTAAAATAAAAGTCCACAGATGTAGGCAAAGGTTTAAGGAGTTTTCTTATGAAGTACATGCATTTTAACATATGGACTTTATGATATATTCATCTATCCTGGCTACTCTGAAACCTTTCCCCCCCTCACTTCCTCCTTTTCTGTTGTATTCTGCATCGGTAAATTATTATGTCATTCACTATATACTTCTAAGATTTCCTGACATTTAACTTCATTGAGAGTTTTAAAATTAAAATATTATTAGTAACTAATATTTGTGTCAACACAACAAGAAAGGCAAAGGCACATACTAAAACCATGAAATATAAATTAGAATCCTTCTGTCTAGAAGAGTGCTCTGTTAGGCTATCATGATGAAGATAAGAGTTTAACCTCTAAGCAAGTTAAGTTGCAAAAATCTTCAGCATTTCATCCTATCGTAGACCTGAAAAAAAATTGTTTCACAACATTTTTCTGCAGCCCACTTCAGTATTCTTACAAGAGTATGCTAGAGAGAAGGTTACTTCCTTTCCCGTTTCCTAGGTAGCAGCTCTCAAAACAAGCTGCCTGCTGAGGTGGAATAATTGAATATTGTTGTTTCTCTCTACCTCATCTACTTTCTTATGGTGTAGGTATCCACCTCCAATCTTGATCTAAAGGCACTCATTTTAATTTTTACTCTGAAGGCTATAACAAAAACACCCTCTAGCATTCATATGGGTTAAAACGGATTATTGGCTCTGCATATTTAAAAATCAGGTTTATCTACTGAAAAAAACCTTACAGCTTCTTCCTTAACTCTCATTGACTTTGGTTTGTCAATATCCTAAATAACTGGGTTCACTTATTTTTTACAACTTGCATGAGATTACATCGTAATTTAAAATTAAATATAAGAGAATGATTTAGCTTCTCTGTATAGTTGCTAGATTTTAAACACATTTTTCATGTCCCAGTAGACAAGTATAAAAAAATCTAAGTTATCCAAGGTAACGGTGTGACATAGTGGCACAGATAATCAAAAAATTTATGTGATTTTTCATTTATATTGTTTTTTCAACAGATTTGCCTTTTAATTTTGTTAAAACTATGATTAAAATAAGTTTGTAGTCACTGGGCAAAAACCAACTGTCAACAAAGAGAGACATACCCAAAGTCTAATAAGTGGTTTGTCTCAGGTTAAAAATATTTTGTGGAAAAACAACATGAAAATAATAGATATGACTATAACGTATAATACTGCATGAGGGAACAAAGTTATTTTGTACTAATATGTTAGTGTCTAGCTATCCTGAGTGGCATATATATTCTCTTATTAATTCTAATGCATTAGCAAAAATAGCATATTGTTTTTCTATCTCAATGACATGTCAAATTAAAAAATGCTAACATAAGAGCTCTAAAATTAAAGATATCTGATCCTACCTTTCCTCTTGCCTGAGTCCCATTTTCCTTTTCCAATAGGTTATCTTTCTCTCTCCAATGAACAAACAGGTATAAGATTCCGTTAAATTTAAATGTAAACATAACCCTTAAAGGCAGCCTTCAGCTTAATTAGAACAAAATAATTCATCAAAAATGGTACAAAGATAATTAAACTATCTAAACAGGGGGAGTAGAAATTATAGTGCCAGGGAAAGCACTACTATAAGAATGACAGAGGTTCCCACACCTAATAGGCAGATTAGAGATTGGGGCAAGACACACACACAAAACTGGTTTGATTTTCAAAGTTTGCAAGATATACATTATTTTGAAGAAGTCTTTCACTTTCTTTCAATTTTATCTTTAAAAGTATGTAAACACAAAGATAGGTGCCCTAAAGGATAGAAAGATTTTTAGGCATCTTGCATATATTCTCATCTATCAGAAATTCTCTCACCATCTCTAGTTTCTGTTTCTTCATTACCTGTAAAGCCCAAAGAAACGGAGTTTCCTCATGAGAGCAAAATAGGTGTTGTGAGGGGGATACCAGTCATAAGTCTCCTTCCTTTTAGCCAAAGGCTGTTCACTAAACAACTTCACTACTTTCATGGACTTGGAATCGGTGGGGCTGGCCACTTCTCCAAATATTCGAGCACTCAGGCGAGCCATTCGCATGGCATATTCTGAAAGGGATGACATCTTGAGAGAGAGAGAGAGCGCCAATAAAGACAGTTCCTACACAAACGGAAAAGAATGATAAATGTGTTAGTATGAAATATTCTAGGACTGTCCAATAAACATTTAGGAAAAGAAAGGTGAGTCATGATGAATCATGCAAATTGGCAGAGATTTTATTGTGCTAGGAATTGAGAAACATTTGTGATCCAATAGAACTGATTCCTTTGCACAATACTTTGTATTTATGGTTTATGTTTTCTGTATATGGGGCTGATATAATTAAAATGTTATCTGTTACTGCCTTGCTATACTTTTTTTTGGGGGGGGGCACAATTAACTAGGTTGTGCTTTAAATAAGCATTCAGTACATTCAAATTATCTTTTTTTTTTTTTTTAAAGTAAGCTTGCTTGGTAAGGATAATGGGGAAACAGATTACCAGGGTCACAATTAACACTAATGTATCTTCAGAAAACACCAACGTAAGCAATCTGCAAAATAAATATGCTGACTGACATCTAAAGGTTCAATCTTTACAGAAAAATAATTATACTATAGTCTTTATTATCTGTCCTTTGAACACTGTTCTTCCCAGAGGATTACAAAAGGCTCTGAAAAGTGCTAATGAATTATGAGGTCATTTAGCCTCTAGGTTACAAGACTGCCTGAGTCATTTGGGGATGAAATTAATCTGAGGAAGGGGTTGCTAGATGAGTTAGTGTGGTAGTGGTCCTATAGTTTTTCAGTCAACTTGCTCTAAAAGAATCATAAAAAAAACCTCCTCAAATACAAGATTTTTATTTCCTAAATGGTGACTATTCATTCTCTGAATTCTGATTTGATTCATTTCCACTCTATATTTGCTTTTGTCCTGTAATAACCTTCACTATTCTAAAACAGGGCAACTAGGTGGTACATTAAATAGAGTACTGGGCCTGGAGTCAGGAAGACCTGAGTTCAAATCTGTCCTCAGACACTTACTAGCTGTCTGACCCTGTTTTTCTCAGTTCCTCATCTATAAAATGAGCTGGAGAAGGAAATGGCAAACCAGTCCCCAAATGGAGTCATGAAGAGCTGCAAACGACCGAATAAGCACAATTCTAAAACGGTAACACTTCACGTGTTAACATCTCCAAAGACCTCAGTATTTCAGAAAGAAAATAATTCTTATAACATTTTGATGAAGTAGATAAAAAACCCAAATACTAAATTACATTATGGCATACAGCAGGGTAGACATCAGATCCAAGTTACCTGCCACTAGAACTGACATTTCATACCAGATCAAAAATTGGCAAAAGGAGTCAGATTTTCTTGGTGTAAGTATAGCTAGATGATGTGAAATTTTAGTAGGAAACTGAAAAATATCTGCAATATGTTAATTCGCCTGCCACAGTGTTGATAATCTGGAATACTTTAAGCCACTGTTTTACTCCACTGGCTTGGAGATGGTCCTTTGCCCAACTAGGGATGGACTGTCCTCAAAACAGGAAAAACAAAAGAACAACAACAAAACCAACCCAAAATCAAAAAGAAAAAAAAACAGCTGACCCCTGAAAACCAAAGAAGAAACAAAAAAAATTACTACAACAACAACAAAAAAATCTCCCCAGGCTATTACCTGTACATTAAGTGCCAGAAAACTTCAAAATCATTTCAGAACGACAGAAAGCAGGATTTAAATTAGGGGAATCTTCTACAACCCCATCTGAGGTTCACTAATAGTATAAGCACTCTCTGAATCAAATATCAGACTTTAGAAAGTTCTGTACATATCTCAAAGTTGATTAAACTCACTGCCTTTGATTCCTCCTTATCCCCTACACTTCAGATTTCAGGCTTCTCTGAAACTATCCTGATTTAACAGAGCCATCTCATGGTCAGCATGGGAAATCTGTCTCCCATTAAATCTTATCTCTTTTCTTCCTAGTTCAGAGGGATCATATATAGTTATTTCTCTATTTTCCTTTTGCATCAGTCACAGCTAATTTAATTGTATCTTACATAATCTTTCTTATATGTACACACAACCTACTCCATTTTTTCCATTCTCTGCTCTTACAACTCTGGTCCCTCCAAAGGGAAATCTGTTCCATTTATGAGACAAAAAGCAACCAATTAAGTATAAAAGCAATGCTTGTGACTGCCTTTAGCAAAGAAAAGTCATAACTTTTTTTTTTCTGGTGAGTCAGTTGGGGTTGTGTCTTGTTCAGGGTCACACAGCTAATAAGTGTCAAAAAAGTCATAATTTTAATGACCATAAGAAGCCAATGTCATCAACCTTTAAAGCTCTTGAAAGTGCCTAGAGGGGCAGCTAGGTGGCGCAGTGTATAGAGTGGCAGCCCTGGAGTCAGAAGGACCTGAGTTCAAACCCGGCCTCAGACAAATAACACTTACTAGCTGTGTGACCCTGGGCAAGTCACTTAACCCCACTGCCTAGCAAAAACAAAAAAGAAAAAAAAAGGAAAAAAAAGTGCCTAGAAATGTCCTACAGAATCTCCCCACATTTCCTTCTACCTTTGCAATTGTCTCCTCTACTGCATAAAATCATAGATTTAGGGGCAGAAAGGACAACAGAAGCGACATGGTCCAATCTCCTCATTCTTTACAGATGATAAAGCTGAGACTCAGGAATGTTAGGTGATTTGTCCAAGTACACACAGATATTATTAAATGGCAGTCAGAACTCAAAAGCAAGTTATCTGCCTCCAAATCCAGCATTATTTCCACTGTACCAATTAAAACTGTTTTTTCTGCAAGCACTAGCATTAAAGATAAATTACACTCCCCCTAAATCCAATATGTTGCTCAATTTATTGTTAGTGTTTTGTGTAATGCCTTTACAATAATGCAATAGTTTTCTAATTTTTTCTTTCGGAATGTACAGTATTTTAGTATATTATGTGTTTAAATGGGCTAGTCAATGTTTCTAACAAACCTTCCATAAAAATATGCATTTGAGTTAGAAACTACTGACCTGAATAAAATTTAAGACTCTATCACAAGCTGGGAGAACAGTTTTTTGTTCCCTTTCCTCCCCCGTGGTAGATATCCAGTCATCTATTTGCATAGATACATATGCCCCAAAGATATATACCTTCTTCCCTACCAGGTACAGTGCCTGGAACATAATAAAAACCTTGTGAATCAATCTTTTTTTTCTTTTCTTCTTTTCTTTTTTACATACCTGTAAGTCACCATTCTCCTCCTCCCTAAGATACTACTTGTCATATCCAAAATAAGTATATAGATATTAACATTATATAGCCAGAGAAGAATAAAAAAGTATTTGAGAGGGTTTAATTCCATAACTATTTAATGGTTGCTAAGTGAAAAGAGCAAATATTATACATATAAGGGGCTTATGTGATACTGCGGGAGTGGAATATGGGCCTTAAGTTTCCACATCCATAAAATGAGGGAGTTAGACTGAATGACCTCTATTGTATCTTTTACCTTAGATATATAACCTCATATATACAGGATGGGTACGTTATACCTTATAAAGGGAATCTGAAGAGGGAGGGGAGGAGCACCATATAGAGAGCTAAGGTGGAGGTGATAGGTGAACTAAACCCTAAAGGAAGATAAGGATTCTTAAAGTAGAAGATGAAAAGGTTGGGCCTCCTGCAAAGGATCACTCAAAGCCCAAGTGTTCAAGCAAGCTATTTAATAAAAATATATTCAAATACCTTCAGGTAAATGCATTCCAGGAAGGTAATAGCAGGGCGGGCAGGATCCCTGGGGTCTCAGGGGCTCCTCACTAAAGTCCTAAAAATCACTTTATAGTCTTCTTGCCTAAACACCCTGTGTTCTAGGTCAATCTACCTGAAAGCAAAGTTAACCCAAACTGCCCTAGGTGAGGGTGATTCTAATAGTTGGAGTGGTGTTCCAACTGGTGTTGTGGGAGTATGTGTTGGGGGTATGTGTGCGTGTGAATGAGAGGGATTAACTCTGAGTTTTACCAATATCCTTGTCTACAATAGAGTACATGACACGCATATGGGGCCAAAGGTAAGACATGGAATTTGTTTTCAAGGAGCACTAGTGGTCTCATTTGGTTGGAACATAGAGTGTATCTTAGGGAGTAATGTGAAATAAGACTGGAAACAGAAGTGCCAACTGGCCTATGGAAGGCCTTAGGTTAAAGAATTTGTATTTTGTTCTATGGGAGAGAAGGATCCACAAAAGGCTTTTGAGTAGTGGGGTAACATGGTTAAAGATGGAATTGTGAAAGAATATTTAGCTGGGTAGAGAATAGATCAAAGGGGAAAGAGAAGAAGGCAGGAAGCTATCATTATGGTCCAGGTAAGAGTAGATGTGAGCATGAAATTGGGTGATAACTGTGCATGGGGAGAAAGGTATGATGGATGAGAGAGATGTATAAAGCAGAATTAAAATGACAGAGTTGATAGCCTAGTGAGAGACTAGGCAGCTGGAATAAAGTAGGAATTTGACGGGAAGGCGGCCCACTGATTCTAGGCCAAAAGGCAACAAAGTTATTTGCATGCTACCTTAGGAACATGGTAAATATCTGAGACAGAACTCACTATGATGAAACTGTAAGTTTTTTTCCCCAAAGAAAATATTTGTATTGCAAAAGTTAATATCAGAAATATAAGGTTAACAACAGAGATAATGAAAAATTATAGGTCTTTTTCAAGGCTGAGTCTCTCAAGAGTAAAAAAAGAATTACTTATAAGATAGAAAGAAATGAAAGGTAGTCCTGTCAGTGACCTGACAAGTGACAGTTTTTCAGTAAAAGGCTGCCAGAAATGTCTCCACTGAAGACTTACCCAAGAACATAGAATGCTGAATTTAAAAACTTATACCTTTCATGCATATTAGTCCTTTAGGGCATTAACCTATCACCTTTCAAAAGCTTTCAAAATCTCTCTTAGGCCTTTTCAAGGACATGGGAAAGCTGTTTTCCATTGCATAATTTCATCAATATGAAAAGCAAACAGTACTTTGGAGAGAAATGTAAAAAGAAAACAATAACAAGCTAACAAAAGTCATCTAGATTTCTTCTCTCTCCTTTAACAAAAAAAAAAAAGGAAAAATCATTCCCAGGAGCAGAACCTGGTCAGAAGGAAAAGGTACAGGTCTGACAATATCCCTTCTGTCCCCAAGAAGCTCCAGTGGCTCACTACTGCCTCTAGTATCAAATGTAAACTCCTGTTTGGTGTTAAAATTCATCACAATCTGGTTCCAACCCACTTTCCAGATTTACTACTCATTACTTTTCCTCCTGCCCTCTAGGGACCAGCCTTATTTTTCACATATAAGAGTCCATCACTCATCTCTATGCCTTTGCATAGACCGTCCACCATGCACGGAATACACTCCCCTATCACCTCCAACTGTTAGAATCCCTACTTACCTCTTGATGGGGCCTTTCTTTGTCTTTCTTTCTTTTTTTTTTTTTGGTGAGGCAATTGGGATTAAGTGACTTGCCCAGAGTCACAGAGCTAGTGAGTGTTATGTGTCTGAGGCCGGATTTGAACTCAGGTTCTCCTGACTCTAGGGATGGTGCTCTATCAACGGTGCCACCTAGCTGCCCCCATGGGGCCTTTCTTGATTTCCTCCAGCTACTAGAGACTCTCCCTCCATCCCCACCCCCACAAATTACCTTGTATTTATGTGGCAAATGTTTTATAACTATTTATATGTATATATGTTGTTTCTTCCATCAAATGTAAGTAAGCTCCTTAAGGGCAGGGGCTATTCCATTTTTGTCTCTATCTTTCTAGAACCTAGCACCGATGGCCTGATTCAATGAAAAGGGAATTGAAGATAAGGGGAAGGAGGGGAAAGCAGCAGAGTCAAGGGAATGTGGCTCATTGGCTAAAGTACACAGTTGTCTTTGTTTAAACTTTGCATCTAGTATATTATGATCATTAATGCCTAATTAAAGAGATTCCTATTTTATACTACTGAACAAAAAAGTGGATTATGGAAAACTGTTAAGAAAATATTTTTAAAGTATTCAAAAATACATGGTGCTAGGTCTCTGTATCAAGCAAGACAAACACTATTTGAAGATGATACTCTCTAAAGAAAACAAAGTTATTATTCTATTTTTTGTTAAGCTTAAGAAAGTCCAGTATCTTTGACTTTACTTCATATTGAATCTATTGCACTAAGGCAATTAATATAAATTACAAACCATGCTCCAAGTGACAGAAATAAGACTTATACTACGGCATTGAAACATAATCTGAAGAGAATTCTTTCTTATATAACTGATAATGATTAACCAATTTTACTAATAGAAAAACTAAGGACAGTGAATATATGAGGTTCCAATTCCATGCTTTTTTTCTTTATTTTGAAATAGAGACAACCCCCAAAATACTTGCTCTCAAATTATCCCTTTTGGGGAGCAGCAGTACAAACAAACCCCAAATCATAGCCCAATTTATTCTCCTTGCCTCCATTTTCTTCCCTGTACAATCTGTCCTTCACATAACTGCCACACTGATGTCAGTAAAACAGATCTGAGCATGTCCTTCATCAGAAATCTTTGAGAGCTTTCTATTACTTCTTAGATAATACACAAAACCCTTCGCTTGGCATTGAAATCTCTCCACAATCTGACTCTCACCTACCTTTCTAGACTCATTTCACATTACTCTCCTGCAAACACTGTGTCAGTTCAGCCTGACTTTGCATAAGTGGCCTCCTCATGTCTGTAATCAGCTCCTTCTCCCCTCTACCTGGCAGAATCTCTAACTTTTTTCAAAGCACAACTTAGTTATACCCTCCTACCCAAGACTTTTCCTAATCTCCTTCTCCTCCTTCTCCTTCCCCCAGTTATTAATGCTCTCCTTCCTGAAGTCACTTTATATTACACACTTGTAATTGTACCAATTGTGTACATGCTGCTCCCCACCAGTAGAATGTAAATTATATGGGGGTTGGTATATTTTTTGCCTTTGTATCCCCAAAGCCTAACACAGTGCCTTGTACATAGGTGGTGCTCAGCAAATAGCTGTGGTGTTGAATTATATTTTATTTTGTATTGCTTTACATGACAGCTTAGTATGATGGATAGAAAGCTACTCTTAGAGTCAGGATAAACTGGGTTCAATTCTGGCCTCTGATACCTTCTCCTTGTGTGACCCTGAGCAAGTGGTTCAAGCAACTTTCTAAGACAGTTTGGAGAAAAGATGGCCACCTATTTCACAGAAGGTCCTCAATGGGAGATGGAAATATACACACACACACACACACACACACACACACACACACACACACACACACGTCGAGTCCTTTTGCCTTTATATATATATATATATATATATAAATATATATGTATATATGCTTTCTTAAGATTTAATTTCCTAATTATGTTTCTCTTCCATTACCCAACTGATTATGTTCGGAATGACAACAGTAATAGCTAACGTTTATATAGTGCTAACAACAATAAGAGCCGATAACTTTTATGTAGTGTTTACTAAGTGCCTGGCACTCTCATTTGATCTCCACAACAACCATGGGAAATAGGTGCTATTATTATCTCCACTTTACAGATGAGGAAACTGAGGCAAACGAAATTAAGTAACTTGCCCAGAGTCATGCATCGGATTTAAACTTCGGTCTTCCACACTCCAGGCCAACAAGTAACCTGACCCGGTAGCAAGCAGGAACAGAGGCCTGGGATTTTCAATTGCTGTGTATAGCCCCTGGCCTGTTTGGTTTTTGTCTTTGAATCTCCAGGGCTTCAGCAACGAACCTGGCACGTAGTAGGCGTTTTACTGCGTGGCTTTTGAGTTTTCTAGGTGTTAGACTGCTATCCTAATGCCAGACATCAGACCTTTTGCTCTTAACAACCCTGGGAGGGTGGGGGTCAATTATTACCATTTTACATCCAAGGAGACAGGTTCAGAGGCAAAACGCTTCTTGGCCAGCGCTCGGCCCCGGGACTAGAACCCAGCTCCCACCCCGGCGCACTTTTCACTAGCCTATGCTGCTTCCCACGGACACGGGGCCTTGTGCGTGGGCCCCTTCTCAGCCTCGGGCCGGCTTGTCGAAGCCGGTTCTGGTTTTAATCCGGGCGCCCTTCAGGCGTGTGACATAAAGGAGCTTCTCTCCCTGACTCTACACTTGGGCTCGAAGCCGGGCCTCAGTTTATAACCTTCCCCGACTCCACGAGACCCCCGATTTCAGCAGCACCCCACTAACCCCGAAACACTAGAAGAAATCACTAACCAATTTAACGGGTCCGGGCCTTCCTCCCCTATACGTCACGTCCTCCGGAAATCAGGCTCCCTCGTCTCCCCCCACCAGTGTCCAGGGCGACGCGTTCGGCTCGGAGGGCGCTAGCAAGTCAGACTTCGCTTGCGCATGCGCATGCGCAGGAGAAGAGGCGTGGAAAAGCGGAAGACCGAAACTGGCGAGCTAGAAGGGACGCTGGCAAAAAGCCCGAAGGTCTCGGAGGGCTGGACTCAGCGCCTGCGCGATAAAACCGGACGATCGTCTGAGCTCCCCGATCTCCAAAGCTTGGGCTGGACAGCCTAGGTTGGGGTTACGCCAGGGCTGGGGGCTGTTTCCACGGCCCTTTGTGAAGAGTCGAAGTAGTGGCCCTTTTCTGGACCGCAATTGCACTCTCCCTCTCCCTCCTCCAATCCTTTTCCTTATTTCTGTCTTCAGCAGCAGCATTTCCATCAGCATCAGCATCATCAATGAGAATAGCAAATATAGCGCTTTAATATTTCCAAAGCGCTTTGCGCTCATTTGACCCTGACAACAGCCCTGTGAGTCAGGCAGCTTTGGTCGATCTGACATTCCGAGGTTGTTAATCTTCTTTAACACTTTAGGAAACTGAGGCACGGAGAAGTCGAGTGACTGGCTCCTATAAAGTCTCCTTACGGTTCCCCCATCTTCGCTCCGCCCCCTGCGTGCCCGCCTGCTCCAGAGGTTGTTGGTTCAGCTCCTGGTAACGCCTCCTCTCCTTTCTCAATCCCCCCCTCCCGGCCAAGCTCCCTCGGGCACTCTCGAGCATCATCTTCGCCTTCGTCATCACCGCCATCAAAAGTGCTTATTAAAGGCTTCCTTCCAGCGAGTTTGGCTTCCTCCCCTCCCCCCGCCTCTCTGTCCCCAGCAACATACATCCTCAGTCACTGGCTGGGGAGCGGCGTGGGAGCCAATGAAATCGGTGCCTGGGAGATGCCCGCACCAACGGGAAGGGCGGGTGGTGGAGACGAGCAAATTAGCACGGGAGACAAGTGTGATGCTGACGAACAGCCCGTGCTCCTTGGCTGCAGACCCAGCTCAGACCTTCACCCTCTCTCACCCATCAGGAATAGTGGAAAGGGGAGTGGGTTTGGAATCCGAGCGCTTGGGTCTTGAGCTTTTCTAATGACTTTTTGGGTGACCTTGGGGCAGTCACAACCTCTCTGGGCCTCAGTTTTTTCTCTATAAAATAGAGAGGTTAGCACCCTTTGAAGTGACTGATAGCGAAAGTTGTCTTGCTTGATTGTACTTCTTTCTTACAAGGGTTTCGTTTTTCTTTTTCTTTTTTAATGGAGAGGAGAGAAAATAGATTTTTGTTAATAAAAAAATTAAATTAAGGATTAGGGCTAGAATCGGGTAGGGAGCCTTCGGCCAGGAGGCCACCTATAGCCCTCTAGGTCCTCAAGTTCAGCCCTTTTACTGAATCCAAATTTCACAGATTAACACAAAATAATCCTTTTATTAACAGGATTTAATCCTGTTAATAAAAGCCGAAGGCTCCCCAGCTCTAGTAGAAGATCTCTAAGGTTTTTTTCAGCTCTAAATCCTGTCCTACTTTTCTTTCCCTATTTTTTTCTCAATGTCTCCTTCCTTCCATCTATTCATTCTCTTTCCTATTTTGTTTTGTTTCCGTGAAGTGTCTGGTGATCATGACCTGGCATCAATATTATCTATATACATTTTTCTGTATGTATAATACTTTCTATAGCTTACCATAATATTCAGAGAACCTGATAGGCATGATGTTATTCAGATGAGGAAACTGAGGTTGAGGGAGGTTCAACTACTTGTTTATAAATCACAATGTTACTGGCTGATCTAGAACTAATAATAATAGCTAGCATGTATATAATTCTTAACCTAAGAAAATTGGGACATAGGCAGGTTAAGTCACTTGCCCCGGGGACACAACTGTGATCTGCATAAGGTCCACCACTATATCACCTAAGCTGCCTTGTAATAGGATTGTAATACTCATTTCTTTAGTCCTTGAGCCACACTCAGGGCTGAAAATGTAAACTGCTTCCTCAAAGTTTTAGAGCACTTTGCTCAAGTCTCTCCTCTGACAGTTTAAAGTACCTTTATGGCTACTTGGATACTTTTTTTGAAATGCTAATGATAGCTATGCCTAACAATGATAAATCACATTTATCTTTAGTTGCTCCCATTTTCTTCTTCATTGAATGGATCCTTTTTATGTCTTCACAAATTTCATGAACTTTTCCTTTAGAATTTTAAGTCATGAGATCATACCAATGAATACCTTTGAAATTCTGCCACTACCAGTACTATACAAATTTGAATCTGTACTAATCTTTTGTCAGTCTTTTAGTTCAAAAGCATGGTTACCAAAGAGCAAGGTTTAAGCATGTTTTCTAGATTAGAGGGTTGAAATAAGGGAAATATTGATCAAAATATATAGTGTTACAGATTTTAAAGGATAACTAATAGAAAATAAATATTACATCATTATAGAGAACTAGTTTGACTCCAAAGAGATACTTGAGAAGACACTTAACACAAGACCTTTGCAGAGATTAGTGTGGGATGGGTTTGGGAAAGGTCCACAAGTTGGGAACATTGCATATAATGTCAGATTTTTTTTTTCAATTGATTGAGAGAAATGATTGTTTTTCTTATATTAATAACCAATTACTATGGGAGAGATCCAGGATTTTTTCCCTTCCTATTTCCTCATTCTCTTCTAGGTTAAATCAATCCCTGAAGAATAGGGCTGATAATAAGACTGGATTTAATATTCTCCTCCATCTTGTTCAGACCCCACCTAACTGGAGAAGCTAGTGGTGTTTTACTCAGGCCTGAGTGGCAGAATAGATCCTTTGTCTAGATTGCCTGGGGCTAGGGGTGGTCTGAGAGTATGAGTGACACAATCAAAGTCATGTCTCCCTCCCCCCCTCAGCCCCTTATTAAAATAGGTCCATCTCTTATTATAATATTCATTTTTCTCATTAATTGTTAACCATTTAGAGTTAATTGCCCTCTGTCAGGAACACCCATTCTACCAAGACATATAAGCATCAGTAGGCTGCCATGATCCCTCTTTGGTTTACAAGAGACTGCCAAATGGCCATCCTTTTAACATGGCCATCACTTTGGTGTAGGCCTTCATCACCTCATTCCTGGACTATCAAAATATCTATCTGGTTGGTCTCCTTGCCTCGGGCCTCTCCTCACTCCATTCAGCTGTCAAATTGATCTTCATAAAGCGGAAGTCTGCCCATGCCACCTTCCTATGACTTCCAAGATCACATGTAAAATCCTCTGTTTGGCTTTTAAAAACTTTCATGATAGCCCTCACCTTTCCAGGCTCCTTATACTTTATCACCTCTATGTACTCTACCACCTAGTGACTGACACTGGCCTTCTTGCTGTTTCTTGAACAAGACACCCTGTTTCTTGACTGGGAATTTTCACTGGCTGTCTCCCATATCAACAATGCTCTCCCTCCTTCCCTCTTTAGATTGTAAACTCCTTGCTGGCAGGGACTGTTTTTGTTTTTGTATCCCTGGTACTTAACACAGTGTCCGGCACATTTGTTGTTGTTAAATAATTTTCAGTTGTGTCAGATTCTTTGTGACTCCGTTTGAGGTTTTCTTGGCGGAGATAATAGAGTGAAGCAAATGGTGTTAAGTGACTTGCCCAGGGTCACACAGTTAGTAAGTGTATGAGGCCAGATCTGAACTTGAGAAGGTAAGTTTTCCTGAACCCAGGCCTGGGACTCTATCCGCTGTGACACTAGTTGCCTGGCACATAGAAGGTACTTAATAAATGTTTATTGAATGGAATTGAATTTCCACCTCCTGGCTTCCCTGGCTTCTTCCAAGTCTCAGGTAAAATCTCACTTTCAGCAAGAAGTATATCCCAGTCCTCCTTAACTTTAATGCCTTCCCTTTGAGATTATCTCCAATTTATCCTATATATATACATACATATATATATATATATGTATGTATATATAGTTTGTACATAGCTGCTTGCATGTTTTCTCCATCATTTATGAAGTCGTTGAGGGCAGGGACTGTCTTGCCTTATTTCATATCTCAGTTGCTTACCTCAGTGCCTAGCTCATAGTATGTGCTTAATAAATGCTTGCTGACTTGACTTTCCTCACTATTTGTGAGACCTTGTGTAAATCACTTAATGGTTTGTGGGACTTAACTCACCTGTAAGGTGAGGGGGTTGGACTAATAGCATTTGAGGCCCCTTTCAGCTCTAGATCTGTGCTCCTATCTAACAAGGGATGCGTCAAGGTAGTGACCCCGACTGCTCCGAGCCCCGATTCAAGATATTCTCCTTTGTTTCCAGTGACCTGTGAACTTTTTCCTTTTAGATCCAGCTTTAATAAATCATTTGATTTAATTTAATATTATAATGCAAGCTTAATTTGTTTATGAAAACATCGTAATTTCAAATATCAGACGTTGGTAGCAAAAATATATATCACACAGATCCTTAAAAATTGCATCAGGTGCCATCACCCCACCAGGTCAAAGTTCTTCTCGCTTTCCCCTTAGGGTGGGGTCCAGTCTCCTTGCTCATTGGATTCCCAATCCTGAGCTGGTAGAGAGGAAATCAGAAGGCTTGTTGCCTTCGGTAGACTTGTTTTCCATTGCAGAAGGAGTGGGAAGATAACCCAGTCATTCATGGATGGGTGGCATCTCAGGGCTTTTGTGTCTCATAGCTACTAGATGAACAATACTGCCAAAGGACAAAGGCTCATGGCTGAAGCTTTCTAGCATAGAGAGATGAGTATTTTTGAGGGTTGTGAAGAGTCCAAGAGAAGGAGAAGAATAGTATCTTTAATGTTCACACAACAAGGCCAACGTGTTTTAATTGGTTGGCTTGAGTTTGGTTTGTTCAGTCATATTTGACTCTTCATGACCCCATTTGGGGTTTTCTTGGCAAAGATATTGGAGTGGTTTGCCATTTTCTTTTCCAGCTTATTTTACAGATAAGGAAACAGAGGCAGGGTTAAGTGACTTGCCCAGGGTCACAGAGCTAATAAGTTTCTACAGATTTGAACTCAAGAAGAGACGTCTTCTTGACTCCAGGCTCAGCACTCTATCTACTGTGCCACCAGCTGCCCCATTCTAATTGCATGTGGATATTAATTTTCCCACTGCTTCTTCCTCCTCCACTCCTCCAGCAAAAATAACAGAAGTTGTAGTTGGTTGTAGTGCCAACGTAAATGTGTGGAAGCATTGAAGCTATGTCTGAAATATCCCAGTAATGTCAGTCATTGTGGAAACATTTCCCAGAGGCTCTCACAGGCAACATCCATTGAGACACCCCTCCACAGCTGCATTATGTTTATACAGAGTGTCTAATCATGAGTTACTGCCAAAAAAGGTTGGCAGGGTTGGTGCCTTTTTTGAAGGTGTTTCCCAATATAAAGTAAAAATATCCCCATTTATGCCATATTTGGGACTTTGATTTTATATTCTGATAGGCTATGAAGAGTACCCTTATCCTAGGTACTTGTTATCCCACTGATACCACAATGAGAATGATTGACTGAGCCATGACTGATGTTTATTTGAGTTATGCCCTTGGATGTGCCCTTTACAGAGCAAATACACAGGTGGAAAGAATGGAGAAAACCAGAGCTGAGAGACTTATATAGGAGAAAGACTATAGACACTCAGACTCGGTTCTATGGATGGAAATCTATGCATCTGTAACTCTCCAGGGAATCATTTAGCTACAGAAATAGCTATGGTGAAACAACAGAAAAATCCAAGCAAAGGAATTCCTGGACCAGCACTTCTATAGAGGAGTTCATCATAAATGCTGAGACTGAAGGAAAAGAATTCTAGGACAAGCTAGATATGGAGCCAAGAAGAAACAAGGGGCAAGTCAAGATGGGGAGGAGAAAATAGGAGTCTTGCCCTTGATTAGTGCTTGAATTATGTGTGGAAAAGGGATTGATTCTGTAGTGACTTCCAAGTGCTTTCCTTATTTAGGGAGGGGGCTTCAACCACTTGGTAGTACTCAAAGCCTGGAAGGATTCACAGGTGGGAAAGGGATTTATTCTCTTCACAAAATGCTTTCTCCTTTTAGGGGCTGGGGAGGAAGAAGAGTAGTGTTGACTGTTTATGGGGCTCCACACAAGTCCTTTGTATTTTCCATTTATTTGGGGGTGAAATAAGGCCTTTCTTTGTATTCATTGTATTGTTATTGTACGTGCTTGCATGGGAGTTGAGGGCCTCTCTACTATTTCTGTAAAGATCTACAATAGAGCTATATTCTGATGCTCCCAAGGGAGACCTTATGTTAGGAAGTATGATCAAAAGAGAGCTGATTTGGGGGAAGCCTGCTCCCCCTCACAAACCTAAAGTTTTGTTATGTAAACCTAGAGTGGAGCTCTGGGCCATGGGCTTCATCTGTATACAAGAATAAAAGGGGCAGACTTGGGTTTTGTTTTAATGGTTGTATAAAGAGGTTAGTGAGGATAACAGAATTAATTACTGCTAAGTCTAATAACAAGAGTTCAGATTTATTTAGCAGCTTAAAGTTTATAAAGTACTTTATTTACTATGACCTCAGGAAAGAAGTAGTGAAAGCAGTGTTATCCACATTTTGTGTTGTGCTTTGGATGAACTAGGAAGGGGAGAAATGGCTTGCTTGTGTTCATGGAACTAATAAGTGATGAAACAAAGGCTTAAATTCCAGTCTTTTGACTCCACATCCAGACCTGGTTATGATGTCTCTTTAGGGAAGACTTCCTACAGAAACTGAAGTTACAGTAATGCTTTCATGGATGGAAGCAACTTGGTCTAATTATAATGATGATAATGATAATAGTAATAAAAAATAGCATTTATATAACTTTGTTTGCAATGCACTTATATATGTTATATCATTTGATCCTCACAACAACCCTGGGAGGCAGGTGCTATTATTCTCCATTGTACAGATGAGAAAATTGAGGCTGAGAGAGGCTAAGTTACTTGTCCAAGGTCCCACAGCTAGTAAATGTCTATGGTAGGATTTGAACTCAGATCTGCCTGACTGCATGGGCACTTTATGCCGTGCTCCAATTACCTGCCTCCAATTTAGTGGAGGAGAGCAGAGAAGCTACTCTGGGCATGAGTGATAGCCTGGGCAAAGGGTCAGAGATGAGAGGCACAAACCCCAAGTGATTCTAGTGTTTGAAAAATAGTATAGAAAATTAATTTGGTTTTTAAAAGAATAGAATGGTTTTGAAACCATTCTAATTTCCTCCATGTCTTCTCTAACATAACATTTGTCAGTTTTTAATGAAAAATCACTGGGGTGGAAGACAAAATGACTACTTTGGTGAACTAAGTTCAATTGTTACTAAGGAAGAAAAATTATTAGGAAGCCCCTGACAATTCAGGGAAAACTTCGCAAAACATTCATTGTAAGAGAGATCCTGGTGAAATATACAGTGGACTTACTACCTACTTGATATTGGATAACTCAAATGGCCTCTCTGGGTGTCAGTTTCCTCAAGGACAGTATAAAATGAGGGTGTTGGACTAGATGATCTTTAAGGTCCCTTTGGATCTAAGTCTTTAACTTATAACTTTGAGAACCCTAAATCTAGGTTAGCAGCAAGGGATAGAACATAGAGATATCCTGGGAATCCAGGTTCTGATTCCTGAAAATGATAAAGATATTAGTAACACCATATAAGGCTATGGAAAAGGAAAAGCAAGAATTCTGCATTATAAAATATTTTCGTGTCTCTGGTCTGTGCAATCTTACTGGTTTGAACTGGCCTTATGTAATAGGTAGGAACTTTAAGCTCTTCTCAAATTATAGGGTTTTATATCTAGAGGTGTGTGTGTATGTGTTTGTGTGTACTCAGTAAAACTTGGTGGGAAAATGCATAAGAGACATACCATTAGATTTTCTGTAGTCAGAAAGGAATGGGGCGGTGGCTAGGGACTCTGGCTATGGGTCTGAGGAGTCCTACCTCGAATGAAGGGGTTACTACCAATAAAGCTAATGAAGGTCATATCCCCTCTGGGGAACAGGAGCAGAGGGAAAAGCAAATTCTCTAAATCAATAAAAGTTCTTTGCCAACACATTCAGGCTGTCTTGATATTCATGTAGGCACATGTCTTGATATTCATGTATTCAAGTAGGGCACAAGGAGAATGATGGACATTTGCTCCATAATCTATACTTTCACCAAACTGTAATGCTATGTCCAATATTAAATATTGTAACAGAATCTGGTGGTTACATCACTGACTACTTTCTTGCCCACTCACACTCTCTTACCCATCTCATCGTCCTCTCTCACCTAGAGTCTACCTTCTTCCACTTATCTATTCACTCTATCCTTTCTAGTTACAAACCACTCACTTTTTAAAGTCATAAAAGCAGAGAACTTTAGCAATAAAATAGAGAGACCACCTATTCCCAACCTTCATTTTATAGGTGAGGAAACTGAAGTCCAGAGAGGCTGAGTATTTGAGTAAGATGATCTAATGTCATATGTAAATCTATTCTACTTTTTTGGGCATTAATACTTAAATATCCTTATCACTTAACACAGTGCTTTGTGAAATTAGACATTTAATAAATATTGGTAGAATTTAATTGTATGTCTTTGTGCATATGGGCATATCATCTGTACCATGTTGCCTATATATTATTATGGGTAAGTATTATTATTTGTAGGTTTATGATGTCTGTGAGTGTTAGAGTATATGTATCTGAGTTTAAGTACTGTATTATAGATGTTCTAGATTTATGAATACACAATCTGAATTGTATGTGTAAATGTTATTATTTATAGGGGGATGATGTCTGTGGGTGTTAAAAGTGTATGTATCTGAGTTTTAGTACATACTACAGATGTTCCAGATTTATGAATAGAGATCCTGAATTGTGAATGAACTGTATATATAACTAGCATTTATATGGCACATTAAGATTTGCAAAGTGTTTTACAAATATTATTTCATTTAACCCTCAGAACAACCCTAAGAGGTAGGCACTATTAGTATCTCCATTTTATAGGTGAGGAAACTGAGGCAAATGGTGTTAAATGACTTGCCCAGGGTGACACAGCTAGTAAGGGTCTAAACTCAGGCCTTCCTGACTCTAGATCCAGCTCTCTAGCCACTGCACCACCTAATTGCCTTTTTATACTGTTTATATACTACTGCTCACCTACCTATATCTTCCAGATAAACACAATGAAACAACAATCCTGAATGTCATACTTTAGAGAATAGGTCAGGAAGAGTAGGAACTACCTGGGAGCTTGTCCTGTTGCTACTTAAGGCTTCATATCTATCCCTGCCTTCACCCTGGTTGAAGCTCCTTACTCCAACAGAGATCACAACCACCTCAATGGTCTTCGGCCATCTTGCCACCCAGCTTCCCAACCTACTGAATTGTCTACTCCTGGATTCATTGTGATTTGAGCAAGATCTCTTGCTTATATATTTTATATGTATTTGTATGTCTATAGCTATATGTATATCTGTATCTATGTATATATGTATAAATGCATGTGTATACATGCACATAAACACATGAATCTGTGAGCTTGGTGACATGACTTCTCCCTCCAGTAGTGCATTTGCTAATTCAACCATGCTTTCACATCCTATGCGACTCTTGTCTAAAAGTCCTCAACAGGGAAGCCACCTAAAGAATCAGGGTTCAGTTCTCTATTTTTTTTTTCAAAGTTTTTCTATTAATGCTTTTTGTTTTTACATTACAAACATTTATTGATTGCTTCTATTTTGTGACAGGTCTCTTGTAACAAGTTAAAATAACACATTAAAACAGTTAAGTAAAACTAATGATATAGTGACCTCATCTGAAAGTACATAACAACAAACATTTTACATGTGTAGATCCACCCCTCCATCCCCTCTCTCTATTTTTTTATTAACAGAAATCTATTTTCTCTCTCTCTCCCCTGGGGGGAGGGGGAAGAAAACCAAATTTCTTTTAATAACTATGTATAGTCAAGCAAAACAAATTCTCTCAATGGATATGTGTGTGTATACGTGCATATATGTATGTATATACATACACACATATATACATATATGCTTCATTCTACCCTAAAAATCTGTCATATCTTTGTTTCATATTCACTTTTCTGGAATCGATGTTCACTGTATCAATCATAGTTCTTATCATTTTCAAAGTTGTTTATTTCAATGTTGTTACTGTATAAATGATTCTCTTAGTTTTACTCATTTCATTTTCATCAGTATGTAAAAGTCCTAAAATTGTTCATTTTTATAAATTTGTGTTATCTTATAAATTGTTCTTCTGGTTCTGCTCACTTCATCCTATATTATATCATATGAGTCTTTCAGTGGCTTAAGAAAACTCCAACTCATCTATTTCCTCATTTTTTACAACATAACAGTTGTTGTTGTTGTTGTTTAGTTGTATCAGTCATGCCCGACTCTCTTCATGACCTTGTTTGGGATTTTCTTGGCAAAGATGTTGGAGTGGTTTGCCATTTCCTTCTCAGTTAATTTTGCAGTTGAAGAACTAAGGCAAATAGGGTTAAATGACCTGCCCAAGGTCATATAGCTAGTAAGTATTTGAGACCAGATTTGAACTCAGAAAGATGAATCTTCCTGACTTCAGGCCCAGTACTCTGTCCTCCAAAGTCACTGAGCTTGGTTCAGTCCAGAGTTATTTTGTTTCCATTGATCTCCCTATTTTCCATAGTCTCTTTCATAACTTTAGCATCTTCTTCTGGGTTGAAGACCACAAAACCAAAAAACCTTTAAATGTCCCTGTCTCCTTGTCTAACTATCCTGGCACCAACAGAGCTGTGAAATGAATCTTCCAGTGGAGCCAAGATGATGGAGTAAAAGCAGTGACTTGCTGGAGCTTTCCCCCAAACCCCTCCAAATGCCTGTAAAATATGACTCTAAACAAATTCTAGAGCTGCAGAACCCACAAAAAGACAGAGTGAAACAAATTTCCAGTCCAACACAACCAGGATGGTTGATAGAAAAGGTCTGTTGCACCAGAGTAGGAGAGGGGCACATTCAGCATGGGCCACACAGGCAAAGACGGGGACTCAGGGAACTTGGAACAGGCCTCATGGGAAGGAATCACACGCAGCTGTGGCAGTTTTCAGACTTCTCAACCCACAAATACCTAAGACAACTCAGAAGGTCAGTGGGAAAGGTCTGTTGGACCTGGGTGAGAGAGGAGCATGGTCCAGCCTTACCCCTAGCACAGCCCAGGGTGGTGGCCACAGTGGCAGTGGCTGCTTCTGGAGTTCTCAGCCCACAGAGTGGAGGGATCAAGGGGCTGATCAAAGGGGAATTACAGGGATCTCTTTGCTGGTGCTGAGGCAGGATTCTCTTGCTTTGCCCGAGCTTGGATCTGGGTTGCAGTCCTGGGTAGTGGTCCTGGGGTGAGGAGAGACACTAGCATAGCAGAGTTTGTGGCAGCAGTGGAGAGGGAATCCTCTTCACAGTTCCAAGGCAGAAAAGAATGCTTGTGGTCACTCATAGACCAGACCACAGGCCAGGAAAGGAGTAAACACCTCTCTTTGATCATACCACCTTGGAAGAACTGAAAATTCTTCCCTAGAAGTATCTCTGAAAATAGCTGCACAAAACTCCGGAAGCTTGGGACAGTATATCCTCCACACTGGAAGCACAGCCCTACATTAACAAAGAGTTTATAAGTCAAGTAATTGGCTGGGAACATGAGCAAACGGGAAAAAAAATCAGACTATAGAATCTTACTTTGGTGACAAGGAAGATCAAAACATACAATCAGAAGAAGACAAGAAAGTCAAAGCTCCTACATCAAAGCCTCCAAGAAAAATATGAATTGGTCTCAGGCCATGGAAGAGCTCAAAAAGAATTTTGAAAAGCAATTAAGAGAAGTAGAGGAAAAACTGGGAAGAGAAATGAGAGTGATGCAAGAAAATCATGAAAAACAAGTCAACAGCTTGCTAAAGGAAACCCCAAAAAATACTGAAGAAAATAACACCTTAAAAATAGACTAACCCAAGTGGCAAAAGACATCCAAAAAGCCAATGAGGAGAAGAATGCCTGAAAAAGCAGAATTGGCCAAATGGAAAAGGAGGTCCAAAAGCTCACTGAAGAAAATAATTGCCTTTCCCCGCAATGCTGCACTTGCTCAATAAGGCTCATGGTGGGGTGGGGTGGGAAACATGTTGAGGAGTACATGTTAGGGATGTGTAAAGAAGAGTTGTAACCTGGGAGAATATGGACCAATCCAGATTCCAATGGGAGGAGTAGGACTAACTCACCATTATAAAAACCTGTTCTTGCTCCTCTATAGCATGCCTGTTCTTTGTGAGTAGAGCACCCGCTTCTTGCGAGAATCATAATAAACTCCTTCCTCCTTAAAAAAAAAACCCTTAAAATCTAGAATGAAGCAAATGGAAGCTAATGATTTTATGAGAAATCAAGAAACAATAAAACAAAACCAAAAAAATTAAAAAAAAATAGAAGGCAATGTGAAATATCTCATTGGAAAAGCAACTGACCTGGAAAACAGATCCAGGAGAGATAATTTAAAAATTATTGGACTATCTGAAAGCCATTATCAAAAAAAGAACCCAGATATCATCTTTCAGAAAATTACCAAGGAAAACTGCCCTGATATTCTAGACCCAGAGGGTAAAATAGAAATTGAAAGAATTCACTGATCACCTCCTGAAAGAGATCCCCAAAGGAAAACTCCTAGGAATATTATAAGCAAATTCCAGAGTTCCCAGGTCAAGGAGGAAATATTGCAAGCAGTCAGAAAGAAACAATTCAAGTATTGTGGAAACACAATCAGGATAACACAAGTTTTAGCAGCTTCTACATTGAAGGATCGGAAGGTTTGGAATATGATATTCCAGAGATCAAAGGAGCTAGGATTAAAACCAAGAATCACTACCCAGCAAATCTGAGTATAATGCTTCAGAGGAAAAAATGGATATTCAGTGAAATAGAGGACTTTCAAGTATTCTTGATGAAAAGACCAGACCTGAATTGAAAATTTGACTGTCAAATACAACACTCAAGAGAAGCATGAAAAGGTAAACAGGAAAGGGAAATCATAAGGCACTTATTAAAGTTGAACTGTTTATATTACTACATGGAAATGATATTTGTAACTCATGAGACCTTTCTCAATATTATGGTAGTTGGAGGAAATATATATAGACAGAAGGCACAGGGTGAGTTCAATAGAAAAGGATGCTATCTAAAAATTAAGAGGTAAGAGGATTGTACTGGGAGAAGGAGAAAGGGAGAGGTAGAATGGGGTAAATTATCTCATAAAACAGGCAAGAAAAAGCTTTTACAATGGAGAGGAAGTGGGGGGAGGTGAAGGGAATGAATGAATCTTACTCTCATTGGATTTGGCTTAAGGAGGGAATAAGGTACACACTCAAATGGGTATGGAAATCTATCTTACTCTACAGGAAAATAAGGGGGAAGGAGGTAAGAGAGGGGGGATGATAGGAGGGAGGGCAGATTGGAGGAGGGAGTAATCAGAAGAAACACTTTTGAGGAGGGACATGATCAAAAGAGAGAATGGAATAAATAGGGGGTGGGAGAGGATGAAGGAAAATATAATTAGTTTTTTACAACATGACTATTATGGACATGTTTTGCATGACTATACATGTATAACCTATATTGAGTTGCTTGCCTTCTCAATGAGGGTGGGTGGGGAGAAAGGAAGGGAGAAAATTTGGAACTCAAAGTTTAAAAAATTGGAACTCAAAATCTTGTGGAAGTGAATGTTGAAAACTAAAAATAAATAAATTAATTAATTTTTAAAAAAGATTACACTCTAGAATAGGGTTCTTAATATGGTATCCATGATCTTTAAAAAATTATCAATTTTTTCAATATTATTGATTTCCTTTTTAATCTTATGTATTTTAGTTTATACATTTAAAAAGATTATCCTGAGAAGGGTTCATTAGAACCCTAGGCTTCCCCAGACTGCTACAGTGGTCCTTAACATAAAATGTTATGAAACCTTGCCCTAGGGTGGCAATATTCTATTTTATTTGTTTTATTAATACATTTTTACAGTAATAACACTTCATAATATCCACTCTTCCATGTTCATTGTCCCTCATAACAACAGTAAAAATAAAGACAGTTAAGCAAAATTAATAAATAAATAAGTCTTCCAGTGTTTCTTCTGTCATATCTTCTGATAGACTTTTTTTTTTTTTAAAGGCAATTGGGGTTAAGTAACTTGCCCAAGGTCACACAGCTAGTAAGTGTCAAGTGTTTGGTCTGAGGCTGGATTTAAACTCAGGTCCTCCTGACTTCAGGGCTGGTGTTCTGATAGACTTTTGACAAAATTTTGTAGGACTTGCTCCTTGATGCTATGTTAGTTGTCTTCTGTCCCTTTAACTCCAACCTAATCACTCTGCCTTCAATTTCTATATTGTCGTAAGAATTCAAAGTTTCTTTCTCGTCTTCTACAGAAGCAAATTCAATGAGTGCACATCCTTTAGATTGGTCTTGGTCGTTTTGGGTCAAGCTGATCAATGTTGCCTACTTAAAGACTTCCTGGAGACTTTCTTCAGTGATGCTGTAGGCAAGGTCTTTGAATCCGAGACTTGCTGTTGCTCCTGCTCCACAAATTATTCTTCTTATTTCTTGAATTTTCTTGTCCTTGACTTTTCTTTCCTGTGTAGTACAGAATGAGCACCCAACCGTCAACCTTGGCTCCCTGCTTCTCTTCCAGGGCCTTGTTAACCTCTGCTTCTGTCTTATATTCAATGCAGATAATCCATTTACGTGACCCATCATTGGTGCAGATCAGTCTCATCTCAATGGCATCTTCAGACACTTCCTTGAGCTTCTCCTAACTTACTTTATAAGGTGGATTCTTTTTTTTTTAACAAGTCAAGTCAACAAACATTTATTAAGCACCTACTATTGCCAAATACTGTGCTAAAGGCCAGCAATACAAAGAAAGGCAAAACCATGGTCTTTGCACTCAAGGAACTCATGTTGTTGTTGTTTGTCCTTCCTTCTTGAAGAGGACCAATGATATCAGGAGAGTGATGTCTTGATTTGCAATTGAATTGGATTTAAGTGAGGCAGAGCTGTACAAAGTTGTCAGCCCCACTCTCTCCTCCAGAGTCGTTGGAGTCCAGTGGCAAGACATAGATTAAGGGGACTGGTGTTGGCCCTGGCTGCAGTGGGAGACCTTTCAAGGGACTCATAGTTTAATGGGAATTACCAATTTGGTTTAGAGTCAAGAACAAGAATTTGAATCTTAGCTCTGCTACCTGTCACTTGTGTGACCTGGGACAAGGCATTTTAGGCCTCAATATCCTTATCTGTAAAATGAGAACAGTGGACTAAATGACCTCTAAGGTGCCTTCTAAACCTTTGATCCTATAGTTCATTTCCCTGGTGGTAGAGTACTGCTCTTAGCAAGAGAAGTCTGGTATGGGATCCTGTGAGATCTTCCCAGTTCTATACTACCTCTAACTCTGGAAGATTCTACTTAAGGCATCCTCATGCCTCTGTTTTCTCTTTTTCCAGCACAATGACTTGAATAGAAGCCCTTAATATAAGGCGAATTCTTGATGAAGATTGTCCTTCTGGCTTGATCTTTTTTGTTTACTTTTGCCTCTTCCAGTTTCATTTCACAGTCAAGGACTTTGGAGCTGTTGAGTTCCAGAGCCTTTTCCACATCTTCAACTGATTCAAATTCCACATAGCCAAACTTCCTGGTGGCGCTGTGGACATCCACAACTGCAAAGTCCTTTTTATTTATTTTTTATTTTTGCAAAGAAGTCTGTGATGCCAGGTTTTTTTTTTTTAATTTTAGCTCGGAAGTGATTTTATTGAAGTTCAGGTTACCAACAAATATATTGAAATTTGTAGATGCTTCAGCTTCCAATTTCTGTTTCTTGGTTTTGGAGGTTTTCTATTTACCCATTCCTTTTTTCCCATTCCCTGGTGCTTCTTTGATGGGCACTTCTTTCTCTTACTCATTTTCCTCCTCCTCATCTTAATCTTCCTGCTTCCATCCTCCTCTGATTCCTTGGCTTTCTCAGCTATCTGAGGAACAGCTTTCACAAAAGCAGCCTTCCATTTGGAAGGTGTGGTATCCTTAGCTTCTTCAAAGTCATTCTCATCTTCTTTATCCTTGTCACTATCATCTTCCTCATCTTCAGAGTCTTGTTTGGTTGGAGCAGCTCCTGTTTTTGTGCCTATGGGTGGCTCAAATTCTTCATCCTCTAAATCTTCACTGTCCTGTTCAGATTTACTGCCCTCTTTCTTGGCATTCTTCCAGTTTTTGTCCCTTTGGTTGAGGGGTGTGGGGACTGCTACTTTAGCTGGGGTGGCTGATACTTTAGCTGGAGTGGCTCCCTTCTTGCCAGGTGTGATGGCAACTTTGATTGGGATAGTCACTTTCTTGGCAGGGGCCACAGCTGCCTTCTTTTATTTTTTTGGCAATTGGGGTTAAGTGACTTGCCCAGGGTCACACAGCTAGTAAGTGTCAAGTGTTTGGTCTGAGGCCAGATTTGAACTCAGGTCCTTCTGACTTCAGGACCAGTGCTCTATCCACTGTGCCACCTAGCTGGCCCCACAGCTGCCTTTTTACCAGGAGTCATGACTGCTTTCTTGGCAGGTGTGGTGGCAACAATTACTTTTTTGACTGGTGATACTGTCTTTGCTGATATAGCCACAACCTTCTTGACCTTCTTCTAAGAGACCACAACCCCTTCTCCTCTGCTTTCCTCTTCATCTTCTGACATGTCCTCATCTTCACTGTCTTCTGTCTCATTGAGGGAAGGAAACATTTTCTTTGGCTCACATTGATTTTTAGCAGCCGTCCTGAGCTTCACCATAGTGGGAGGTGCATGAGTAGGGGCTGAGGGGTGTTCTCATGTGTTCCTCATTTGTGCATTCACCATGCATGTGGTCTTGTTAGACATATTCCTTACATGTGTGCCCCTCCAAAAGGGTTCTCTAGGTATGTCCACTCTTTCCACTGATGGTGTGTATATATTTGTAGGATAGTGTGCTCCAGGTTATGGGGAAAATATTCTATTGTAACTTTTATTATTGTTCTATTTCATTAAATAACATATGTAGTAATTGTTTTCTCTGGGTAACAAACTAGTAGAAGTAAACCTATGGATGGAGGCTTGTGAGCTGCGGTTTTAAGTAGATATAGACTTACAGAAAACCTTGAAGCTAGAGGAGTTTTTCTGAGGGCCCCAGGTGTGAGAATGAGTGTGTCACATCACATTTGGACTCTGCTCTAGATAACTCCATGATGATGACAAACATCTTTGGCAAGCATAGATCTTCACATCTTATACCTGACTTGATAGTTACAATAAGAGGCTCACTGTAAAAGTCATTTCTATTTTTACATCTTTCAAGGAATCTCTTAGGATTTTGACATGTGCATAGGAAACACATTGTTGGAGGAGAGTTTTGTGGAGGTCTGTTTCTCTCCCAAATCAAGTACTTTTTGTAATCATCAGATAATATGCATGGTGGGATACTGTATTTTTTTTTAGTAATGTCTTTTATTTTCCCCCAGAAAATAAGTGAAAAATAACATGAGAAGCCATCAGTCCTATTGGCTTCAACAATGTCTTTTAGTTTCTCCAGAAAATGAATGAAAAATACCATGAAATATTTGAAAAATCAGTACTAAGAAATTAGTGGACTTCCTGGGAATGATGAAATCTTCCATGACTTCAATTCCATAAACATTATTTTTTTTTACTTTCAGATGTTTCCTGGTTTATTTTGAAAGGTTGTGACTAAGCTTATGTGAAAACTAGTGTTTTTAATATGTGGATCCTTCATCACTCCTTCCTTCCTTCCTTCCTTCCTTCCTTCCTTCCTTCCTTCCTTCC